>NC_031981.2:36536202-36840577 GCF_001858045.2 Oreochromis niloticus | reverse complement strand
ATAAAGTACCAAGTTGATTAAACTTGATTTTACTTTTTCTAATAATATTCATAACATTATCTTAGTTATCAGTTTTGAAATGCAGGCAGGGATTAGTTTGGTCTTTCACAGTCTTTAGTCTTTATGTTTTTTTAAATTTTAGAATAACTTATACCACACTTTACTCAAAGTTCATTTTTCCATGATGCCTTTCTTCTGCAGTGATTAGATTATTTAGATGTTTTAGGCGATGTGCTGTTGTACCCCTTTTTTATTAGCATGTTCTAAGATATATTTTATATTCATGATCTGCACGTTACTGCTGTATGTTTGGGTGCGCCAGGTCCGTCCAGCATCCTCCAACTTACCACAAGGTAGTGATCGGCTGACAGCTCAGCCCCTCTCTTCACTCACGTATCCAGAACATGCAGCCATGTGATAACCTCAAAAACTGCTGGGTTTTATTTGTTTCGTTTTACAATTTAGTTTAGTTTTTTAAATGTTAGGTTTTATGCATGAAGAGTCTAGCCGATGTACTGTGTTTGAGTTCCTATGCAACTCTCATCGATATCATTAATAAATAACCGAGACAATAAAGGTCCAACAACTGATGCTTGTAAAATATGCTTGTAATATCAAAGATATTTTAAAATATCTTTTATTTTTCACAAAGTGAAAAAAACAAAAAAGATTGACTAATCATAAGTTGCTGACTCCTATTTGACCAAACAAACAATTAAACAAAATGAAATTTAGCTAGTTTGGACAGTAGGATGCCCCAATTGAAAGCATCATATCTTTTTTTAACATCTACAAAAATCTGCATTGAGCCACTCCTTCTGCCTAAAAATGTCAATCAGATAAAAAGTATTATAATGATAATAATAATAATAATAATAATAATAATAATAATAATACATTTTATTTATAGGTGCCTTTAAGACCCTCAAGGTCACCTCACAATAGCACAAGAACAATAGCAACAATACAATATAATAAAACATGGCAAAATAAAATTAAGACATAAGGTAAATAAGAAAAACAAAAGCAAGGTAAAAATGGACTAAGACAGAATCAGGTGAATGCAATGCTGAATAGATGGGTTTTGAGATGTGATTTAAAAGTGGTGAGAGAGTTTGTGGTCTGGAGATCTGGTGGAAGTGGAGTCCCAGGGTAGTCAGGCGAGCAGGTGGAACTGACAGAAGGGAAGCTGAAGAAGAGTGAAGTGTACGATGGGGTGAGTATGTATGGAGAAGATCGGATAGATATGGAGGAGCGAGGTTATTAATTGTTAACTGCAATTTATGGAGAGATTAATGAGGTAGACCATAGAGAAGAAAATTACAGTAATCTAAACACGATGTGACAAGAGCGGTGTGACAACAGAGTTATCAATGGATAATGAAAGACTTCTGGTTGGGACTTTGGTCAAAAGTAACTGAGTAAATGAGCGAGTATAATAACTTGTTAGCTATTGATCATCCATCCATCCATCCATCTTCATCCGCTTTATCCGAGGCCGGGTCACGGGGGCAGCAGCCTAAGCAGAGAAGCCCAGACCTCCCTCTCCCCAGCCACCTCCTCCAGCTTATCCGGGGGAACACCAAGGCGTTCCCAGGCCAGCCGAGAGATATAATCTCTCCAGCGTGTCCTGGGTCTGCCCTGGGGCCTCCTGCCGGTGGGACATGCCCGGAACACCTCACCCAGGAGGCGCCCAGGAGGCATCCTTGTCAGATGCCCGAACCACCTCAACTGGCTCCTTTCGATGTGGAGGAGCAGCGGCTCTACTCTGAGCCCCTCCCGGATGGCCGAACTTCTCACCCTATCTCTAAGGGAGAGGCCAGCCACCCTTCGGAGGAAGCTCATTTCTGCCACTTGTATCCGCGATCTCGTTCTTTCGGTCACTACCCACAGCTCGTGGCCATAGGTGAGGGTAGGGACGTAGATCGACCGGTAAATTGAGAGCTTCGCTTTTACACTCAGCTCCCTCTTCACCACGACGGACCGGTGCAGCGTCCGCATCACTGCAGCCGCAGCACCAATCCGTCTGTCGATCTCCGGCTCCCTTCTCCCATCACTCGCGAACAAGACCCCGAGATACTTGAACTCCTCCACTTGGGGCAGGAACTCATCCCCGACCCGGAGTGGGCATTCCACCCTTTTCCGGCTGAGAACCATGGCCTCAGATTTGGAGGTGCTGATCCTCATTCCCGCTGCTTCACACTCGGCTGCGAACCGTTCCAGTGCGAGCTGGAGGCCCTCACCCGATGAAGCCATCAGAACCACATCATCCGCAAAAAGCAGAGATGAGATTCTGAGGCCACCGAAGTGAAAGCCCTCCCCCACTTGGCTGCGCCTAGAAATCCTGTCCATAAAAATTATGAACAGAACCGGTGACAAAGGGCAGCCCTGGCAGCTATTGATCATACTCGCACTTAGAATGACCAAAGTTTACGAAATGGACTTGATGAAGCGCCTTGAGGCGACTTTTGTTGTGATTTGGCGCTATATAAATAAAACTGAATTGAATTGAATTGGATGTTTTATTTAGCACGGCCTATAATGACTGACTGAGCAAATCAAGTCATCAAGTGTTTGGTTTGGGCTGAGGACTGTTTCCCAGACTGCTTTTAGGGCAGGGGAATATGGCCAAAAATATTTATCACGATATACATTTGAAAATTTGCGATAACGATATAACTGATGATATAATTTTTTTTTTTTTTTTTTTTCTTTTTTAATAAACAATGAGTTCTGCAGCTTTCAGTACCACACTACATATTATCAATAAATGCAGTCTGCTAAATAAATTGAACCCTTTCATTTATATTTATATCATCCAGTGTCTAGAATTTCTGTTCAGACTGCAAAATTCACCAAGAGTTGTGTTCAACTCTTCAATCAGCCATTGCTTCTTTGCTTTGTGACATAGCATAAAGGTTTAGAACATTTTATAATTCTTCTCTTTTTGTTTTGTTTATTTGTTGCTGTTTTTGAAATGGTTGATACATTTTGTTAAACAGCAGAATGAACTCATCCTAACCAATGGTAGGGACTGATGATATAATTGACGCGAGACAAAATACTTTACAACTCCACAACTTTATTAGTGCAAAACAAACCCCATCAATGTATTTCCACTTAAACAAGCAGCTGTTTTTTATGTGCATTAAAGCTACATAAAAATTTAACAGTGCAAATGCTTGCCTCTGTTCACTATGTCAATGTAATCCACATAGGCACAACCCACTATATATTACCTTAGCTCCCCAGTTTTCGTATTTTTTAAATGTTGCTGTGTTTACTCTGTGTGTCTCTGAACGTTTCTATATGAAGGAAGCCTGGGAAATGATCATGGGCTGATAGGAGTGAACAGAGACAAACAGAAAGAGGCACCATGATGTAATAAAGAGATAATGCCAGCAAGCACTGTGTATGTGGTTTTCCTGTCACACGGCAGAAGAAGAACAGTTCACTCCACTTCTTACTTACCCAACAATTGAACCAAGTGACGCCTGATTTTTTTACAGAATGACTGGAGAGACTTTCGGTTCAGGCCTTGTGATCTCAGTGTGCAAAGGGGAAAAGAAAAATGCTTCTCCAGTGCAAAATGACGACATGGCTTTTTGTGGACATTGACATGTCCACTATTTGACTGTAAAATTACACTTAATCAGTTATAGTACAGCTTCAATCTGCAATGCAGACATGTCCAGGGCCAGTTTGTCAACCTATAGTTTGCTTGCTTCGCAACATTTTCTACTAAAAATAATCAAACACTGACAAAAACAAGTAGTCTATGAGCTCCACACATTATTTACGTGTAGCAGTGTTGTTCCGTTACAATTCTACAAAGAGATAACATCCTACAGTTGTCATAAAATCCAAAGAGTTCATGCTTTGTTTTAAAGATATGATTGATGAAAAGCACATTACTCTGACTCTATAATCAAAGTTGATCATTAAGGCAACAGTACAGCACTACTGCTGCAACTTCAGGAAGAAACACAGTAGTAGGACTTGCACATGTGTTGTATCAGTAAAAGCAGACATGTATCAGAAGAGACAGGACAGTGACAGAGAAGGAAGCTGCAGCGGTGCACACTAATGCATGTTCTAGAGTTACATAATACTGATGGGGACATGTAACTGTGCATCTGTGTCACTGATTGGCTGATGCACAGTTACAGATCATGCTCCCAGCAGTAAAGGAAAAAGGTCAGATAAGAGTATAGTGTTGTAGAGAGAACAGCAAATGCACATAGTGTGAACTTCAGTCTATTGTAGCAAGTAAGCAGCTAAAGGTCATGGAAAAGCTTTTAAAATTTTGAATTTAAAACAAAGAAAAGGAACAAAAATGTGAGTTGCACATAGTATGTCAAAAAACGCCAAAAAAAGTAAGATGCAGTAAGTTGCATTTAATCACATCAATCTAACACGCTACGGGGCACTAACCAAACAGCCTAGTTGTCATTTTTAACCTGTTGTTTTGTGTTAACTTTGTAGATCGGCTAATTCATAATAACTTTGCTAATTCACAAAAGTGCCTCCTCTAATCTTTGATCCAATTCAGTTTCCAACCTAAGTAGATTTGCTAGCATGTTGCGTCAGTGCAAATTCTTTTTTGGGGAAAAAAGTGCTGCTGGTATTTACAAAGTGAGCGCAGTGACAAGTTTGCAGATGTGGGGACTCCTGTAGCACTGAAGTGAGCAAACTGATTTATTAATGTTGTGTTGATATTTAAAAATATCTTTAAAAAAGCAGCAGAGATTTAAGAAGGCATGCTGGAAGACAGCAAACTTTGATTTAATTTTAGTCATAGTCTTTTGACTAAAATGTCATTTAGTTTTAGTAATAATTAAGGCATCTACATTCTTTTAGCTTTAGTCTAGTTTCAGGTGAACAAATATCGTAAGATTACTGTAAACTAAATCTGATTTCATTAAAATATAAAATGTAAAAGTTTGTCGTATTTTTACACATTTTTATAAACAACCCGTGGCTTCTGTGGCAGGAACTTCATCCCCTGCACAGTCGGACTCAAAGCAAAAATTCTGAAGAATCAAACAGAAGGATGACGATGATGACCTCATCCTGAAAATATTAATACATGTTTTTTTAATACCAAAAATTTAAGTAAAAAAGAAATTAAAGTAAAAAAATAATTGTGATTAAAATTAAAAATGTTTGAATTTGTTTTAATGTAGGACACAATGTCAAAATTGACAATTTTCCATTATAATGACTCCACCGTACTTCTGCTGCCACTGCCACATTTAACATACACGTTACATACACATGATATATATATATATATATATATATATATACATATATATATATATATATATATATATATGTATATATATATATATATATGTTGTCCTCTTAGATTAATATAAATAAAACCCTTCAGCTGAATATCATCTCTGCCATCAGCCACAGTTCTTGGCAGGTTGGGCATGTCACACTGAAATAAATTACTGCAACACTTTTTGTAAGTCAACAACAGCTAACCACGTCTATCAGCGCTACTTCACTCTGTAGAATTCTTGGGATTGCCACTTAAACCGACAGTCACTTTTATACACTGTCAAATTTACATTACAGATATGAACTGTCATCTCTGTGGTCTCTTCTATGTGAAACTGGTAAAGTTATTTGACTGCAATATAAATATGGTATTACAGTTGCTGCTTCTGTAGATGGATTTTGGATATGCTGCTTGGTTTGACTCCCAAGAATGTGTTACTAAACCTCGAGTTTCACCCACAGCTTCAAAAAAGAGGTCACTAACATGAATCTAAGCATTTTAGTTTAATCTCTTGTTTCTGTTTTGTCATGTTCGAGTCCTTATTAGGCAAAAAGTGTCGTTTTACAATGTTACCGCTTCCATTTGAAGCATGTGTGCTGCATCCTTAATGGCATGCTATCATCTATTGTGTCATGTTCATGCTTACCTCATTTTCATGCATTTAATTTGCTTTTCTGTGTCCATTTATTATGACATTGCGCTGTTTTTCTGTGTTTTTTGCTCCATGTCTTGCTGCATGTGGTTCGCCTCTAGCTTTGCACCGGTGGCTAGAAGCAGACCGCCAAGGCAGGGATCCAGATACTGCACCTGCAGGTAAAACACATTGCCTGTACTCCTCGATTCTGAGCTTACACTTCACATTATTTTCCTGCAGCCAGCTTTGTTCTCACTCAACTGCTCTCTAAGTGTGTGTAATGTCAACCATTTCATATAGTATTGATTTTTAGCAACTTCCTTATGAGGAAAATAAACTGGACTGTTGTATATTAAAATAAATATTTTATATAAATATATTTAGATAAGCTAGGTGTGGGTGATATAACCTCAAAATTATATCGCTATATTTTTTAAAAAATTGTTAATTTCAGTGATTGCATTTTGTAGGCAGCAGTATTTATTGATGTCACCAATCAGTTATTTTCCAATGAGCTCACTGATGACAGACTATCTAATTTGAAGTATGAATCTATTACCAAACAGTGCCAGCGGCAGAGTATACGCCGTGACATGGGATAAGTCAAAGTAGCCTAGGTTCTGTTTTCCATGGAAATTTTAAATAAAACTATGACATGACTGCTTAACACTTTAGTTTAACAATAACAAGAACTAAAGTAACCTTACCGTGTGACTCTTTGGGAGCCTGCATAATATTGTCACATAATAAATTAGAGATTGGGTTAAGTTTTTAACCACTTGTTTAAAGACCTGCTTTTTCATGCAGTTGCATCAGTAATTTCCATCCAAGCATCTTGTTTCTACCTTTAGTTCAAACAGATTTCCAGCATATTTTGCAAAGTAATGTTCTTTGTTTGCAGTCTGATCTTTTGCAGCTCCCAAAAAATAATGTGTCTCATGTGAGATGAGATGACACGTGTTTTGTATTATTGTATATGTTCTTCATATAATTCTCTAATCCAAACAGTCTCTTTCACTAGTGTACTAATGTACTCATGGAATGAAAACTCAGTATAGCAAGTTCCACTTATAATACCAGTTGTTACTTATCAGCAATATTATGCTAACAGCGTTAGCTATAAAACCTGTTACCTGTATTTGCATGTTTGAATTGGTCTTTCTGCACATCAGCAACTTGTGACCTATCTGGTCATACTTTACTGTGTTTCCTGAATTATGATGAATTAAACACATTTGAATAGAACTAAGAAAATGTGTTCATTATATAAAATATAGTCATGATTATGTCCATTAAAATCTTTTCACAGTTTTAGTTTTAGGTTAATATTATTTACCAGCTTTAGGGAGTTTAAAGGCCTGCATGAAATTGTCCAGATAGCACAGGGCACATAGTACCACATATTTAGTTTCAAATTAAACTTTTGGCCCTTTTGGTGATCGAGAAATCATGTCAGGCCCTATCTGTTTGTATTAGGCCAACATTCCTGTGCTTTGTAGATCCCTGTGGATCACCTCATCACCTCCATGTGGATTACAGTCTTCAATCCATTTCATCCTCTTAGCTAGTCTCTCTCTCTCTCATTTCCAGTGTGCATTCTACAACTGACAATGCTGAATGTAGGTCAGCTTATTTGAACTTGTTATCCAAATCAGTCCCTCTTGTCTTCATGGCTAAAATGGGTTATTGTTTTTTTTTTTGAGTTATTGTGCTCATGCCTCTACCTACCTATTGTGCATATGCCTGACTTCTCTTCTCTTCTCTTCTCTTCTCTTCTGCCTTAGAGTTAACAGGCTTATAGTAAAGCAGTTGGGGTACACAGTCAAATGTACTGGTTTGGAAATGTCTATAGGTATGAGAGAGCAGAATGGACCAGGTTTTTCCAAGTTTCTCTCCTTTGTATATTAGATGTTGCTTTAGTGATTGTTGTAAATGTTATCCTTGATGCACAATGCAGTACCACTGGGAGCACTCCTATCGGGCTTGGTTAGCTTGCAAGATTTTGGAGGCAGCTGGCAGGCTCCTGCAGGCCAAGTGGAACACAGCTCAGGCAGTCACTGAAAAAAACTTAGGTGTAGGAAGACTTTGTTATGGGAAAAGAAAAATACTTTGATCTGTCTCAAAGCAATTCTGGCAAACAGTCAGGTGACTTGGGAGAGGAAAACGGTGCTTTATTTACATGGTATGGTGAGCGTGAGGTGCTACTGACCTCAAATGAGGATATAGTCGAGCCTCCTTAATCCAACTGAAATGTTTTCTGTAGAAAAAGCCGAGCCTGGGGAGTCACTAGACAACTTGTTGGTGGTAGGGTTCCTGGGGCGAGGTGGCCCTGGATGTTGTAGGGCTGTTTTGGTTGACACACCTCTGCAGTGTCACCTGGACTGACAGACTGGGGTGTTGGCTCCTGTCTTTAAGCAGTGAGACTGGAGACAGTGCTCTGAGGTGCAGCCTCCCTGGGATGGTCTACATCAGGTCAATGGAAATAAAAGTCTGTCTGTTACTCGAATTTGGATTCAGGCAGAAAAACTTAGTTTTCGTCCTGGTCACAGAATGCTGGACCAACTCTTTATCCTCTTGAGGATATTGAAATGTGTGTGGGAACAAGGTGACCATGTATTTTATGGACTTGGAGTGTCTGTCCCGTTGCTACGAACCTTTCACTCTTTGCACAACTGTTGACCTTGGTTCACATTGAGAGTCGGACTCATTCCTGGTGGGTAGTAGACTCCACTGGGCTGCCCTTTTCTCACGATTCTTTTCAAAATCTTTATGGACAGAATTCCTAGATAAAGCCAAGTAGGGCTGCTCAATTAATCGAATTTTAATCTCGATTACGATCTGGGTTTTCAACGATCATTAAAAATGACTGAGCCGATTATTAGCACCTCCCTCGTGCTTTACTCTCGCGCTGCTCCGTGTGGCAAATCGAGCGCACCTCTCTGCGTTTCGAACACGCGTCACAACAATTAAGAGGACCCGAGGGAAGCTCGGAAAGCTAAGCAGAAGTTATTTGGAGAGGAGAGGATAATGGCTGCTGAAGAAAGAATGCCGTTGGTTGAAAAGAGGTAAAACGACTTCCGTGGTGTGGAAACCAATGTTCCCTCTAAGCTGCGCACGTGCGCAATTGCGCACTGCTGGCACGGTCTCTGCGCACAGAAAATCTGCGTTGCGCACAAAACAAATCTAACCTGAATTGAAATTAAAATTAAAACTTTAACAATTCTGTTTTGCAGTGTTAGTCAGTGAGTGACTGGCTGCTCCTGTATGAGATTAGAACGATGCCACCTTATCCCATAGTCCAGCCAATAATGCGATTCACATTCGTATATACGCAGCCAATCAACGTCGTTGACAGGCTATGACAGCGTCCTTATGTGCCGATACCGGTGTTTTAGCTGGCAAAGCGGCGTGGCTGATGTGCAGTGAAGCCACGTTAATGACAACGTGTACAACCATTGGAGATGTGAGCAGGACAGACGGAACAATTGACGGGAAAAGTGTGGACTTTATACCAGTTTTTAAATTGTGTTGATAGGCCGTAAAACCAGAGTTATGATAAAAATATCTGCAATGTTTGGTTTTCTTCCTGAATACTGTCGTTGTTTATATTTACTGCGGGAAGAAACGGTAAAAACGAAAACGCTCGAAAGCGCTCTCCGCCTGTGAGCAAAAACAAAACCAAAAACCCCCCACCCTTTCCTATTGGTCGAAAAAAGTACCGTGTCGACCAATCAAAAAATGATATGGCAACGTGGCATCTAGTTGTTAAGAAACGGGGGGAAGTTTTAGGAGTGACGGCGGTGTTCTGAGATGTGAGAGATTTGAGACGTTTAGCGCAAATCTTGTGTAGTTAGTGTGTAGTTAGTGTGTAGTTAGTGTGTAGTTAGTGTGTAGTGTAGTCAATAGTTTTGTTGTGTGTGTCAGAACAATGAGGCGGCTGCTGAATGTTACAGGTGTTACAGCAGTGATACATCTCCTGCTGTCAGGCCTGCAGGTATCAGGCTGTTGTTCTCCTTTATCTCATAGTGGACAAATTATTTTTTGGAGTGGCACAAATAATTTGTGTGGCATCAGATTTGATGCAGAACAGCTGATTGTTCTGTAAATAGTTTGAAATGTTTATTTAAAAAACGCCTTGGCTGCATTAAAAAAAAAAAATAGCTGCAAAAAACTTTGTTGTTTGCCAAACTGAGTTACTTTTTGAAGAAGTAACCATATAATTAATTGCCCAACATTGGTCATTATATGCTGTATTTGGCAGACAGAGTTACAGACTCTCTCCCAGACCACAGACTCATAATACAAGTCAGAGCTTTTTTTAAAAAGAAAGAAAGTTGTGTTTTCAAAATTGGAGTTCAAGTTATTTTTACTTCCAATAGTGTTAACATGCTACACAGGTCATGAACAGGATTTTTTACATTTTCATTGTAAGTGGGCTAAAGCAGTTAATTAAAAGTAGTCTAACATAAATGTAAATGCTGTGATTTGATTATTTTAATAAACCATGTAACTTGGATGGATTCGATGCTGGCGTGACCACAGTGCACACGTCTGATGTCGCTCACAGTGGTCCAAGGGACGCTCAGGGAGTTTGTGTGTTCGCTCAGACACATGAAACATTTGAGGGAACATTGGAGGAAACATTATGGGTTCGCGGAGTCAGACGTGGATCAAATATTGTGCAGTATTTTGAAGTTCACTAAACATAGATGTTTACATTTTTCATTTATTTTTTATATTGCAAACAATTGCAATGTAATCAGTATTTGCACACTATTTTATATTATTTTTTGACAATCTTTAAAGCCATTATTCAATACATTGTTATTGTTAAATAAATATCGTCAAATAATCGAGATCTCAATTTCAGTGAAAATAATCGTGATTATCATTTTTGCCATAATCGAGCAGCCCTAAAGCCAAGTGAATATGAAGCAGCATCAATAAGAATTGGCACCTCCAAGTTTGAGGCTATGGTTCAACCAGAAAAGAGTTAGGTGCCCACTCTGGATAAAAGTTGCTGCCTCAACTGGTATCCTAGAGTCTTAGAGTCTTGTTGGGCATTTGTCAGTGATGACCCCTGGGCACCTCTGAGTGAGGTGTGCCAGGCATATCCTACTGGGATGAGTAAAAATCCCCAGTATTGAGTCAACTTAGAAGAAAGTTTGATTGGTTTGATTTTGGAGGAAGTGTGGACATACCTGGTGATTGGGGAGAGGGGGTGCAACTCTGTTTTTTCTTGGCCATGAGCCCTAAGGGCTTGCTTTTATTAGAGTAGAGTAACATTGATGCAGAGCTCCTGCGGAGAGCAGTTGAGGTCTCCCAGCTGTAAGCAGCAGTAAAAGAGACACTTCTTTTGTTAACTTGATAAAAACAGGGATGTATGCATGGGAAGACAGGATGCACAGAAGTGCTTACTCATAAAATCTTTGTCACCCAGGAGGTGCCCGTTAAACAGTCAGTGTCCAAGCATTGACAAAACAGTGTTCACCTGTCCCTTTAGCCTTTCAAAGTTCAAAGTTATGCCTTCAAAATGAGGAACGCACCAGCTAGTTTCCAGAGGCTGATGGAGATAACCTTGGGTGATCTCAGAGGTCGGACCTGCTTTTTGTACTTGGATAATTTTATGATCTATTCTCCAACCTGAGAAGAGCATTTTTTTGGATCTTTGGGCTGTGTTAGACAAATTAAGGCAGGGAAAACTCACTGTTAAGATGAAAAACGCCAGCTATTAGGAATGGCAGGCTGGTATCACAGGTTTGGTATCTCCCAGATTGCTGAGCCACTGAAGTGAAAAGGACCCAAAGTCAATTGGACTCCAGAATGTCAGCATTCCTTTGAGACCCTTAAACAATGTCTGATATCTCAGGCCATCCCAACCCTGACCTAACCTTTGTGGTGTATACAGATCCCAGTGATGATGGACTTGGAGTTGTGTTTGTGCAAACAAAGTAGATTATGCAGAGAAATTCTGGCCTATGGCCTGAAAAAAGCATTTATTCCACTACAGAAAATGAGAGCTAACTGTAGTGTGGGCATTCAAGAAATGGAGATACCTAGAGGGTAGACACATCACTATAGTTACTGATCACCTCTCTGTCTGATCTCATATTTCTGTCTCTCTTCCACAGCATGTCTTTATCCTGTCTTCCTTCTCTCACCCCAACCAATCACAGCAGATGGCCCCGCCCCTCCCTGAGCCTGGTTCTGCCGGAGGTTTCTTCCTGTTAAAAGGGAGTTTTTCCTTCCCACTGTCGCCAAAGTGCTTGCTCATAGGGGGTCATATGATTGTTGGGTTTTTCTCTGTATCTACTGCACATTATAAAGCGCCTTGAGGCGACTGCTGTTGTGATTTGGCGCTATATAAATAAAATTGAATTGAATTGAATCACTCCTCCTTGGTTTGGGTGTTCAAAACCCAAAAGCGATCTGCACAGTCACTTGCTGGATCCTGTATCTGCAGGAGTTCGCCTTTACAGGTGACTACAGGAAATTATAACACTGTGCTGAATGCTTTATCCAGAGCCCCTAGTGACCCTGCCAGCAATGGAACATCCCAGGTTGCCAGCATATTATCTGTTAAAGGGGAACCTTGCACGCATGTTTCATCATCAGATGAGGACAAATGGAGCTCCCACCAGAATGATGCAAAAATACAAAAAAATTACCGGGCTAAAATAGATGACGGGAATCTCACTGTGACTGAGGCTACCAAGTTCACCATCCTGGAAGACAAGGCCTGCAGAGTCTTACAGCTTCCACACAGAACCATGTATCAAGTTTGCATATCAGATTGTCTCCGGGAGACCCTTCTGCAGTCGTTCCTTGATGACGCTGCATCCGGCCGCTTTGGCAGATACAAAGCCGATTAAAGGATGCAAACATTGGTATACTGGTCAGGAATAGGTTTGGATTTGAAAAAGTATGTACAAAAGTCTCAGGTCAGCCAGAAATAGAAGCCAGAAAACCATAAGGTGGTGGGAAAACTGCTACAAAGGCTAGTGAAGAGGCCCTGGGAGATTTGAAGAATGAGTGACGAAACATTTCTCCCACTGAAAACGCTACATCCAGATAAACTGAGTCAACTTTTGGGGATTTTAATTTCCTTGTTTTGGGTTCCCTTTGTGGATTAAAAACCCAAAGTGGGGTATTTTACATTCTATGATGTAGACTTGAATTGACAGAGGATTACCAAAATATAGAGCAGATTTTTTTCTTTGTGAATGAACTGAGTTAACTGGAACTGGACTGAGCTAGCCAGAATTGAGAACATTTGTTTCTATTTGAGATTTTTCATATATTTATTTCCTTTATGAACCACTTGAGTGTTGAGTTGTTTTTTTCTGTTATGTAGTAGAGATGGCACGATACCACTTTTTTATGTCCGATACAGATATCATAAATTTGGATATCTGCCGATACCGATATGAATCCGATATAGTGTTTTGTTTTTTTTTTATCAATAAAACTGTTTTTTTAATATCTTGCTGCATTTTGTATAAGTTCATACTCCAGTTTAAATAAACAACAACACTAAAGCTATTCTGTTATACCTGTATGTAAAAAATACACTGCACCCAAAATATTTCATAGTTCAGCAACACTGATCAATCTAATAAACTTAAACCTGCTCCATCCTCCCTATTCTGGTATTTTAAAGAGTACTTAGCAGAAATATTAAGCAACCTAACTAATAGGGTTGCAAACTCCCAGCAAAAAAAACATAGGGAACCACCCCCCACCCTCCACCTCATGATGCTTAATTGACGTAATCAACTTTAATTTGATGCAGGGTGAAAAAAAATGCACAGAAATAAATTATTTTTCAAGAATAATTAAATAGATTCAACATCTTTCTTCAACAGAATTGCAGAGTGCACAGATGGTACCTTCCCAAAGGAAAAAGTACTATAGCTTACTAGGGTATATTAGACTTAACAGTTACTATATACAGTAATGGACTTCTATACATTTTACATCAGATTAAAACTTTGGGTGTAAGATTCGGATAATTATTTATTAAAAGCGAGACATTTTAAATGAGAATAAGAAAGAAAAGTATGTCTTTGTGCCCCCTTTTCCCTGTTCATGCCCTATCGGCCCCCCTGGCTAAACTTTGCTAGATCCGCCCCTGCACAGTTACCAGCCGTCAGCTACGTAGAAAAGGATCCTGGTCTAGAAAGTAATATTAAATACATTCTAACAACAGCTTATCAAGCTTAAACGTGCTGCTGTTGTTCAGCCGCTGGTTTCCTCTTTCTGGTGCAAAGTGGGCCAAAAACAAAGAAGAGAGACGGACTCACGACAGAAAAGCCGATCAGCTGATCATTGATCAGTTTCATGATTGAAGTAGCAGCAGGAGAGAGAGAGAGAGAGAGGCAGTTGCTCCATATATCGGTCGGTCGGGTATGCTTTACAAACATTCAGAGATGAACTTACACACTTGCTTTACTTCTCTCTGGGATAACTTCCTCGGAGATGAAATGCTGGTTTGGTAGCGAGGCTACAAATACACACAGCCACTCTATAACGTGAGCACACTGCTCCGACGTGCTACGGTTATGAGCCGAGTTACGCCGTGTCGCATGTTTTGTGAGGTGCTTTTTTGATATTTAATGGATCGGATTACATTTTTTATTTCTCTCCGATATCCGATCCAGTAATTTAGGTCAGTATCGGACCGATACATAATATCGGATCGGTCCATCTCTATTATGTAGTATTTAATAATCTCTTTGAAAACTCCTTTGATTGCATCTTCAGGAAAGCTCACTGCAGAGCTGAACTTGCCAGCTTCTAGTTGCACAAATGTGAACTTGGTGTTATCTGCGTTGCAGTTCAGTCGCTCACAGAGATATTCTGTCCATTTGGTTTACTGAGCCAGTGCTACTGATTCTGCTAAGCTTTATGTTCTACTTCTGTATCTCATGTCCAACATAATTGGAACTCTGCCAGGACCACTTTTCAAAATAGGATTGATATTTTATTTGGAGTAATCTGGAGTAATGTGTTTGTAAAATCATATGCCTATTTTCTGGAACCTCCCAAAACCTTCTTGCAAATTCTAAAGAGGGGAAAGAACACATCTCTGCCTTTTCACCTGCATACATGACAAGCATACCAGAAAAGCCTCGAGTTTAGCAGCAATAGCCCCTCACAGAACAAAGTAGGCATGAATTATAACAGATCTGGCATTCCTTAAGTCAGAAAAACCATTGGGGGAGCTGAGGTGAAAGTGTGTGGCCAAGCATCCTACAGAGTCACCAGCAAACATTATCCTGCTATTTGTGAACAGCATGCCAATTGGGTATCAGTTGAGCTAAAAATGAGGTGGGCTGGCATTGAGCTCAGCTGATCTGGAGCACGACTCTACAGCTTCAGGCCCAGGTTGTTTGATTTATTTTTTGTTGATGCATTATAACCTTTTTATTTTTCCTTTCTTATTTGTCCAGGTGAAAACTTTGAGCAGAGTCCCCTGAAGAGGACATTCAAGTCCAAAGTTCTGGCACGCTATCCAGAAAATGTGGAGTGGAACCCCTTCGACCAGGATGCTGTTAACATGGTATGGACTGTGATTTCTAGAGAAATGATAGGCAGAACTGAAGAAAAGCAGACTATGGATTCTATCAAAAATATGGCAGGAAGAGCCCAATAGGATCATTTCTAGAGGAAATGGGGCTTTGGCTAGTGGTTAGTGGTTTTGGCTAGAGACGGAGGGAGAAGGCTTTGAGGCTTTGATTTAAAACACAGTTGGGCCTCAAGGAATTGTGGGTAACAAAGCAATTAATACAAATCCCCTCCAAAATTTTGTAGAGTTTTACGTGTGAAGCTGTACTGACTGTGGCAGATTTATGGTTTTAATTTAGGTGTTTTTTAAAATCTTGTTAAGGAAAGAGTTCCACACTGCCAAACAGTATCTGGGATAGAGATACCAGACATCTATGAACAGATACGAATCACATGTAGATGAAGAAATATTAGATTTTTAAGTTTTAAGTCTTTAGACATCTAGGGAGATGAACACAACAGTTAAAAAGGGACAGGCTATGTACTGAATATACGGCTTTACATTCTACCGGTGGCAAAGGTGGGTATATATACACACACACACAAGTATGTGCCTTAAAGGGAGTTTCTACTCTGCAAATAAAATATTTTTAAAGTCCTTTTATATAAATAAATTTCTAAGTAGTGTAATCGCCTTTCAAGTGAATCTCTCATTTTGTATGCAAAAGTAAACTTGATGATGGCAGTCCCTGCTCTGCTCTGAAGCATAGGTGAGCCCAACGTACTGGGCTGTCAGCTAGTTCTCCACCTGCTGCAAGTTTAGAGCAGCCCTCCAGCTTCCAGCAACTCACAGCAGACCAGAAGAAATCCTACCATCACCAGCTGTAGTCCTAGACAGCGGAGATGGACCACATGTGACAGCAGGACAAGAATGAAGGAGGCATGACCAGCGCAGTGTTTGTGATGGAAACAAAGGTGTGTACTCTCCATGTGGATAGAGAGTACACACCTTTTTTTCCACCTCACCCACCATCACAACTTTTAAATAATTCAGCCATGCATCTCTCCTTACACTGACATGGAAACAGTCCATTCTGCAGCAGTGCAACAGCTGAAACCCGATGCCACGTCAAGGGCATTTAATGACAGAAATATCATCCTTTCTTTTTGCATGTTTTCTGATCATTATAGCTCCTTATTTAAATCTCCTCTTCTACCTACATACCTCCATCATCTCTTCATCCCAGTACCATCTCACCGTCTCTGGAATTGCCTGGATTCTCATCTCCTCCTCTTTAGCCTTCTGCTGGGAGGGGAGCAAAGGAAAATCATGTATTTATAGCAGGGAGGGAGGGAGATTTGCTCACTTCTTTTGGATATGGTCCTGTCAGTAAAGAGAATAAATACACCAAAATGAGTATTCACCCATGCTCTGCAGACACAGAAATCGCACACTCAAAAGCATGCACAAGATTTTCAAAACCTTTTCTATCATTTTATAATAATTACACTAATAGTATTCCCATTCTTGCACTTTAAGTACGTTTTACATAATCAGAACTGGATCTCTGAATAGTTGCAATCTGTGACCAACAACATAGAAAGTTAAGTAAGTACCAGAAAATATTTCTGTGCTTCTCTAGTTGTGACTTTGCTTGATCCAATATTTGGTTCAGATATTGGTCCAATATACCTAAAATCCTGAATAAACAGGTATTTGTAACTATGAGCCAATCAGTAGGGTTGATCTGTTCTGTTCAGTTCTGTCCTGCTCTATATTTACTATGACCTCTGTCAGCAGCAATGCTTTGGATGCTAAACCAGTATCACGGAGAACCTGCATAGCTTGAAGGAAGCTAACAGTAAAAGTCAACGAGCGGATGGAGCGGGTTTCCATGGCCATGCAGCTGACTGCAAGCCTTACATCAACAAGTGCAATGCAAATCATTGGTTGCAGTGGTGTAAAGAATGCCCCCACTGGACTCTAGAGCAGTGGAGTCATGTACGCTGGAGTGATGAATCACACTTCTCCATCTGTCAATCTGATGGACGAGTCTGGGTTTGGTTGTTGTCGGGAAAACTGTGATTGTCCGACTGCACTGTGTAAAGTTTGGTGGAGGGGGGATTATGGTGTGGGATTATTTTTTAGGAGTTGGGCTCGGCATCTTAGTTCCAGTGAAGGGAACTTTTAATGCTTCAGCATTACAAGACATTTTGGACAATTTCATGTTCTCAACTTTGTGGGAACAGTTTGGGAATGGCTCCTTCCTGTTCCAACATGACTGCGCACTAGTCCATAGAGACTTGGATGAGTGAGTTTGGTTTGGAAGGACTTGATTGGCCTGCACAGAGTCCTGACCTCAGGCTTCCATAACATGAATTAGAGTGGAGACTGTAAGCCAGGCCTCATTCAAGATCAGTGTCTAACCTCACGAATCTGCTCTTGGAAAATTGGTCCAAAATTTCCATAAACACACTTCTAAACCTTTTGGAAAGCCTTCCCAGAAGAGCTGTTATAGCTGCTAAGAGTGAGCAACTTCATATTACACCCTATGGACTAAGAATGGGATTTCACTCAAGTTTATATGCTTCTGAAGGCAATACAAGCAAATACTTGTGGCAATAGAGTATATCGTCATTTTACCTGTGGATTGGTGAAGGGTGGTGGAAGTATGACGTTTTGTTGTGAGCAGATAAAGTTCATTCAGTAGAACATCTTGTCAACTGGTTCAGTCCCCGGCGTCTTCAGTCTGCAGTGTTGAAGTGTCTCCATGCAAGATATTGGTTTGTATTGGTGATATTGGTATGTATATATGTGTACTAGATGGTACACTGGTACTATACACAGTTTCTACAGTATTTCTTTTCTCTAAGGTATTTCAGGTGTTTATTTTGCCACATTTCCACTCTTACAGCTCCATACAGCCTCTTCTTCTACAGTTTAGTAACCCTGTAAAGGTCTCAGCAGTTTTCCTGTGCCGTAAACATTAAACCATGTGCTTAGGTTGAACTGCTGTTGTCCTCATTTCTTTTTCACATCAGTATTGTAAACAGGAAGACATTTAAATTAGGTTGTTTTGTCCTTTAACTGCTACATCGTGGAGCTCATAAGTATATTGGCTCCTACATGAACACCCAGCCGGTATATCCTGTGTTGCTCCTCACTCGCGTAGTTAAATGATTGTTACTGCTTCCTGGTTCATTCTGCAGGCTTGTACTGCAGCCTGGTTAATGCTTATTTGACAGACTTGCCAGATGTCATGAATTATATCATTATCTTTCATTACTGACTGAACTCAGAGGCAAAACGCTTGCAATTGTTCTGTAGAAAACAACAAAAGGGAATAAAAATGTTATGGACTATTGTCAGATGCAGGATGGGTGTGGAAAGGAAATGATCTACGAGTACTCATTAAGACCCATGGAGAATCCAATCAGGCCTAAATATTTGTTTAGATGCCTTTCAGAATGCACAATAAGGAAAAGAATTCAAAGTGTCAACAAATTGTGAAAACAGTTATTGTGGATAACAGTTTGTGTGCATGTACTCATGCATAGACATGGTGACTTGAGACTTGTCTCCACAGTGTGTCCCTCGTCTCAGCAGCCGAGTAAACCTGGTGATGACAATAACTGATAGAGTTTGGCTGTGAAAGCAACAAGTGTATAGTAATCATATGACATGTGATTGCTGTAGAGAGTTAGCAAATTCCAACAATTGTAATTTATTTAATGATTAATCTCCTCATTTCTTAAAAATAGTGGATATGTGGTATAAGACGCCATGAAAGACTTCCTCAGTAAACATATTCAGGTATTTTGTTTTGTCACAGCAACAAACAAATCAGTTCAATAAGGACAGACCATTAGAAAGAATGAACTGAATATAGATAGACGTTTGGTGGTTCCTGTCTCGGCAAAACTGAACCCCAGCTGTAAAAAGGATTAGGGGAGGACCCCCTGGAGCCTAGACGCTGTTGGTGGAGATGAAGGTGGCTTGAATGGAGCTTGAGTGATGAGAGGTGGAGATAGGGAGGACGTGGGTTGCACAAAGACACAGTGAGATTTAAAGTACGCGGCATGAATGGAAGTGATAAAGCTCAGATTTAGCTGGCAGGGCTGGAGTGGACAGATGTGAGGCCATAGATCTTCCTTATTGAACTCATTATAACAATAAAATGGAAAACAAAAACATAAAATGGCAGAAATTCAAATTTGAGAATGAACAAGCAGAGAATCGCTGCCTTTTTCTTGTAAGATTTTCAGCTGTGGAATTAATTGTAAGCACCATTTTTACCGGTGTTTGAAAAACCTATGAGATCTGGAAAAATTAAAGATTATGGACCCATAACTAATTACAGTGTGAGTGAATTAGAGCTGACACAGTGATTTCTGTTTACCCTTTCTCTCTGCAGCTCTGTATGCCTAAAGGTTTGTCGTTCAGGACACAGGCAGACCAGCGCGAGCCTCAGTTCCACTCCTTCATCATCACCAAGGAAGATGGATCTCGAACATATGGTTTCGTTCACACCTTCTATGAGGAGGTGACCAGCCCACAGATCTGCTCTGCTATGCAGACTCTCTACCAGATGCACAATGCCGAGCAAACAAATGCCACTTCTTCCTCCTCCTCTTCTTCCTCCAGCATGGACTCGCTAGCCAGCAGTTTAGATGATGGTTACTCCCCCACCTCATCATCCTCATCGTCTTTATCTCGTGCAGCGGGGAGCTATGACTCGTCACGGGACACGCTCTATGTGTCCAAAGCCTTGTGTCTGATCACGCCTATGCCCTTCATGCACGCCTGCCGCCGCTTCCTTGCACAGATGCACTCTGCTGTTATAGCTGCAACCACACCTCCCTTGCCACTGGAGAGCTACGTTTACAACATCCTGTACGAGGTGCCACTGCCTGCTCCGGGGCGTTCACTCAAATTCCACGGCATATACGAACCCATTGTCTGCCAAAGGCCTGGGCCAGGAGAGCTGCCTCTGGCCGACTTCCCCCTGGCAGAGGCCTTTGCTCTGCTAGGCGTGGAAAACCTGGTCCAGGTGTTCACCTGCACCTTGCTGGAGATGCAGATCCTGCTGTACTCACAGGGTAAGTACATTCTACACATGCTGTTGGATTTCTGGTGCTATTACAGTTTGAATTGCTTCTACATACAGAACAAAGACTTCTTGGACAGGCTGTGTCAAGTATACCACACATTGTTAGATAGTTCCATTAACCTATTCTCTAAATGTCCTTTTCAACAAAGTTTCAATGGACATTTTAACATGCTATAGGACCTGGACATTGTTACACTGTGTTGTTTTATTTGCTGCTGAATCAAAAACAGAGTCGTTCTTCAGAACCCAGTTGTAGATGGTAGAAAAAAACATGACTCATCCTGACCATGTTCTGCAAACTTCCTGTCACTGATAAGTTAAACGTCCAGTCGTCAGGTTCAGTTTACCTTATTTCAGTAATATCTTATATATATGAACAATTGAGAAGGGTCAATGTAACATAATACAGTAGTGTGAAAAAATGTTTGCCCCCTTCCTGATTTCCTATGTTTTTCTATGTTTGTACATTTCTAAATGAAGGGTTATTATTATTAATGGGGAAAAAATCCAACCCTACATGGCCCTGTGTGAAAAGTGGGAAAATACTTTCAATTCAGTTCAATTCAATTGTATTTACACAGCGCCAAATCACAACAACAGTCACCTCAAGGTGCTTTATTTTGTAAATTAGACCCTACAGTAATAAATACAGAGAAAAACCCAACAATCATATGACCCCCTGTGAGCAAGCACTTTGGCGACAGTGGGAAGGAAAAACTCCCTTTTAACAGGAAGAAACCTCCGGCAGAACCAGGCTCAGGGAAGGGTGGGGCCATCTGCTGCGACCGGTAGCAAAGGTAACTTTGGAGACTGACGGGACAAAAGTTGAACTTTTTGGAAGGCGTGTGTCCCATTGCATCATGCAGCATTTCAGAAAAGGGACATGATAGCAGCAGTAAAATATGGTGGTAGTAGTGTGATGGTGCTGGGGCTGTTTTGCTGCCTCAGGACCTGGAAGACTTGCTGTGGTCCCTAGATTTTGGTCACTGTAAGATAATCTCACATTTTCATTTTTAATCATTATTATTCAATTCAATTCAGCTTTATTTATATAGCGCCAAATCACAACAAAAGTCGCCTCAAGGTGCTTCATAGGTACAGAGAAAAACCCAACAATCATATGATCCCCTATGAGCAAGCACTTTGGCGACAGTGGGAAGGAAAAACTCCCTTTTAACAGGAAGAAACCTCCAGCAGAACCAGGCTCAGGGAGGGGCGGGGCCATCTGCTGTGATTGGTTGGGGTGAATCATAGATTATTATGTTGCCAGTTTACGGGCAGCTAATATGCGATGCAGCATATTTTGGGTTCATTTCCAAAATCGGGACAATTCAGTGTCCTGGGTGTCAGTGGAGCTAAATTATGTTGGCAATAGTTGTATCTCCACTCCACAGATAATCCTCTGGTCTGGCACACTGTGAGGATGTGGGCTCAGATGACAAAACACTTCTGTCTGACTGATTTTTCTCGTTTGAGTCCAATCGCATCAAAGGACCTTTTCTAACCATCTTTAAGCAATCCTGCATTTCAAGAGCACTAGGTGCTTCAATGATTTGTTCACTGATAATGACTTTGCATCTTTTATAAAACCTTTTGAAAAATCACATTTATTCATGCATCCTCAGATTAGACACTTTCTTCAGTACCTTTCCTGAGGTACTTTGAAGACAGCAGAAATGTTCCTAACTTTGCATCCAACTCAGAAAGGGTTAATATCTGCTATCTATTACATGCTGGTGGGCATGAGAGGCCCTGCTATCGACAGGGTTAAAACTGCTTGTGAGCAGGACTTAAGCATGTCTCTGTCTGAGGATATGTGAGATTTGATATTTAAGTTGATAAATTCAAAATCCTTCTGTACTGACGCACTTGCACTGGCTGAGGGATCTGATTTCCTGTCTAAGCCTGGAAAATATCTGTTCTGATTAGCGATACCAGCAAAACATACAAACAGCTGTGAAGGTCCCTGCTGAAATATGTTGCAAATCTTCAGGCCCTGAGCCCAAGTTCATCACTGCTCTATGAGCCTGCATGTATGTCTGTGAAGGTTCTCAGTCATCCAGGTCATCGTAGTCCAAGGAGCTTGGAAAGAAAAGCGTCTGGGCTATCCTAATTGGGCGTTTATAAAGTCAGCAAAGAGGCACAGAAAAGAAGATCAGACACCAGCGAGGGAGGATAAGAAAGACAGACGCAACAACATTGTCATCCCCTATGTAGCCGGTGTATCAGAGAAACTCAGGAGAGTTTTCTCCAAGCATGACATCCCAGTGTACTTCAGACCCAGCAACACACTCAGACAGAAACTGGTTCACCCGAAAGACAAAACTCCAAAACACAGACTGAACAACGTGGTGTATGCTGTACAGTGCAGTGAGGAATGCCCGGACCTCTACATTGGAGAGACCAAACAGCCACTTCACAAGCGCATGGCACAACATAGAAGAGCCACCTCCACAGGACAAGACTCAGCAGTCCATCTGCATCTAAAGGACAAAGGTCACTCTTTGAGGATGCCAATGTTCACATTTTGGACAGAGAGGACAGATGGTTTGAAAGAGGAGTGAAAGAGGCCATCTATGTCCACTGTGAGCGACCATCTTTGAACAGAGGCGGTGGTTTACGACACCAACTGTCTGCCATCTATAATCCAGTTTTGAGTTCCCTCCCCAGACGCCTTAACGCCCACTCACATCCTGGGCCATCTGACCTCAGGAAATCACATGACAAGGTGGGGCCAGGTTTCACAATGAGTTCACCCGAAACCCTGGCTGATTAGGTCCCACACCCACTTTCACACCTTGGCTCATGTGATTAGGTAGAGTATCATCAGGGGGTCCTTTGTCCCTCTTTGGGGGGATACTCCTACAGGGCTTAAATCTGGGACTCTCGGCCATTTGACCTTAGAACTGAAGAAGCTTCTCGGATGAGAGGTGAAACGTCTTCAAGCAACTGAAAGAAGTCCAGACGCTTTTCTTTGCAAACTCCTTAGACGAGCCTGCATGTAGATGTTCATTTATTTATTCTTATATATTCTACATACATATATATTTCTCTATTTAACTATGCAACCTTAACAATAATTACGTTTAGCTCTGTTCTTTCTGAGAATCTAAGACCACATTGCAATATTCTTTTTTTTCCTTTCACAACCTCTGCGATGTTTTCTTTTTTGTTATGCTTGCTATAAATGTGTTTGTATATATTCTGTTTGGTTAATCTTAATAAAAATATCTTTGAGAAAAAAAAATGAAATCAAATTAAATTAAATTAATCAACTTCAGAGGTTTCAGTGGATACATTTTTGTCTTCACTCTGTTATGCTATGATGTTGTTCCTTAATTTGAGACCTTTTAGCCACTGGAAGCTATTGTAAGACTTTCTGTCTGGTTGACATGCCAGAAGTTGCGGATGTCTGTGGAGAAAATTGGTTTAAAACATACTGTTCCTTGTTTTCTATACTTTGAAGCTGAGAAGCATAAGAAACTTGTACAGTAAAAACTCAAAAGCAGATGAAAACAGAGAACACTGTAACGAGGCTTTATCTGCATATCACACTCAGATGCACAGTGATCAGATTTTCCTGCTTCTAGGATTCCTTTCATTTATTATTGACAGCTGCAGTGAGACACAGTCTTGGCAGTGTGTGCGTTCCTCACTGTGTTAGAGTATTAGAGCCAAATGCAGAAAATCTAGTGTGTAGACTGAGATCATCATTTGTCCTACATTCCTCACTCATACTCTTTTGCAGTTTCAGTGCAGCTTCAGCACTCTCTCTGCAGCTTGTTTATCTTCTGTGCAGGATGAGTCATGCAAAAAGAAACTGTTAGCTCATACACCAGACCTACAATTCCAAATCAAAAAGGCCAGTTTTAAAGGTGGCATTCATAACTGCTTTTCAGACAGCCATCAGAAACTACCTCTAAGAGGTCCAGGTTCTCTGTAGGCAAGTAGAAATCACTCATGTAAATAAATGAAGAGAAAAACCCTTCTTTAGTTTGTGAGTCATGTTTGATTAAATGGGATTCTGATAAAATGGCATAATGAGTTATCTGTCCAGACAGAACAAACTCTGCTGACATTTCTCAACTTTCAGGCAAGCAATTGAAGTTGCTATCAATGCGAGTGACTAAAAACCTGACTCCCTCACTATAAATGCTAAAGTTGTCCCAGTGATCCTTTCTACATTTGTAAAATCTTATCGGCTTCCATTGTTCTGGCATCTTTACTCTCTGGATCTGATCAAGCACCTTACTGTGTATTGTTCTTAGTAAAGAAAAGGGTTTTCAACACATTTTAGTATGAGCTTGTTAGTAAAGATGATTCTTGTAGCCTTTCCAAGTAACATTTATTCTGCAAAGGAGATTTGCTGCGAGAACATGAGGTTCGCATTTAAAATGTTTGCATTACAAAAAAATTGAAATTAAAGTGTCAAATTACATATATGATATAACATTAATGACTGCAAAGACAGTGTGCTTAACTGACTGATTTAATGATGACAGACTTTAACAAGCACTGAAGTTTTCGCTCCAAATTAAAGGCAAATAAAAACCTTTTCCTCTGTAAAGTCATGAAGACACTATAACTGTAATCACATTCTTGGCATATGTCAATGGGATTTCCTTGTTTCAGCATGTTCTGAGATTACCGTCAAAGTTAATTTATGAGTGCAAATTCCAGAAAGACTGTGTGTTTAAGCTGCAGTTGAACTGCTACATTTAATGGTTAACTTAAGTAAATAAAGAAAAGTTTAACATGCTTATAGGTACTTTTGTTTCTGCCACAAGTTCAAAATCAAGGATATGAAATCATGAATTAGGACAGTTTCTGCAATTAATTTCTTTGAAAATCCATAATAATACTCGATAATACAAACTGATTAAAAATGAGCATATTACTCATCTTTTTACATACTGCACAGATTGCACAAACATGAGTGAACAAAAAAGTTGAGTAGTTATGTGAGTACAGAAATATACAAACTTCATATCTAATGGGGCTATAGGCAGGGAAACATGGAACAGTGCTAGTGTCATTATTGATTTTATTCATTTTGTTAAGCTATCTGTTAGTATTAAGCACTGTGGCACAGTGGTTAGCACTGTTGGCTCACAGCAAGAAGGTCCTGGGTTCAATTCCACTCTCAGGCCAGGGTCTTTCTGTGTTTGTGTGCTTTCTCTCACAGTCCAAAGATATGCAGTGAGAGAATTGAAGGTTCTTTATTTGTCACATGCATAGTTATACGAGTACAGCACGCAGTGAAATTATTTATTAATTTTCACATTCCTACTCAGAGTCTCTGACTTTGGCAACCAGTCAAAGAAAGAACAAAAATGTGTAGATGCTAAAAGTTAGAGGTTGGTGGATCAATCCCTGGCTCTACCCAAAGATGGAACCACTGACTTCACTGGCTATTGATGGGACCACTGCAGGAAATTCACAGGTGTTTTGTAGATACACCTTCAGAATCTATCTGCAGTTGTTTTCTTCCCACAGAAATTGCCTGAACTGCTTAAAAAGCATCAGACAGAACCAGGTCCCTATGTGCACTAACACTGCACTGGTGCAAGTTAGACTGTAATTTCCTGTCCTGACCTCCACAAGAAGTGTTCGTCTGATTGCTGTTTAAGGTGCATAGTATGCGTTTATCCAGAGCAGTAGGCTAACGTTTTCACACAGTGTGATTAATCAGCGTGTTTGACTTGTCATGGGATGACAACTTGCTTCCTGACAGTAACAGCTGTTTACCACAGACTTGCTCACTTCTTGCCTTGTGAGACTGAGCTACTGGTCTTTATCAGTCCCTAATGCACCGTTACAGTTTCACAATGACTCGACCTGTTTCGTCTTGTTTTTCAGTTCTACAACAACAACAGCATCCCTGAGCCCTGTCACTGCTGGGGCTTTCCAAAATATATCGGAGTTAGCAAGTTTAAAGTTTGTCAGTGTGAGTAAAGGGAAGAGGAGGGAATTTATGAGATACTGCACCTCACCACTTAAGTCAGATTAGAACAGCAAGTGTTAATGACTAAAGTAGAACAGCTGAACTTATTAAGGCGTTATTTTAAAGCTAAAGAGAGCAGATAGGACGAGACATGCTGGAACATTAAAAAACAGGAGTGTTTCTGTTAGATTTACTTGCTGTGTTTCCCACACAAAGGAGAAACTTTGAACATGTACAGACATATGAAAAATATGCTCACACACCTACAGGTAGGATCTTCAAAACCTGTCTTCTCTCTTTCCCACAAAAACATTTATTAATTACTCAGATTTTCACTTTAAGAATGTTTCCTTATGGCTCATTCACACCTAAATGCTTTCTATTTAACACTCACCTCGGACGGATCAGAGAGCACCTTGGGGTTAATATTGCCAAAGGATATTTGGCATGCAGACTGGAGCAGACGGGGATCAAACCACCAGTCCTCTGATTAGTAGTAGCTCTACCTCTTGAGCTACAGCCAACCTGTAAATCGTGCTTTGATTCAGTGCAGTTATTTTAGATTTGCATGAACAGTAATCTTCATATATGAGCCACAGTTTAAAAAGTAGGCCCAAACTCAGTGGGAAAACCTGAGCACTGTGCCAACTTAGCCCCACATTTTACTCGGTACCATATGGCCCAGTATGCCAATAGTGCCCAGTATCATGATGTGTACGAAGGGCTTTGAATGCCACGAGCGATTTAACATACACAAGTATCTGCTGTGGTAGCAGCTTTAGTAACTTCTAGTAACTCTGTCTGTGTAGCTTCTTAACAATGATGAAGATCAGAAAAGTGTTTGCCGTCTTCCTGATTAGTGTTTTGCATATTTGTCACAACTACATGTTTTAGATCATCAAACAAATTTGTATATTATACAAAGCTTACTTAAGTAAATAGAAAATGCACTTTTTAAATAATGACTGAAAATAGGCTGACCTACTTTATTCTGTTTGAAAAAGTAATTTCCTTGTAAACCTAATGAAGCCTTTGTGATAATTGGTCATGAGTCTATAACATCGGTTGTCATTGCAGAATTGTTTTAATTCAGCCACTTTGGAGAGTTTAACATGATCAGTCTGTTTAAGTTCATGCTTTCACACATAAACCAAGTTCAGTTCAGTTCAGTTCAATTTCAGTTGCCTCCGACTGCCAACAGTTTCCTCAAGCCACTTTATATTGTAAAGTATTGCCCTGCAATAATACACATAGTGAGTGAAAAAGGTGACCTAAGAAGAATCAGTGCATCATGGGAATCCCCGGCAGCCTACACCTATTGCAGCATAACTAAGGGAGGATTCAGGGTCACCTGGTCCAGCCCTAACTATATGCTTTAGCAAAAAGGAAAGTTTTAAGCCTAATCTTGAAAGTAGAGATAGTGTCTGTCTCCTGAATCCAAACTGGAAGCTGGTTCCACAGAATGAGGGGCCTGAAAACTGAAGGCTCTGCCTCCCATTCTACTTTTAAATACTCTAGGAACAACAAGTAGGCCTGCAGTGTGAGAGCGAAGTGCTCTAATAGGGTGATATGGTACTACAAGGTCATTAAGATAAGATGGGGCCTGATTATTTAAGACCTTGTATGTGAGGAGCAAATCAGTTGTCAGCCAACTCTTACTGCCTTTATCAATGAGTCTAGGTGGAGCCAGTTTCTCCTGTGCTCCTAGCTGCCGTTCTTCTTCTTGTTCTTCATTTAAGAATAGACTAGAATACTGTACATGTAGGTATATGCTGCCCCCTTCAGTTTCAGAACAATTGCACCCTTGGTTTGCTGCCTGTGGTATTTACCTTAGTAAAAAAAACCAGAAAAAAACAACAAGTACTATTTCAGATTCCGAAATTTGCCTTTGAGAGGAATCGCAAGTATTGGTTCTTTAGACATCTCTAATTCTCCGAACACAAAAGAAAAAGACCTATTGCCTCACTTTTTAATTTGAGTGTGTGACATTTTTTCTAACATGTATTTTACACACTTACCTACAAGCCTTTAGAGCAGCTGTGCTTATAATTGTTTATGAGTGTGTGTGTTTATATAGACATTTAAACACAATTGTAAATACATTCTGCTTATAGAAACGAACGTTCTCCGATAAGTGAACCAGCTGTATCTCCCTCACGCAGACTGTGGTTAAGGCTTTGGAAACCTTAATGTATCTTCAGTGAAGGTGCACATACAGATCGGGAGATGCCGGCTGAGCCAGGAGGAGTGGGCCGTAGGAGAGGGGAGGATGGATGAATTCATGAAACCTTAGTAATGTTTGATACCCTCTCACCTCTGTTTCCTCCAAGTGGACTTTTCACTCAGGCCATAATAATAAAAATCTGATTAAACTGCTGCTGAGCTCACTATTAGATCCAGCCTGCAGAGGCTGGCTTTATTCTTACCCACACACACTCACTCACAGACACATATGTGACAAAGAGATTGAAAAGAATCCATCAGATTGTAATTGCTTTGGTTTTGCACTCCAACTCACTCACCTTTTCAATTTGAATCACTTGATTGAAGTCCCTTGTGTGCTTCAATACTCTTGCTTTATGTATTTTATAAACCTGTTACTCTTTCTCCCTCACCTCATCTGCCCAGTTCAGTAGTCAGTGTAGAGCAGTAAAACCAGCCGTACAGAGGAGAGCATCATCTTAAACCTTTATGTCTGAATGGTCTGAATATTGAGCGTGGTGTCTTTGATACTGGTTAAAGAAAGTCATATCTATATTGATAGGAAATTGACATGACTTTGCAAAACAGGTTTATAATATCAGCGCCCAAGGCTGGCACTTTTGTCTTATTTGCCATCAGTGCCACTATTCATGTTGTACCGCTGAAGCCTAAAAATCATTCAAATTCAAAAGCCAAAATCCTTTTCTGTACTCTGAAGTGTATTTTGCCTCAGTCTCAAATAAACTGTTAAGTGTAAGCAGCTTAATCCACCACAGTCAAATGCCGTGTGCACTGTTTTCAGTCTGATGTGTTTTAGAGCGATTCAGGTTATTACAAAAGCTGTTACAGGGACTGTGGAAAGGGGGTCATTTTACCACTTATTAATATTAAGTCACAAAACTACTTTGAAAAAACTAGGATATTCTCTAAGTTAATAAAATCACAAATTTGTGAGAAAAATAGAGTTGTTGTTGTTTTTTATGTCTAAAATTATCTAAAGAAATTTTCATTTTGTTTCAATTTTAAAGGTTAAGATGAAAGATATATTCAAATTACTGGAATCAACAACTCTCACAAAATGTTGTTAAACCACTGGAAATACATCTTTACAGCCATATTAGACAGACACATCGTAGTGCAACATCATTTATTGGAGAAACACTGTAGCAGTGCTTGTGTGGTGTTTGGTGGATCATCAGAGTGCAATTTTACAGACGACATGAAACTACGTGTCGCCGTAATGCTGTTGTCTCACATCACAGTTCTTTCTCTGTGTCTCTCAGACTACCAGCGGTTGATGACGGTGGCAGAGGGCATCACCACCCTCCTATTTCCCTTCCAGTGGCAGCACGTCTATGTTCCCATCCTGCCAGCCTCCCTCCTTCATTTCCTAGATGCACCTGTTCCCTACCTGATGGGCCTGCAGTCCAAAGAGGGCACTGACCGCTCCAAACTTGAGCTTCCTCAGGAGGTACAACATCAGCCTGGGTAGCTTTAATACACAGACAAGCCACAACATTAAAACCAGCTGTATAATATTAATTACTATCGACCAGGGGACCTACCAGGCAGGGTACCAGTGTTGGTGTCTACGGTCTGGCACAGGATGCTGGCCACAGGTCCTTTGAGTGCTGTAGGTGTGTGGTGCTTCTGTCACTGGGCTTGATCAAGCTGTGGATTCATGAAACTGCATCAACAATGGTCAGAAGGCACCCAAGTTTGTGAACGCTGTAACTCGAGAATGAAGGATTTTCACTGTTAGGTCATAGGTGCATCTCCTAGAAATGTGAGACTAGTTTAAATCTGACCTTTAGGCCAGGCAGAGGTGGAAAAAGTACAGACATTCTTTATTTAAGTAGAAGTGCAGATACTTGTAAAAATACTCTGGTAAAAGTCAAATTACTGAATCAAAAGGATGACTTTGCCTTCACACATGAGTACTGTCAGGGGTCAAAGTGAGATACAGCATGTGCTGTGGCTCAGCACAGGGAAAAGAATCACAGCTCACAGTCATTTCTAATGTGAGTGTCAGTAGATTTCCTTTGTGTACAGGCTGTGATTAGCTGATCTGCTGCTCTGTGTGGATTTACAAAACTGACTTCAACAAGATCTAAGATCTGTTTCACAAGTTATAAGACAAAATGTCTTAAATTATTCATTTATGTGTTACTGAGCCGTCCTTACCTTTAAATCCCGCCTCTCTTCTTCCTCTCCTGTCCTGTCTTTCTCATCTTTCTTTATTTCTGACTGAAGTTATCTCTCACTCTTTTCTCTGTGTTTGTTGATGTTTGTGCAAACATTGGATGCCACTTAAAAAAACATTATTCCCTTTAAATAAACCTAGAGTAACAGCCATGTTTAAAATGTAGGGAGTAAAAGTTTTCAGAAAAAAATACAGATACCTGAAAGTTCTACATAAATACAATAACAAAGTACTTTGTTATGTCCCACCTAAGAGGTCAGAGGTCAGGTTTTCTGAAACTGTTGTGAACACGATAACTCCAGAAAGATGTCACCTAGGATTTTCGCATTTACACCAGGTCAGGATGCCATCTGTATTTTTATAAAAAATGTTCCTTTTTGGAACACCCAAACTGGAAAGCTTGTAACAGGAAATTGTAATAACTTAGGACTTAATTTATAATTTCACATCTTCTAGTTTCTGTTCAGGTGTGTAAGTAACCTTCTTTAAGTCTAACCACACACACGCAAAACAAACACACTTGCACATTCAGAAGAGCATGGCACTCATTTTACTTGTTAAACCAGCAAAAACTGAATCAAACTTTATTAATAATGGTTCCATTTGATCAGGTCTCTATAAGGACACAGCAGCCAGCTCAGCTGAATGAAATACAGTCTTTATGTTGTCACTGTTCTGCTATCTCCATCTTTGTATTTATTGTAGTTTTATGTTTATAAAAGCCTAACGTGCAGGTTTAATGCTTTATAATGCTACAGTGCTGTTCTTCTCTATTGGATGAAGTGATGTTTTTTTAACTGTATCATCCCCTTTACTATAGACATATAAATAAACTGATATAAAATAATTAAATGAAAAACAGTCAGTTTCCTTGTTATCCTTAAATTCACCTCAAGGCAAGTAGTCTTTTATTGCTTCGTCGCTTTTCAGCCTCAGTCAGACAGTGAGGAGGTGAATGTGTCCTGGATTTTAACCATTGTATAGTCCAGTGCTGGGTGGGTTACAGCTACTGTGTGTGTCTGTGTTTATGTGTTAAGGCAAGATAAGGCTCTGACAAAGCAGAAAATCTATTCTTTCAGGCTTCTGGCTTTGCTCACACCCCCATCATCACCCTGGGTCGTTAATCTGGGACTTTACATATGGATGTTAATTATCCAGTTCAGCGCAGGATGCCCCTGTGCATCACCCACAGCTCCCTTCTAACTCTCCTCTCCTCCTCCTTATCCCCCTCACAGGAGCCCCTGCTTGAAAAGACTGGAGAATCTCCCTGTGTTGGTCCCTGTGTTTGTCCCTGTGTTTGTCCCTGTTTTGTCTCTGTGTTTGTCCCCGTGTTTGTCTCTGTGTTTGTCTCTGTGTTTGTCCCTGTGTTTGTCTCTATGTTTGTCCCTGTGTTTGTCTCTGTGTTTGTCTCTCTGTTTGTCTCTGTGTTTGTCCCTGTGTTTGTCCCTGTGTTTGTCCCTGTGTTTGTCCCTGTGTTTGTCTCTGTGTTTGTCCCTGTGTTTGTCCCTGTGTTTGTCTCTCTGTTTGTCTCTGTGTTTGTCTCTGTGTTTGTCCCTGTGTTTGTCCCTGTGTTTGTCCCTGTGTTTGTCCCTGTGTTTGTCTCTGTGTTTGTCCCTGTGTTTGTCTCTGTGTTTGTCCCTGTGTTTGTCTCTATGTTTGTCCCTGTGTTTGTCTCTATGTTTGTCTCTGTGTTTGTCTCTGTGTTTGTCCCTGTGTTTGTCCCTGTGTTTGTCTCTGTGTTTGTCCCTGTGTTTGTCCCTGTGTTTGTCTCTGTGTTTGTCCCTGTGTTTGTCCCTGTGTTTGTCCCTGTGTTTGTCTCTGTGTTTGTCCCTGTGTTTGTCCCTGTGTTTGTCTCTGTGTTTGTCTCTGTGTTTGTCCCTGTGTTTGTCTCTGTGTTTGTCTCTGTGTTTGTCCCTGTGTTTGTCTCTGTGTTTGTCCCTGTGTTTGTCCCTGTGTTTGTCTCTGTGTTTGTCCCTGTGTTTGTCCCTGTGTTTGTCTCTGTGTTTGTCCCTGTGTTTGTCCCTGTGTTTGTCTCTCTGTTTGTCCCCGTGTTTGTCTCTGTGTTTGTCTCTGTGTTTGTCCCTGTGTTTGTCTCTCTGTTTGTCCCTGTGTTTGTCTCTGTGTTTGTCTCTCTGTTTGTCTCTGTGTTTGTCCCTGTGTTTGTCCCTGTGTTTGTCTCTATGTTTGTCTCTGTGTTTGTCTCTGTGTTTGTCCCTGTGTTTGTCCCTGTGTTTGTCTCTGTGTTTGTCCCTGTGTTTGTCTCTGTGTTTGTCTCTGTGTTTGTCTCTATGTTTGTCCCTGTGTTTGTCTCTGTGTTTGTCTCTGTGTTTGTCCCTGTGTTTGTCTCTGTGTTTGTCTCTGTGTTTGTCTCTGTGTTTGTCCCTGTGTTTGTCTCTGTGTTTGTCCCTGTGTTTGTCTCTGTGTTTGTCCCTGTGTTTGTCTCAATGTTTGTCTCTCTGTTTGTCCCTGTGTTTGTCTCTGTGTTTGTCTCTGTGTTTGTCCCTGTGTTTGTCTCTGTGTTTGTCCCTGTGTTTGTCTCAATGTTTGTCTCTATGTTTGTCTCTGTGTTTGTCCCTGTGTTTGTCTCTCTGTTTGTCCCTGTGTTTGTCTCTGTGTTTGTCCCTGTGTTTGTCTCTGTGTTTGTCCCTGTGTTTGTCTCTATGTTTGTCTCTCTGTTTGTCCCTGTGTTTGTCTCTGTGTTTGTCCCTGTGTTTGTCTCTGTGTTTGTCCCTGTGTTTGTCTCAATGTTTGTCTCTATGTTTGTCTCTGTGTTTGTCTCTGTGTTTGTCCCTGTGTTTGTCTCTGTGTTTGTCCCTGTGTTTGTCTCTATGTTTGTCCCTGTGTTTGTCTCAATGTTTGTCTCTGTGTTTGTCCCTGTGTTTGTCTCTCTGTTTGTCCCTGTGTTTGTCTCTGTGTTTGTCTCTCTGTTTGTCCCTGTGTTTGTCTCTGTGTTTGTCTCTGTGTTTGTCCCTGTGTTTGTCCCTGTGTTTGTCTCTGTGTTTGTCCCTGTGTTTGTCCCTGTGTTTGTCTCTGTGTTTGTCCCTGTGTTTGTCTCAATGTTTGTCTCTGTGTTTGTCTCTGTGTTTGTCTCTGTGTTTGTCCCTGTGTTTGTCTCTGTGTTTGTCCCTGTGTTTGTCTCTCTGTTTGTCCCTGTGTTTGTCTCTGTGTTTGTCTCTCTGTTTGTCTCTGTGTTTGTCCCTGTGTTTGTCCCTGTGTTTGTCCCTGTGTTTGTCTCTGTGTTTGTCCCTGTGTTTGTCCCTGTGTTTGTCTCTGTGTTTGTCCCTGTGTTTGTCTCAATGTTTGTCCCTGTGTTTGTCTCTGTGTTTGTCTCAATGTTTGTCCCTGTGTTTGTCTCTGTGTTTGTCCCTGTGTTTGTCCCTGTGTTTGTCTCTGTGTTTGTCCCTGTGTTTGTCTCAATGTTTGTCCCTGTGTTTGTCTCTGTGTTTGTCTCTGTGTTTGTCCCTGTGTTTGTCCCTGTGTTTGTCTCTGTGTTTGTCCCTGTGTTTGTCTCTGTGTTTGTCCCTGTGTTTGTCTCTCTGTTTGTCCCTGTGTTTGTCTCTGTGTTTGTCTCTCTGTTTGTCTCTGTGTTTGTCCCTGTGTTTGTCCCTGTGTTTGTCCCTGTGTTTGTCTCTGTGTTTGTCCCTGTGTTTGTCCCTGTGTTTGTCTCTGTGTTTGTCCCTGTGTTTGTCTCAATGTTTGTCCCTGTGTTTGTCTCTGTGTTTGTCTCAATGTTTGTCCCTGTGTTTGTCTCTGTGTTTGTCTCTGTGTTTGTCCCTGTGTTTGTCCCTGTGTTTGTCCCTGTGTTTGTCCCTGTGTTTGTCTCAATGTTTGTCCCTGTGTTTGTCTCTGTGTTTGTCCCTGTGTTTGTCCCTGTGTTTGTCTCTGTGTTTGTCCCTGTGTTTGTCTCAATGTTTGTCCCTGTGTTTGTCTCTGTGTTTGTCTCTGTGTTTGTCCCTGTGTTTGTCCCTGTGTTTGTCTCTGTGTTTGTCCCTGTGTTTGTCCCTGTGTTTGTCTCTGTGTTTGTCCCTGTGTTTGTCCCTGTGTTTGTCCCTGTGTTTGCCTTTGAAGTGGATGTGACCTAGAAATGAAAAGCCACACAAAGAGTAGATGATGAGAGGGAGAGAAATGTAGCCAGAGTTCGTCTTTTTAACAACCCTGTTTATTAATCCAGATCTTTTGTTTTTTGCCAGATGTAAAACAAGTTGGGGTGTTTTTTTATTGTGTCTGTTTGCTTGAAGTCTTATGGGCTCATGTGCCTTACTGCCATCTCAAAAACCTTCATGTACATCTCTCCTAATTTCAATATCTTTTTTTACACTCATTCAATATTCTCACCCAAACCTTCTTTCACTTTGCTCAGTGAGATTTACTACATTTAGAATTCAGCAAACATGAATTGCACTTGGACATTTCTGTATGTGGAGATTCAATCAATTAACAACTAAGAAATTCCCCCAGCTGTGGTGTAAGCCTGTCTGTTTGGCTAAATTTATAGTCCTTGTAAAACGTTTTAAATCAGGAGGTCCTTTAGCAGGCTGTATTCTGTGATATGTAAAAGCTCATTTCTACATTTTTAGTGTTTCTTTAAGACAGAGGTTTTGCTTTAATCCCCCACGAGGCGTGAAGCTAATTCCATTATATGAGATTTGGATTGATGTCTGAGTATATGCTGTTATTCCATTGGCCTATATTCTCAACACTCCATATCCCAGCAACCATCATACCTCCTAAAAATGATTGGTGCTTACTAATCCTGCCTCCACCAGCTGTTTCTCCTGTCTACAGTGCACAGAAGACACATGTATCCAGTGTCTGTGATGAACACATTTGAATTCACTTGTTGTGCCAACAGAATGCACATCACAGGCACAGTACTTCCCAGAACTGAAACATGCACCATTAGCATGTATTTCAGAGCCTAATAAAAATGTGTTTTCCTCTCACAGGCCAACCTGTGTTTTGTGGATATTGACAACCACTCCATCGAGCTTCCAGAGGACTTCCCTCAGTTCCCAAACAAGACCGAATTCATCCAGGAGCTCACTGAGGTGCTATTAAGCTTTGGCATCTCTGCCAACACTGGCGCCCCACCCCGGACCCGCTCCAGTCCTGGCAGCACCTCGTCCACCCCAGGAAGGGAACGCAAATCTGCCACCCTTCGACAGCTAGAGGACGATGGACGTAATGGTAATCTGGCAGGAGAGGAGCTAGTGGTGCTGGAGCTGCTGCAGGGAAATGCTACACTGGAGAGACTGCAGGCACTGACTAAACGCACTGGGGTGACTGTGGCACGTGTGGACGCCCTGAGGGCTGGAGTCAAAAGTCAGCCCACCGAGGGGCAAGGAAACCAAATAGGAGGTGAAGAAGAGGAGCTAAGAAACGCCAAACTAAACGTTCAGCTGAGGGAGGTGTTCGCCAGCCGCTTCACTACCATGTTTGCAGACTATGAATCATTTGTCATCCAGAGCGCTCCTGATCTGGAGTCCTGGCTCACCAACAGGGAGCAGATGCACAACTTTGACAAGGTGATGAAGCTTTTCTTTCCTGTTGGGCCTCAGTCAGAAATATGTTTGTAAAAAGTTCTCACCTTATTGGAAAATAAGTGTTGTACACAAAGTTACCAGTTTGCCTTCGTTAGTGAATCATGGGACTCAAAATAAAAAGGCATCCTTTTTTCCAAGTCCCAAGATGTTTTAGTTATTATTAGACAGAAGTACAAAATTATATCAAAAGAACATGAGGCCAAAATAACAAACAGACTGCAATATAACCTAACCAAGAAATAACTGAAAAACAGCAGCTTACCTTCCTAAAATGACACAAACAGGAGGAAACAGTTTCAAAATAAGTTGTAGTTCATCTCACTTGGTAGTGATTTAAAAAGCAAACAAACAATTGAAAAGAAGAGCAATATCTCAGGGAAGGACAGTGGATGATAAGAAAAGCCAGCTGATTCGTCATGAATCAGCTGGAGATCATCCATAATTGGAAGAAATGACAGTGTAGTCTATTTGGACTTTATATTCTTTAATCTGTATGTTGGTGAAACCTGTTAGTTCCTGTTACTGTTTCCTATTAAAATATTTTATGTAAGAAGGGACGATATTTTAAACTGAAGAATCAGTCTGCATATTTTCAGTCAATGTTTAGTGTTGATTAGACTTATTTATTTCATTGTGTTGTTTTTATTTTATTCTAAGAGTTTTCCTTTCTGTTAAAATTCTATATTTACATTTTCCAAGACATCCTGGCATTTGTGGTTTAAGGTTAGCTTTGTTTATTACGAACAAATTCAACGTTGTCTAAAAGTGGGTTCTTTCTCCCTGTGCTTGCCTGTAGGGGATTGTTTTATAGTTGGGGTTTTTCTATCATATTGTGCTGTCTTTACCTTAAAATGTAAAATGTTACTAAAGATGCTATATAAATGACATTGAACTGAAAAGGATTTTAATTAGTGTCGTTAAGCTGCTCTTTGCTGCACAGTACTGAAAATACATATGCTCTTGTGAATAGGCTTCATTCCTGTCAGACCAGCCAGAGCCCTACCTTCCCTTTCTGTCTCACTTCATTGAGACACAGATGTTTGCCACCTTCATCGACAACAAGATCATGTCTCAGTGGGAGGAGAAGGAGCCTATGCTCCATGTCTTTGACACTCGTATTGACAAGGCACGCCTCTATAATATCCGTGCTCCCAGTCTCCGATCGTCCTGCTACCAGAGGTGCTCCATCCTCAAAGAGTCTGGTAAGCTCAGATGGGGAAGGCTCAGTGTGTGTGTGAGATTTATTTCTGTGTGAACATGGTTCAGATTGTTGGTTTGAGAAGCATGTGTTGTGAAAATGAAAATATTCTAGGCTAATTAACTTTCTCGCTGAAGTGAGATAAGTCTTTTCCAGTGCCTACTTTCAGTGGAAGAGGTGGTATATGTAAGTAATGTTTGCTAGATTATGCAAAAATGTTGATACATCTCTCATTTCTTTATATTTTGCTTATGAAATGGGAATTAGGTCAGTGATTGATGTAAAGTAGCAGTTACCATGTAAACCATGTGCAAACATAGATGGAAGATGTTTGTACAACTCTTATCAAGTTTGAAAGCCAGTCTTTATTCTTCATCACATGAAGAATAAAGAATTATTCTATGCTTTTTTTGGAATTTCTTTAAATATTCTTCAGGAATAGTTATCTAGACTTCCTGAAGGACATGCTGCAGCTCTTCTTTGGATGTTTGGTGCCTGTTGTTCCCTTTCTGTCAACATAATCCCATACTGCTTCAGCAATGCTGAGGTCTGTGATCGTTGTCTTGCTGAAAAATGAAGTTGTTGTCTGTTAAACACTGTCCATAAAAATTTGACTGTACTTTTTGCTTTCATAATTCCATTCGTTTAGATAAGATCACCTTCACACTGGCTGAAATGCAGCCCTGCACCATGACAGAACTCCCACCCCGCTTTACAGCATAGTTTGGCAAAGCGTAACATTTTCTTCCTGTTTCCATTCCTTAAGAATTGCTTCTTAACAAATGTTCTTCCACTGAGACTTTGGGAAATAGTGCACGGATTAACTGAAGGGCAGGTCTTTGCTGGATTTCTTTCAGTTTCTTTAAGATATAATTTTGAGATACTATTCATCTGCTGTAGATCATTTTTAGTCCTTTTGTCTCCAACTCTAATGTTTTTAAGAACATAACTAATAGCTCTTTGGGATCTTTTTGATGGTGCAAAAGACGATTTAATGCCGGTCAAACTGTGATTCAACTATAGAAATGGAAAATAAATTATGACTTTTTGCAAAGGGTAACGGTATCAAAGTCCTAAAGACACAATTTAAAATTGGTTCTTTGCTAAGTTACCCATTAATCTGTTGTCTATTCGTTATTGTCAGACAGTTTTAAAGTGCATTAACTCTGCCTTTGTCTGTAGTAGCATTTTTAATCCTATCAGGCACCTGTTTAAAAAAATGTCAGAGTTTCTGCCCCTTTATGCCCATTTAAAACATGTAAACTCTTTGGGTCAAAGGAGTTTGCAAAGAAAAGCGTCTGGACTTCTTTAAGTTGCTTGAAGACGTTTCACCTCTCATCCGAGAAGCTTCTTCAGTTCTAAGGTCAAATGGCCGAGAGTCCCAGATTTAAACCCAGTGGGAGTATCCCCCCAAGGAGGGACAAAGGACCCCCTGGTGATCCTCTAATCACATGCGCCAAGGTGTGAAAGTGGGTGTGGGACCTAATCAGCCAGGGTTTCGGGTGAGCTCATTGTGAAACCTGGCCCCACCTTGTCATGTGATTTCCTGAGGTCAGATGGCCCAGGATGTGAGTGGGCGTTAAGGCGTCTGGGGAGGGAACTCAAAACTGGATTATAGATGGCAGACAGTTGGTGTCGTAAACCACCGCCTCTGTTCAAAGATGGTCGCTCACAGTGGACATAGATGGCCTCTTTCACTCCTCTTTCAAACCATCTGTCCTCTCTGTCCAAAATGTGAACATTGGCATCCTCAAAGAGTGACCTTTATCCTTAAGATGCAGATGGACTGCTGAGTCTTGTCCTGTGGAGGTGGCTCTTCTATGTTGTGCCATGCGCTTGTGAAGTGGCTGTTTGGTCTCTCCAATGTAGAGGTCTGGGCATTCCTCACTGCACTGTACAGCATACACCACGTTGTTCAGTCTGTGTTTTGGAGTTTTTTCTTTCGGGTGAACCAGTTTCTGTCTGAGTGTGTTGCTGGGTCTGAACTTAAAGAAGTCCAGACGCTTTTCTTTGCAAACTCCTTTGACTACAATGACCTGAGAACCTTCACAGACATGTAAACTCTTTATTAACATTTGCAAAGAATAATAACCTGGCCTTGTCTGGAATTTGGCAACATGTAGAAGATAATAAGGGGTATGTCTGTGAAGGTTCTCAGTCTCTATCTCTGATAGGGGTAATCTCTATCAGACCAGTTGTTGCTTCTAGAAATAATTCCCTTGGATGAAGTGTGGGCTGGTGCCTTGGTAGCATGTTCAAAATGCAGGAAATGACACAAGAATTAGAAAAAAAGCAGGGAGCACAATGTTCTGATAGTTTTGGTGTTCTTCTGGTTTCCTGCCAGTTCTCATGATCATTGCTGACATCTGCAGACAGTGGCTTATAACTCTTCACATGTCAGCTTAAGATAATATCTAACACTGTTTGTACAAGTGAGCTGCCGTGGTTCAGTGTGTTCAGTGATTCCGACTTCCATGCACTAATAGGCCAGTCCATGTGAACTGTAGTTGCCAAGGCTGACTTCATTTGCAATGGTCTGCATACTTAATTATGCAGACAATGGACAGTCCTTTCCTCTGCCTGCCTCTCTCCAGTGCCTCCACTCAGAGAACACTCCATTGCACTGCACCTGCTCTCTGAGGACTTCAGTCAGAGACAGTATAACCCATTTTGTATAACTGTAGTCAGATTTGACACATGACAGATGAAGATGGAGTGTGTTTGCAATCGCTGCTGTTGATGATGTTTAATCTTTAGAAGGATCAACAAGGAAGAGTCAGTCAGACCAGGTCTCTAGAGAGAATGAACCACAACATCACACATCATGCTGTGATTTAATATATAAACAGCCTGCTTCGAAGTACAGCCTTAAAGTGACACCAAGCGCTCTAAAATGCAACTGCTTCAGTAACAGACAAGATAAACCGAGTAGTAAGAGAGCCTCCTGTATGTTTTCAACGTTTCATCAATAAAAGACATCCAGTTGTAGCATGTCACTAAGTGTTATTATCTTCAGTCATCTTTTAAAATAAGAGTTATAGCCCATCCAGAGCCAAAAGGATAAAAGGCTGTCTCAGTTCAGAGTCACTGCTGCATAACATCTTGGTATAGACTGGCAGAAGCAATAGAAAAAACACGAAGCCGAGTCACTCTTTGCAGCAAAAATTATCTGTGAAGGACTGCGACATATGACTCAATATATTACATCTTAACTGCAGCTTTTTCCCGTGTTCTCTGTGCGTGTGTGTGTGTGTGTGTGTGTGTGTGTGTGTGTGTGTGTGTGTGTGTGTTCAGATAAGATGCGATCTAGATGGTGGAATCAGTAGACACATAAATCCATGTGCAACCCTGCGGCGTTTAAATCTGAAATTACGTTCAGTAATGTGACACCTATGCCGTGATGATTTCAATCTCCTTACAGCGTTGTCTGAATCAGTACCGTCTTTTGTTTAGCTCAGGCCATTGAGAAGCGGCTGATGAAGATTGACCACACGGCCATCCACCCACACCTGCTGGACATGAAGATCGGTCAGGGGAAGTACGAGCAGGGGTTCTTCCCCAAACTGCAGACCGAAGTGCTCAACACAGGACCAAGCATTAACAAGTAAGTCAGCCTCCACTCGTTCACAGACGACACCAGAACCTTAAGGCTGTCTTTGTCAGAATACTCTAGTACAGTTTGAGTGTAGGTTCAACAGAGAGTGGTTCCACAGGTTACACAGATGTAACTGAAAGCCCAGTGGAAAACCGCTATTGACTACAAGCAGGAGGAGCTAGACGCGCTCAGATCCTATTGCCTTTTCTCCATTTTATTCGTGTGGCACTCCATAATCAGTGATACATAACAAATAAAACTTCAAAAATGTTGACAAATCTGTTTGCACTGCTGAAAATAGGATTTTTTTAAGCTGCTCGTAATAATATCATCAATGTTAAAATACTGTTCAAATCAAAGAGGAAGTAAAAAAATAAAAAACTGTTGTGAATTAACTGCTTTACTGTTAAAGCCAAATGTTTTTGTTGCTTCAAGTCTTAAAGTAACTTTATCAAACTCATGGACTTCCTTCTCCCTTCTGTTTGACTCACAGGAGCACAGACTGATAGATAGTTAAAGGTTATACAGTATGTTCACAGTGTATTTGGTCTGCAGGTGGTGTCACAAAGCAACAACAGCTCAGCGCAGAAAAGATCGCCACAGACAACAAACGGAACATCTAACCCTTGATAATGACCTGAAAGAGGTGAAAGCCCATCCTTCTGACTGCTCCCTGTTCTCCACTGTTCTCTAACTCTCTCGTCTTTAGTTTTTGCTTAAGTGTGTCGTTATTGTTTTGTTTTGTTATGTAACTAAATTTATGTTTCCTTTTGTTTGAGCTTTCTTTGTTTGGTTTCTGTTATGCACATGCTACCTTCACTGTCTTCTTATTTTCCATTCTTTTGCCTCTGTCGTCTTCTATCTGGCTGTGTGTCCTGTTCCGGTCCATCTGGGGTCGGGTTGTACCGCTCTTCCTCCTCGAGCAGGTGGAGGGCTGCCTGGTCCTACAGAATTCCATGGCATTTTGGGAGTGGGACAATGCATCCCCTCCTCCTGTCAAACCACCTAAAAAATCTGCTTCTGCTTCCTGCCTGGTATGTGCAGGAGATGCTTGTGTTTTGGATTCCCTCTCATAGCCTCCACCCTCACTTCCACCTACTTTTCCGAGGTTCCCACATTCTCTAAGGCACAATTCCTTGCTTTGAATAGTAAAAAAACATAAAAATTCTAAAGGAAAACAAGAATAAAACAAGCAAAATAACATCTTTTTGCATATCTGAGGGGCTGTTAGGCTTGGTGAGCTGCAGAGGCCTTGGGCATATCAAAGTGACATCTTCTAATTCTTTTTTTTCTCTGTGCAACAGTCAAAAATCCAGAGAGATTCACTTTTAAGGTACTGCAAGTAATTTTTTAGGTCATTAAAGAGGAATAAAAGTTGCACTCATGTGTAATTGTGTGTTTCAACAAATTTACATTCTCATAAACTTAGAGTGAATCCATCAAAAATACTTTGGACCTGGAACCGAATTATGGAAGCCACCATGTTGCCCTCCCGTCTTGAACACAGTGGTCGAGATTTACCTAAATGCGTGTTATCATTTCATGTATGTGTATGTATGTATTTATGTATGCCATCCTCTTCTTTCTTACCTGAAGCCTCGTCTCCTGAACTGAAGTTAGGGCAATAACACAAAAACGTGCATAAACAAGCTTATTTTTTCTTCATATTGTTGCAATTTGTCCTTGTGAGTAGATTATGAAATGCAACCATCCCGTATCCAGACAGTTGACAGCCAAGATTATCAGTATCAGTATACCAATGTTAGGCTTCAGTGTCATAAAAAACCTGCCTCAGTATCGCAGACATGAGCTGCACTGACTCATCAACACATATCGGACTCTTCCACAAAGTTGTACAGCCTCCTTCAGAGTAAATACACATGCAGGCGTATTGACAGCTGAGGTAAACAGCAGAGTGACACCCTACATTCACTACAGCAGCCTGAGTTGTTTGTCCTACAGCAGACACCATAGCTAGAATTTCCCTCTTAAACTGGGACAGGTAAAAAAACAGAATTCATTTAACCGCAGTCTGCACTCTACTGACATCTAGTGGTTAAAACTTTAGACACTGTACCTTTTATTTGGAAAAAAGAAAGACATCAAATACATAATTGACAGTATTTCCAGCTAAAGCTCATGTCATGTTCTGTTTTGAACACTTTAAATGTGAAACAGCAGCAGCGGGAAATCTTCTGTTTGCGAGAACAGTGATGTAAGAGCATAGATTTCTCATTTCAGCGACGCACTCAGAGCTCATTATAGGAAAAATTTAGAATTTGGTATCCTATGCTCCAGACTGAGTGATACTTCCTGCCAACACACCCTTTCTTTCAGGTTTCCTCTGATTTTTACTCCCCTCCTTTAACTTAACTCACTTAAGTTCCTTGAAGTGTCTCACATGAACAAAATTACCATTAACAGTCACAGAACTACTAGAACAGGTTATTAACAGTGTATAAGGAAGGCACGTATTTGTGACATTGTGACAGGAGTGAGGATGCTTACCTCAACCTCTAATATGTGTTCACTGCAAACATTCATACAAAAGAATGTCACTTTCAGTGCCTGTTATTTAAATCTCACTAAACATCTTCGTCTGCACTTCAGAAGTACATGCAGGAGGCCCGCAGCCTCGGGAAGAATCTGCGACAGCCTAAACTCTCCGACCTGTCGCCTGCCGTGATCGCCCAGACCAACTGGAAGTTTGTGGAAGGGTTGCTCAAGGAGTGTCGCATGAAGGTGAAACATAGAACCCCAACATGCTGCTGCACTTAGAATTGACCCATGATTCTTGATTCATGCGTGCACTCATTCTCTGTCCTTAATTTACAAATGTTATCACTGAAAACCGTATATATATATACATATATATATATATATATATACGGTTTATACTTCTCGGTTCATGTCCATGTGAATCTAATGTATTCATAAGTGTTATTCTGTTAAACCTAATTATTGACATTTTGCACAAGTGTTTCCAGTTCATTACAGATTTCCTGATGCTTGTTTTAATCAGCTATCATGACCATAGTATTAAATTGCTGCTTATTACACAGAAACTGCCACAGGTTTTTCCTGGTAGTCATTACTATTCTTAAAGCTTGTTTTAAAGGGTTTTTACCTGGTTATTAATATGTTATTAAATAGAAACGGGCAGTTTTGCATTTTGCAGCTCTGTTTCCTGTTTATAACACAGAAACTACCATGGTGAATGAGTGGTAATAACTTTGAAATTACCACATTATTACTTTCTTGTTTCCCCCTTGTTACCCTTGTAATATGTAATAGACAGTGCTACCCAACTGCAAGGCCACTGATACAAAACATTGAAAATATCAAAAATGACTCCCATAATGTTCAACGATGAACTGCAGTGTGTCGCATAGAGTACCTCCTCACCCATACACATAAAAAGCTCCTCAACTAAAATACAAATTCTCCACAATACGAAGCAAGGCTCTTCTACTCCAGTTTGGCCATTTAGCCATCATAAGAAATGATAAAGAGGCACGTCCATCCACAGAATGCAGTGGTGTTTAATATTACTGGGGGATAAGTTACATGGATATGTCATATGCCTTAGATTTTAAGTATCTAAAATCAAAGTCACATGTTCATAATATATCACAGTGATTCCTCTGATTGTATGTGGGTGTGTAGACCAAGCGTATGCTGGTGGAGAAGATGGGCCGCGAGGCTGTGGAGCTGGGTCATGGTGAGGCCAGCATCACTGGATTAGAGGAGAACACTCTGATCGCCAGTCTGTGTGACCTGCTAGAGAGAATCTGGAGCCACGGGCTGCAGGTCAAACAGGTCAGCGCGTGCACACACACACACACACACACTGAAATAAAGATATATACAGAGCTGCACAAATGTTAGTTTTCTTCAACACGCTATAGACATTGGATGTTGAGGTTCTTCCCTCTCTGTCTGTGTATAATGTGATGCCTCATCCATCGGTGCAATAACTGCTGTAATGTGTGTCATTTCTGTCCTCGGCTCTCTGACATGCTAATTGTGATGTTTCAGGGGAAGTCTGCCCTGTGGTCTCACCTGCTGCACTATCAGGCCCGGGAGGAGATGCTGGCGCAGCAGGCTGACTCACCAGGTAACATACACTTACACACACGCAGCTCGAAAGCCTCAGTCACATGTTTAAGCATCAACAAAAAATTCATCTCTCCTTGTAGCGCCTCACATTCTTGAGAGGAGGAAGTCTGATAGCTCCATAGCGATGCCTTCTCTGCGTGTGTCTCTCATTCAGGATATGAGGTATGAACTTGTTGTCATAAATCCTTTGCACTCTCCAAGCTTCTTCTACAACAGGTAGACTAGAATACCACTGTTTAGCTGTTCCTGTTAGTATTAAACATTATATTATATACAGTATACTTGCTGCACATACTGTAAACAAGTAGTTTGTATGTCCGTGTTGGTGAAATGCATCTGTGAAAATGTATAAAATCAGTAACTGAAGTTAAAGTAAATAACAATTTTTCCTTCATCTTAAAACCACGGCGTTATTCTTCTTCTCCGTCTGTCCCAGGCATATCCAGAGTATGTCAGAGATCAAGACGGATGTTGGCCGAGCCAGAGCCTGGATTCGCCTGTCCCTGGAAAAGAAGCTGCTCTCTCAGCATCTCAAACAGTTGCTGTCGCGACAAGCCTTAACCAAGTAAGCATTTTGATGACTGAATCCCACCTCCATATTTAGATGTTGTGCATTATTAAACATAAATTTTGCAGTCGTTTTCACAGTTAGGGTATGCATACAGTTAAAACACATGACACAAAGTTGTACACAACCCTCCGTTTTATATAATGTGGGAGAAAGTGGCTCTTTTTATGTGTGGCTTGATCATGCCACAGGGGGCAGCAGTGAGCACATTTAAGATGCACTCACAGCACCCTGAGCCACACCAATGCAGCGCTGGGAGTATTTTTCTGCCGTATTCATTTACGGAAGGTAAAGGTCCATCTGGCTGAATAACATTCCCACTTGTAATAAAGAATTCCACACTGTAGGCTGAAGTATAACTGTAGGCTTCCCTGCACTCCTCCATTTTGCCCATTCAAACAAAACAAAAGTGATTAAGTTCATGGTTAGGGCTCTCAAACTGTTAGTCTAGATAATAACTAAATAACAAAAATAAAAAGTTATCTAAGGGTGCAAAAACAGTGGATGTTGATGAGGAGAGGAGATGTGATGTACTTTGCTGTATCTGAACCTGACTTGAATGACCGCCACAGGAAGCTGTACAAACGCTACGCCTTCCTGCGCTGTGAGGAGGAGAAGGAGCAGTTCCTCTTCCATTTGCTCTCTCTCAACGCTGTTGACTACTTCTGCTTTACCAGTGTCTTCACCACCATCAGTGAGTTTTCCATCAGCTACACATAACCTCTGACCTCTGGCCACCCACAGCAATGCTTTTCTTGAACAAAAGGAGTTTTAAGACGAGAAGCTTTAGGTGATTAGAAACAGCATATAGTGAAATAGAATTTTGCATTTAAATATGTCACATATCAATGTCTATTTTTGTGAACTGTATATATACACTCACACATATAAATGTATATTGGAACTGAAATTGTGTGTCAGCAGCACTTCTATAAAAAGAGGTCATCTGTGTTGTTTATAATGGCATGACATAACGTCAAACTGCTGTAAAGCTCTGCAGTCCTCCTGCACAACCCACTGAAGCCTTACAGTAAAAATGTCACTTACTTTATCCATAGAGCTACGGATCAATAGCTGACTGCAATTATTAAAGATTTAACACGTAAGGCTTCTTTTGCCTTTGCTTTTGGCAGTGATCCCATACCGAGTCGTCATCATCCCCATCAAGAAGCTGAGCAACGCTATGACCACGTCCAACCCCTGGGTGTGTGTCTCAGGGGAACTGGGAGACTCAGGCATCATGCAGATCCCCAAGAATGTATTAGAAATGACCTTTGACGTGAGTACTGTGACCTTTGACCTCCCACAAGTTGATCATGCTGTCAGCCACTTTGATGTTGTGTGCAGGCATTAAGTTTGTGTTTTCTATGTTTCACTCCTTGTCACCGTTTGTCAAACATCCCATGGTGCACTCCAGCTTATTTAAAGGCACGGTAATCAAAAATCAGTGTTTCTTAAAGGTAATGTAGATACACATGCTGCCAGTGTTTAAAGAGAATACTTCATTCCAGAAGTCTCGGGAGAAGGCTCCAAAACATAAAGTGATATGCATTGGCTTCAGCATTTCTTGAATAGGCAATATTGGACTGGAGGAAGATTTTTTGGAGAGTTAGTTTCCATAACTTCTGGAGAAGGTTCTCCTGCTCTGTGTCCATATTGCACGATCAAAGGAGTTTCGCAGGTCTAAGAACTCAGGTTGGGCGAGTGGATGAATGTATCGACCATCGACGATAGGCCGAGCCTTTCGCTGATCATTTTTACAAGAGCCATTTATTTATTGGTCCATGAGTAAGTTTGCTAATAATGCTGGTTGAACCTAGCAGAAGCAGCCAATGGAAAAAATAATAGCGCTGTTGTAACAGCACCGTCTTCCAGCTGCAGGCAAATGCAACCTCCTCAGAGTGCACCCAAATGCAGCGATTCATTTGCTTAAACTCATAACAGAAAGAAAGAAAGGCAGTAGCCTATGTTCAGAAAAAAACAAAAACTTTATTACATTATTTACATTTTAAAAACCTCACAAAAAAACCCACAATTTGAAACAAAGAAACTGGCTTCTTTTCCCCACTATAACTGTGTTCCAGTGTTGATCCGTCTTACACACCCGACAAAACAACAAATACAAAATTAAACACAAAGTACGTTAAAAATAAAATGTCTCCTCCAGCTAACATAAAAATAAATCTTTGACGTAACGTTAAGTCTTTTCTGCGATTTGGTGCATCTTAAATAAATGAATAATCCAAAAAGTAGCTGTAATAATACTGAAACAAACAAGAAAAGAAAGTAAAGTATTCCCTCCAAACAAAACGTATAAATTCACAAAAAAATACAAAAAAGTCACCTGGGCGAGTATATCGCCCATCCTTACTAAGAACCCCATTTAAAGCTGCTTTTTTAGTTCTAAAAGTGAACCAATTGTGGTCAGTTTCAGCAGCATCTGTCATCACATCATTGAGCAGTCTACTGTAGGATCGGTCAATTCTTAAGCCCTAAAGAATTCTCCTTTTACCTCAAGAAATTTTCCATCAAGCAAGATTGATTATGAAATGATGTAGGTCATATTTTGACTATTCAGCCACTTTGTTTACTGCTTTACAGTTCAGGTCATTTAAATGTGAAGACCGCCCTCTAGTTGCACTTCTATGCAGTGCACTCCAATATACAAACTCCATCTCTGTAGCAGTTTAATAGAAATCAATTTTGTTTTACAGTGTCAAATCATACACGTAGGATTTCTATGAGCCAAGTCTAGTTTGCATGCATGAGTGATGTTTTGGTTCTGTAGTCTATCTTTTTATTGTCCATTCTTTGTGTCTTAACGTATGTTTCCATCTCCCTCAGTCTGCTTTCAGGCCTCACACGCACATCTCTGCCATATTCAAGGTTAGGCAAAGCCCTTGCTCCACAGCTCCATCTCCCATCATCAACCGTATCCCTTTGAAATACTTGCTTTTCTTTTCTGTGTTTGACTTGCCCAAAGTTGGTCCTTTACCCTGCCAGAATGTGCTGCGTACTTGAGTGCTGACTGAAGTTGTACTCTGTGTGTCTTTGCTGGAGCTATTAGGAAAATATGCTGAAGGAAATGTAAAAAAATAAATGAATAAATAAAAATAAAACGTTTGTGCCCAAATAACTCAATTAATCAGAGACAGACAAGTATATCATTCACAGTAATGAAAGAGAGTAGGATCTGATATTGTATTGATTAACTAGGTGCTCTCTGTGTTCAGTGTCAGAACCTGGGGAAGCTCACCACGGTGCAGCTGGGTCACGATAATGCCGGCCTCCTGGCTAAGTGGTTGGTGGACTGTGTGATGGTGCGGAATGAGATCACAGGACACACCTACAGGTGAGTAGAGGACCTGTCTTTGATTTGTTCTGTTGTTGTTACTCATTTAGCAAACTTCCCTCACATGCTTTTCTGTGCAGCCAAATTAGATTGTTGTAGAACTCAGACAACATTAAGACCAATAAGAGTGTAACTACCAGCCGATAAACCGTCCTGTCATGAGTGTAACTGCTGGCACACACGTGTCACACGCTGGGCACTTTAATAGTTTGCTGTTTCTCTGCAGTTTTGATGAATTTAAAATGAAAATTAATGTCTAAAAGTGTTTTTTCTTGTTAGTGAGTTAAAAAAGGCATATTCATTCAGCATTATATTATATTATAGAGAAATGATTGTTAAATTAACTGGAATGTGTGGCTCACTGACAATATTGGAGGTAAATTTTGTTTGTATAACCCAATATGAGAAAATATTAAATCTATAAATTGTTTGTTTCTCATAACGTCAAAAAGCAGACAAGAAAAGAAACAAGACACTGAAAAATACCAAATATAAAACATGCAAAAGACAACGAGAGAAGATCAGAGCAGAGACGTGTGGAGAAAGAACAAACTGATATACGGATGAAAAATGTGTAAATTTCGCCTGCCTGTGTGTCTGAACCACATTTAGTACATCATCCTCTGATGCACACCAAGTACTAGTTCTGCGTGTTTGTTGACAGCAAGTCAAATATAAAATATCTCCACTGAAAATCAGAAGAACAAATAAAAAAATGTCAACAGATGTAGAGCGTCGATGTGTAACCTCAGCACTTTGTTGTCCATCAGGTTCCCATGCGGTCGATGGCTCGGTAAGGGTGTGGATGACGGCAGCCTGGAAAGGGTCCTAATTGGGGAATTAGTGTTGCCCAGCGGAGAGGATGATTCTGCAAGGGCCTGCCGTACACCCCCGCTACAGCGTTCACCTTCCCAGGGCAGACGCATCAGCATCACATCGCTCACCGGACGAGATACCAGTCAGTAACTGTCAGCGTTCTCACACAACAGGAAATTTCTAATACTGAGAATGAAATGTTTTCATTTCCTGACAGGTTTTACCACACTCTCTGCTATTTGAAGTGCAGTATTTTAAATAGATTTTATCCACAGTAGGAACAAAAGATGGTCTGTGTGCAGTTACTCAGTCATCCACTACCTCACTAAACACTTTCAGAAGGCTCTATAGATCTTTTAATTATTTTAGATCTTTTATCTCATAATATCATCAAAATAAGACTGCCAGGCTTCCATTAAATGCTTTTTTAAAAACCCTTTCTGCAGTAGTTGTTTAAGCTGACAGGCACTAAATTATATAGGTAATTCTTAAAATGTGCACTCAAAGTGGTTTAAAGCTCAGACTTCCATTGCAGCTCAAAAATGCAGCGTTTCCAGGAAGGATGGTAGCTGCAGACATGTTAGCTGCTGCTACCTCAGGCTGTCAGAATTCAGAGGTCTATAGCAGTCTGTACTGATGCAGATGTTTTCCCCATTCTAGAGCTGAATTCAGCACAAATCCAAGAGGGGATTGGGGAGGCAGTGAACAACATAATCAAACACTTCCACAAACCAGAGAAAGAGGTCAGTGACTTTCAGCACTCTGAAATCCTTTTCTAATGAGTACGTGCTTAACTAGTGCCATGCTGTCTGTGAATTCTGAGCAGCGTGGGTTCTGTTTTCCTGTTTCCATCAGGGAGTGCATTCATTATGCTTCCATAAGTAAAGTTGTGCTTTGACCATAGAAAGTCTGAAAGAGTGATGATCTTTCAAGTTGTGTAGTCTAAAAGGAAACTAAAAGGTTTCCCACGAGACTTTCTCTGCAAAGGGCTGTAGTTATTTCTCTTCAGTGACAGTCTGTCACAGCACATTGTTGAATCAAATTTCAGAGGTACTCCAACATTCATCGGAATAGCGTAAATAGCAAAAAGTGTTAAGCCACTTAGATGATAGGGTGGAGTCCCAAGTTACCTGCTCACACAAGCAAGCTTAGTTACACTGTACATCTGCCCATATAGAACTAACTAGCAGATATGTGTGTACTAAGTAACAGACAAATAAAGTAACAGTATCACTTGCCAAATGTCAAACTTGCTTTTGTGCATTGACGTGTTGATGTGTGTTGCACAGAGAGGCAGTCTGACTGTTCTGCTGTGCGGGGAGAATAGCTTGGTTGCGGCTCTGGAACAGTTCTTCCATCATGGCTTCAAATCTGCCAGGCTCTTCCAGAAGACTGTGTTTGTGTGGGACTTTGTGGGTGAGTGTGAAGAGACAGCACACTCTACTGCTGATGAGGAAAACTGTTTAGTTTGGCCCATGGCAGAAAATCAAGGGCTAGTAAACTGTGTTACAATGTGTACTGGTTTTACTGGATTAAAGAAAAAATTGTAATACCTTTTTATTCATGTGTCATGGTTTTTATACATGTTTGTAGAGGATTATACAGCATTTACAATTCTTTTTGTGTAATCTGGGCTTTCAAATGAATTGGTAACATAGCCTTCAGCCCAGTGTTCTCAGTTTGTTGAGCTGTTACACAACAGTGTAAGGAAGCAGAGAGCTTTAAGTAAACTGATACAGTGTGTGATGCTCCTCTAAAACCCTACAGAGAAGGCTGTTGCCTACATGGAGTCAGCTGACCAGATGGGAGACCTTCAGGAGACCACTGAGGCCATGAAGATGACCTGTCAGTCACTCTGTCATTACTTCAATGCGATCAACTCCACCTCCAGAAACATCGGCAAGGACGGAAAGTTCCAGTTGTTAGTCTGCCTCGGAGCCAGGTCAGTGAACTGTGAACTGCTCAGGTGTGGACTCTAATAGCATATTTTGATATGTGATTATTTGATCAGAAATTTGACATATTAAAAACATGTCACGATTGTGGTCAGAAGTTTTCATTTGTCCTGGATTTCATCTAGGGGAGGGGAGACAGAACAGAATAAATGCTCACTGTCGAGGAGAGTGCTGTGTGGCTGGCAGCAAATGCAGGACTCTCAGACGTCAAGAGTGAAACTCAAATAGCAGCTTTCATTCACAACAAAAAAAAACAAAACCTCAAAACTAGAAATTAAACTGGACTCCAGAACTAAATACTAAGAAACATGAACTAAGATTTAGTCAGGAACACAGACGGGAAACCACCAGCATGGTGAGGGTACAACATGACACAGAGCAAGGAAAACACAGGGCTTAAACACACACCAGAGTGATCAGGGAACGGGAAACGGGATTAATTAGCCATAACAAGAGAAAGGAAGCAAGACTAGATACATTGACATGAGACAAGGGACCGCCAAAATAAAACAGGAAGTATAACACAGAGATGTGGACTGAGACAGAGAGACATGGCTGACCAGGAAGACAGAGGGAACATGAGGACAAGTGTGACAAGACGAGGAACACGAGACAGGCAAAATGACAGAAACCAAAATCCTAGGACTAAAAATATAACACAGCAGAACCAAAACCCATGAATTACAATAATTAAAGAATATAACTAAAGCACACATAAACACTGGGTCACAGGCCCAGCACCGTGACACTTAGCCTGTTTTCTTTTTTTTACTTTGCTTCTCTTCACTGTGGAAGAGAGGCAGAAATTAATGATAATTAAATGCAAAGTGGTGTATAAATACATGGTGAGTGAAGAAGAAAGGCACAATGCATCATGGGAAGCCCCTAGGAGCCTAGCATCATAATTAAAGAAGGGTCACCTGATACAGCCCCAACTACAACTTTAATGAGAAAGGAAAGTTTTAAGCTTAATCTAAGTAGAAAGCCTGTTTTTCTCCTGAATCCAAACTGAAAGCTGAGGGTTCTGCCTCCCATTCTACTTTTAATGCCCTCGGAACTAAAAGTAATCCCACAGTCTAAGCGCAAAGTGCTCTTTTGAGATGATATAGTACTTTGAGCCAGGGAGCCAGGGAGGGGACCTTCAGTGGGTCCTGCACAGTCTGAACATGAGCAGCCAGAAGCCGAGCCAGAGGGTCCCATGTTGTCTGAGCCAGATGGCTGCTACTTTCAAAACTAGCAGATTGTTGTGCTTCACCATCAGTTGCTTTAAATTCAGCTACCAGCTCGGCTGTCCCTCAGCTGCCAGTCTCCTGGCCTTTCTCCTTGTCTTCGGCCTCCTCCCAAGCATTGCTGGCCTCCCGCTTGGCCACCAGATGGCCTCTGCCGTAGCTGCTGCTTCCCTGCCTTGCCTCACCATCGCCGGCCAAGTCATCTCTGGTAGTCCACCGTCTTCATTGCTGGGCTCCTGTTCTGTCTTCTTATGGACAGCCTGCTCTCAAGACTCCTGAGGGTTTCCTTTGTTCTCCAGAGGGGCTTCAGCTTGTCTGCTTCTGGCCTCTTTTCCAAGTCTCTGCCTTCATTGCCGGCCCTCTGTTGAGCCTCCGGAGAATTCCACCTGTCATGCTTCATCTCAATACCAGACCCAGTAATCCACATTGCTTATCTTTTTAGTCCTGTTGAAAATCTGCAGTCTCACCACTGATTAACATTTAAGTTGATTTAACTCTTACTACATTTAACTGACACAGACTCTACACGTATTTACATAACTGCTTACTTATCATATTGTTATAGCATAAGCACACACATTTACTATTTGTTAATTCAGTTCACACTACACATATTAAATTGTCTGTCTCATTATTACAGTTAATTAAAACTAAAGCTAAAACTACTGTCGGTATGCAGAAAAATATTGTTCACTGAAATGAAAATTAAACTGGACTCTTGAATAAGACAAAACCAAATCATATTGTGTGTTCAACTAAAACTAAACTAAACAATAAACAGGAGATGTCCTTGGGTTGAGTCTCTGTCAGTGTGGTCAAGATTGTCACCCCAGCAATGGGAGGCTTTGTGTAGCTCAAGCTGAAACTAATTCAGTTCAGTTGTATTTATATAGTGCCAGATCACAACAACAGTCGCCTCGAGGCACTTTATCTTGTGACATAATGAATAAAAATAATCAAACCAAACTGAAACTAACATTTTTTAAAAACTAAATTGAATTAAAAATTGAAATTTAAACTGTGATAAACTGTGAAGTTTTAATAATTCTGATCTGCAATAATTCAGTTAATAGTAATTTTGCTTCATTTCTCTTCACTGGTTGCCCCACAGAGACCGCCTGCTGCCCCAGTGGCTCCCCCTGCTTGTGGAATGTCCAGTGATCCTGCAAATGTATGAGGACACAGCAATGCTCAGAGACCCTTCCACTCTCAATACCCTTATAAGCGTCCTTGAGACACTGCACGACTTCTCCATCACACTGGAAGCCTCACTGGTCAAAGGCATCAACCTTTAGCTCCACAGGACTCCGGTTATTTTTCTGTCCTCCTCTTCAGTTCACTCTGTCCGTCTAACTGTTAGCTCCTTGGCCTTGGGATTAGATGGATGATAGGGTTTGGAGGACATTAAATTGAAAGGACAATTTGGGAACCAAAGTTCCACATGTTCTCATGTTGCTTGATTCTTCATGGGAGATGCTAAAATTTGTGGGTGAGCCATGAGCTTGGATGCAGTATTTCCACTCTTCCTGTGAATTTCAAAGACTTTTTAAGGCCAGACCAAGGATCTGTAGTTTTTTACTTGATAAACTAATACTGTTCATCACAGTGCACAAGTTTCTGCAGACATATCAGGTTTTAGAAGCACTTCCTGCCTTCCATGTATCCTATGTCATTTCAGTACACTTGGAAAATGACTGTTTGGCTTCCTGCTCATATAAAACTCAAGCTGTAAGTCAAAAATCTGTTTCAAAAAGACTTTTGCAAAGCAGTTATTCACTGTCATGTTTGAGGGAACTACTTTTTATATTCCCAAAAACTGTTCATCTGGACGTAGCGGTGGCCAAACGTACGACTGAAGAAGTCACTTGGATGAGTGACGAAACGTCCAGATGAACAGAATCCGCTTTGTGGGATTTCCTTACCTTGATGATTGAGCATGCATCAAAATACTTTCTATATTGTTTTTGCTTTAAGGTCTTTTCTAGGCTGCAGGATTGTCGTTGCTAATATGAATCACAGCATCGTTCTGCCTTATCGATTCTCTTGATGTACTGAAATATGGCTGCTTGGAAGAAAAACAAAAAATTGAGTGCATGCTGAAATGACAGCATAGAAACATAACTGTAGCAGCAGACATGTAACAGCTGTGTGTAGCATAGCCCCCTTCAGTTGGTACGAGTAGATGCATTATCTTACCTGTAGCTGTTGGTTATAGTACCATCAACCTAACTGTTGTTAGCGTGAGCGAGAATGCTTTTGTGCACAGAAAGAATACGATGCCATGAAGAGACTGAGGGATCACTGACACAATAGAATAAGGATTTTTTCAATGACAGACTCAGTTTTAAGAGTTTAACCTGTGGCTAAACTCCTACCTACATTATGCATCTACGTCTCACTTCACAGATGTACGCATTTAAGATCAAGTTTTAAGGCTGTGTGCCTTACAAACTCATTTACACTATCTGCTTACACACAAATTCATTTATGATTTCTTGCCAGTTTGCCAGTTTCAACAACTAAGTAACAGCTAAACTGTAACATACAGGCTCATCTAAGAATGAAAAATGAATTTCAGCCGTTCCTCATGGTTGTTATCCAATCATCTTAAAGTAGACCTATTCTTCTCATTTCCAGCTCTGTGTCTTTATTCTGAGGCTTACTAATAGCATTTAAAAAAGAAAATGTTTTCAATTGTCTTATGTTGACCCTTCTGTGTAGATCCCTTGCTAAATCTAGTGTGTGAAATGAGCCTTTTGACTCCTGTTTGTCCGTTGTATTTTAATTGGGCATAAGCTCTATGGAGCCTACACAAACAGGCTGATGTCAGCTCGTTGTGAAAGTATGAGTAGGCTGAAGCCTGGAATCTTGTGAAACGTATAACAATATAAAGCTCCCTTATTCAGAAAGAGTTGCAAACACATATTAGATTTGGCAGATTTTTGTTGTTTTTTATAAAGACTGGATGCTCTTCCTGATGCACTCCAAGGGATTTATGCCTTTTCCTTGAAACCAGCGTGTGTGGGCCAAAAGTGTGAACCCCTACACTATGGAGATACCTAACACATTAACAATATACGACAGAAATTAATTCAAGCATAACATTAATGAATTAAAGTCCTGGCAGTTATTAAACTTTTCCACAAAACAACAAAAACAATAATCAGTATACACAGTTCACTGCATAATTCATATCATACATCAGGAATAACCTGAAATTTTAGAATGTTTACTTCACAAAATGACGTTACTATAAACACGACTGATGTAATAGTACCCATTTGTCACAAATTAGTATTGATTATTGTTTTTATGACTTATTTATTCATCTACCCAAAAAGTAACAGAATAGCAATAAAAGTATCGTACCATCTTTGACGTGTGTACTAAAGCATAGGAAGCGAGAAGTAGCAGGTTTATGGTCTTAACAACTTTCATGCTTGTGTATGTGTCATGATTCCCCGTAAAGTCCCACTTCAAGCCAGTCACAGGTTACGTTTTTAGTCCCTGTGTAACAGCCCCAATAGCACTGGCTGTTTATACACTTTTTAAAATCTAGATTTTATTCTTTGTAATAAAGCAAACTAGCCAATTGTCCCTTCTTCCAGTATTCATGCTAAGCTAAATGTTCTTTAATTGTTAAAAGGGGGTTTTATGTAAACCGCAGACTTGTCATAAATGGATGAATTTCACAATTAGAATTGTTAACCTTGTTTTCTGTGGTCCATAAATGTGTCATGAAGGAACGCGCCATATTTTTGTTTCACCTCCTCTAAATGTGTTCAAAATTTAAATATTTTTTGGCAGCAGAGAGTAAAATGTCTAGAAATGTGTATTTTGGGCAGATGTCTTATCTTTGAACTTTTGCAGCATTAGCAGTTTTGCAAGTGTTGCCTCTTACTAAATGGATACTTTCTGGTGTACATGTTGTCAACGCATGATGTCATTTAAGCCTCAGCTGTATTCATGTGGCACTCTAATGGATTATAAATAGCAGTGGAGTGTATCTGCTTTGTTACGACAAAATGTGGACACGGTTGCATTTCTGCTGTTTCCAGAACGGAGTATGTGATGGGCAACACATCCTGCCTTCCTGTGTTTTTAATTTATATTGATTTTGACTGTCTGACAGTAGCACTGGTGTTTTATGGCGGACAAACCTGTGGAGTAAGTCGATGCATCCTATGCACCTTTAAAGTAACCACTATATCTCATTAATGTGCCCCTGGTAATTAACCTGTGGGACTATTGACAGCTCCAAAGCACAGCAGTGGATTCCTCCACCTCTTCCTGGATTTCTTTATGTACGGACTATTTTTCTGGCGGCACCAGAGACGACATGTGGAAGATGACCATCCACCCTAGTAGTCGCATTTCATGTCAGCATTGAGACTGACTGCTCTCTACTGATATTTATTGTTCCTCAATAAAACACCCAAGTCTAAGATGTGTGTGTGACATGTATAATTTTGAAATATAATAATATTATAAAATAAAATATATTTAAAGCCAGGAAGGCACCACTTTTAGACTCAGTTGCTTGCTAATCTTGAGCAAAGTTTTAGTAGAGGTTACACTGGCTGTTGCTTATTTTATTTTGCATGTGTATTGCTTATTGGATAAATAAAGTATTTATCTCATGTCAGTCAAAAATGTTGCCAAAAATCCTCTTTGTAATCTTGTTATCCTGTTGTAGCTAATGAATTTCTCCGGAGGGTTTTTTTCAGCTTCACAGATAGTTATATAACACATGCAGTGCTTTACCTGCTTGCAAGAGAGAGACTCATTAGACATCATGTTTAAAAGATTTTTAGGCCGAAGTGCAATAAACTCAGAGTTGTCGGAATTTAAAAGTAGCAAATTATGGATGCCTGTAGTTTAACTAGTTGATTTGTGTCATCTGGATGTGTGTATCACCTCCATAGTAAAAAACATTTGATATGTCTTTTCATTGTTCTGTGTACGGGAAACTCTGATCATGTGAAAAGCACTGGTCCCAGCATAAAACTAAGTTAAATTCCATAACCAGCTTTTTGTGTGTGTGTCATGGAGTTCCTGTCTGTCTACATCTCAGGATTTCTTCCTGGTATCTAACAGCAGACAGAGTACTTTTTGGCAAACTGTCCCAAACCAAACTGATTATACTGGATGATGTTACTGGCTGCACAATGTTGACTCCTCAGACTCGTTCAAGTAAAATGCTAATTTATGCTTCTTAACTGGACAGATTGGTACCCTCCAAGTTTAGCTGACTTGTTTGAGAAGTGTACTTCACGTGTAGCTCTATATCACCACCTGTTTGAGATGACATCTTTGGTAAGTGTGGAATGTCATAAGCAATGGAGATCAGTTCTGTGGATTCTGGAGCAGGACAACACAATTTCAGTTCAGTTCATTTTTATTTCAAACATATACATTCACCAACATATCATAAAATCTTTCCATGCAGTTGTTTGAAAAGGAGTAGGCAGAAGTATATACTTATTTAGCCCTACCCCCTCAGGATTACATCCTCATCATCTAAATTTGAACAACAAAAATGTATACAATGCCTTTAACTTAGAACATAACATCACAAAAAAATATTTTCTCATATTCAACTAAAACTGTATTTAGATTTGCTAATTTGCAGAAGAAAAAAATAAACATCACTTTGACTGCTGTCTTGGGTTAATTGCATTTTCTTCATTCTTATACTTATTTAAAATTTGTTTTTTGAGTTTTATTTTAAACTGGTTTATATCACTACACTACATTGGATTAGGAGCATCCCTTTCCTTGCCTTATATATTATTTGCACTGTTTTAAACTTCACCAGATCCTGGAATTTTATAGCTTGCGTCTTAATAAAAAGTGTGTTTGTGTGAGTCCTATACCCCTCCTGATTTATTAGTCTAACAATAATAATAATGATAATAATAATAATGGATTGCATTTTTATAGCGCTTTTCTAGGCACCCAAAGTGCTTTACAATTCCACTATTCATTCACTCTCACATTCACACACTGGTGGAGGCAGCTACAGTTGTAGCCACAGCTGCCCTGGGGCAGACTGACAGAGGCGAGGCTGCCATATCGCGCCATCGGCCCCTCTGGCCATCACCAGTAGGTGGTAGGTGAAGTGTCTTGCCCAAGGACACAACGCCCTTTTCTGCATTATGATTATAGTCTGAATATTACTTTTATATGTATTTCCCCAAACCTCTACACAATAACTCATGTATGGTAATAGTAAAGCACAATATAACATATACAATGTTTTCCTATCCAGAAATTGTTTTACTTTCCCCAAGACAGCATTGCCCCGAGCTAACTTTCCCCTCACATAAGTGATGTGTGATTTCCAACAGGCCTTAAGATCAATGATCACACCAAGAAATTTTATGGTGTTAACCCTTTCGAGATATACATTATCAACACAAATTTCAATGTTAATGTTTTTCTTATAGTTTCCGAATAACATAAATTTTGTTCTATTTAAATTTAATGACAATTTGTTTCTATCAAACCACTTCTTTAATATCTAACTCCTGTGTGATCACCTCCAAAACCTGTTGAAATTCCACACCTGAACAAAGTATATTGGTATCATCTGCAAAAATTACAAACTTTAGTATCTTCGATACTTTACAAATATCATTTATATACATAATAAACATTTTCGGACCCAATACTGATCCTTGAGGTACTCCACATTCAGTATCCATCAGTTTAGATTTAAACTCACTTATTTGTACATATTGCTGTCGATTCATCACATAGCTCTTTATCCAATCCAGTACCACACCCCTAAACCCATATTTTTCTAGTTCGATTATTAGAATTTTGTGGTCAACAGTATCAAATGCTTTTTTTAGATCTAGAAAGACTTCAAGTGCATACTTCTTGTTATCCACACATTCTATTATTTCTTCCATTAAATCCATTAATGCCAAAACTGTTGATCTATTATTTCTAAACCCATACTGGCAATTCGCCAACAATCCATGTTTATCCACAAAGCTATCAAATCTTTTTATAAATAGTTTTTCCAGTATCTTAGAAAACTGGGGTAGTACCGACACTGGTCTATAATATGTAAAACAATGCTTTTCACCTGATTTATAAATGGGAATAATTTTTGCAACTTTCTTTTTTTGTGGAAAAACCCCTTCCTGGAAAGACAAATTAAAAATATATTGTAGCGGTTTTACAATACCATCAATTACTCTCTTTACCGTTACCATATCAATATCATGACAGTCAGTACTCGTTTTGTTCTTAAGTCCACTGACAATATCATATATCTCCTTCTCTTCCACTGCTCTTAAAAACATTGAACTTGCATTCCTTTCAATGTTTCCTCCAGTCTCCCTTTCTATCATATCAACCTTTATTTATTTATTTATTTTTTGTATTTATTATTGTGCTATCTACTGTACAATATAAAGCGCCTTGAGGCGACTTTTGTTGTGATTTGGCGCTATATAAATAAAATTGAATTGAATTGAATTGAATTGAATTATTTCCACTGCCAGTTTTGGCCCTATAGTTACAAAAAATTCATTAAATCCATTTACTACTTCGTTCATTTTACTAATAGTATTTGTCCCTTCCATAAAATACCCAGGGTAGTCATTAGTCCTTGGTCCATTTTTTATTATACTATTTAATACATTCCATTTCCCTTTCATGTTATCGTTATTATTTTCTAACTTTTTGATGAAGTATTCTTTTTTACAAGTTCTCATTATGTTAGTTAATTTATTTTTATACTTTTTATATTTCTTTTCAGATTCTATAGTTCTCTTTTTAATGAATTCTCTATATAAGGTGTTCTTTTTTTTTTTACAGGCATTTTGCAGTCCCTTCGTCATCCATGGTCTTCCTGCATACTTATCTTTCCTGTTCACTTCAATGACTAGGCTGTTTTTCTCTAGTAAGGCCATGAACAATGTTCCCTCTAATGTTTCACGTGTCTGAGCGAACACACAAACTCCCTGAGCGTCCCTTGGACCACTGTGAGCGACATCAGACGTGTGCACTGTGGTCACGCCAGCATCTAATCCATCCAAGTTACATGGTTTATTAAAATAATCAAATCACAGCATTTACATTTATGTTAGACTACTTTTAATTAACTGCTTTAGCCCACTTACAATGAAAATGTAAAAAATCCTGTTCATGACCTGTGTAGGATGTTAACACTATTGGAAGTAAAAATAACTTGAACTCCAATTTTGAAAACACAACTTTCTTTCTTTTTAAATAAAGCTCTGACTTGTATTATGAGTCTGTGGTCTGGGAGAGAGTCTGTAACTCTGTCTGCCAAATACAGTATATAATGACCAATGTTGGGCAATTAATTATATAGTTACTTCTTCAAAAAAGTAACTCAGTTTGGCAAACAACAAAGTTTTTTGCAGCTATTTTTTTTTTATGCAGCCAAGGCGTTTTTAAACAAACATTTCAAACTATTTACAGAACAATCAGCTGTTCTGCATCAAATCTGATGCCACACAAATTATTTGTGCCACTCCAAAAAATCATTTCTGTCCACTATGAGATGAAGGAGAACAACAGCCTGATACCTGCAGGCCTGACAACAGGAGATGTATCACTGCTGTAACACCTGTAACACTCAGCAGCCGCCTCATTGTTCTGACACACACAACAAAACTATTGACTACACTACACACTAACTACACACTAACTACACACTAACTACACAAGATTTGCGCTAACCGTCTCAAATCTCTCACATCTCAGAACACCGCCGTCACTCCTAAAACTTCCCCCCGTTTCTTAACAACTAGATGCCACGTTGCCATATCATTTTTTGATTGGTCGACACGGTACTTTTTTCGACGAATAGGAAAGGCTGGGGGGGGGGGTGTTTTGGTTTTGCTCACAGGCTTTCGAGCGTTTTCCTTATAAAACGCCGTTTTTACCGTTTCTTCCCGCAGTAAATATAAACAACGATAGTATTCAGGAAGAAAACCAAACATTGCAGATATTTTTATCATAACTCTGGTTTTACGTGGCCGATCAACACAATTTAAAAACTGGTATAAAGTCCACACTTTTCCCGTCAGTTGTTCCGTCTGTCCTGCTCACATCTCCAATGGTTGGACACGTTGTCATTAACGTGGCTTCACTGCACATCAGCCACGCCGCTTTGCTAGCTAAAACACCGGTGTCGGCACATAAGGACGCTGTCATAGCCTGTCAGCGACGTTGATTGGCTGCATATATACGAATGTAAATCGCATTATTGGTTGGACTATAGGATAAGGTGGCATCGTTCTAATCTCATACAGGAGCAGCCAGTCACTTACTGACTAACACTGCAAAACAGAATTGTTAAAGTTTTAATTCTAATTTCAATTCAGGTTAGATTTGTTTTGTGCGCAACGCAGATTTTCTGTGCGCAGAGACCGTGCCAGCAGTGCGCAATTGCGCACGTGCGCAGCTTAGAGGGAACATTGGCCATGAATATGCTTAAGAATGCCTCATAGGCTTTATTGACATCCTTGTGTTTATATACAATAGTCCAATCTTGTTTTATTAACTCATTTTTGAGACACTGTATTATCTTTTCTGTTCTAATTCTTTTATATATCATCTTACATTCATTTCTATGAACTTTATAACAACAGTCATAAGTTACAAAAACTGGTAAGTGGTCACTTATATCATTTATCAATATCCCCCTTTTTATATTTTCTTCCATTACATTTGTAAAAATATTATCTAATAGAGTTGCACCATTAGTGGTTATTCTCGTCGGTCTTGTTATCAGGGGAAATAATCCCATACAATACATTGAATCAATAAATTCTTCAATGCTCTTATTATGATTTGGGTTCAATAAATCAATATTAAAGTCTCCACAAACAAACATTTTTTTCTGATTGATATTTGTATATAAGTCCTCCATAATGTCCTTAAAAGTCTCAATCTTTGACCCTGGTGTTCTATATATGCAACTGACAATCATATTTTTCTGTTTTTTCACATTTATTTCCACTGTTATTCATTCCATCACTCCATCTACCACCTTCGTCATTCTTCTCATTTTTTCAAACCTTAAATTTTTATCAACATAGAGTGCCACCCCACCTCCTTTTTTATTAGTCCTATCTAAGTGAAGGAATTCATATCCCTCTATCTCAAAATCTTCTTCTTTTCCAGTGTTTATCCAAGTCTCTGATATTGCTATCACATCAAATGGTTGATTAAACTGTGCTATATATTCTTTAATAAATTGAAAGTTTGCATATAGACTTCTACTATTAAAATAAACCATGATTATATTCTTACCCCGCTCTATGTTCCTATTAAATTGTTCCATTGTATAATAATTAGTCCTTTAACATTTTGGTAAAACTATTACAGTCAGGATCTATATTGCTATCATACCCCAGTGTCCCCCTTTCAACATCCATTTGATTTGTTACTTGAAATCTGTCAGACATCTGACTTTATTATATATATTATCCACACACCATCATCTTTAACAATACTTTGTCTAAGCCAAGTACCAACCAATTTGACAATTCATTGAAAGTATCATCGACCATCCCAATGCTTTGCCTTACATTTTATCAGCCGTATTTTTCTAATTCTGTCAGTTCTTTAATGACTAAGACCTTTGCCTGCTCCGGTGTTCCATTTAAGTTAATGAACACCTTACAATCTGATGTCCAGGTTGACTGTATTTTCTTCTGTTTTCTTAATAATCTTGCTTGTCTTGCAATATCTGCGTTTTTCTTGATTAGGTGTTCATTAACATACACATTTGTTCCTTTCAACTTTCTTCCTTGCTTCAGTAGCTTTTTTTTCTGCTTCCTATTAACAAATCTTATAATAATGGCAGGTTTTTGATTCTTGTTTTTCCTTGGAAGAGTATGGCACCCCTCAATGTCCTTTCTGTCCATTTCAGTGCCTTGACTATTGAAAAAGGCCATTACCTGTTCTTCCAGGGAGCGCAACTCTTGCTCAGGCGGCTCCCCTCTCTCTTCTGCTGCTGCCCGTGCATATGTCTGGTGCTTGGTTCCCAGACCCGTTACTATTACATCTGTTATTCTCGAATATTGTTCCAACTCTGCCACTCGTACTTCCAACATAGCAATCTTCTTGTCCTTTTCCTCACTTTGCCTTCTTAATACTTTAATATCCTCAATTAAGTTGATTATCAGTTTTTGTTGTTTTGCAATGGTTATTTCTTCTGACATAAAGTTCAAAGATTTCTTTATGTCCTCCAGTTCCTCCTCATTGGTATTACTTCCTCTAGGCGGCATCTTCTCAATACTTGTGCCCCTTTTTTACTGCAGCCTCAATCAGTCCTGAGGCTTGCTAACTCTGGGCCTGCCTTTTCCTGTACCTTCACTAGCTCTTGACGGAGCCTGTTTGTGGCCTGGTGGCTGATGGTGAAGCCTGGCTGTGACTGCTAGCTGATGGTGGGTCCTGGCTGTAGCCTGGTGGCTGATGGTGGAGCCTGGTTGGTGCCTGCTGGCTGGGCCTGGTGGCTGATGGTGGAGCCTGGTTGTGGTCTGCTGGCTGGGCCACCTATCTAATGGTAGATCTTGGCTGTGGCGTGGTGGCTGATAGTGGAGCCTGGTTGTGGCCTGATGGCTGGGGCTGGTGCTGGCTGGGCCTGGTGGCTGATAGTGGAGCCTGGTTGTGGTCTGCTGGCTGGGCCAACTAGCTGATGGTGGATCCTGGCTGTGGCCTGCTAGCTGATTTTGTTGTGAAAGGCTTATAAGCGTCAACTTTACAACCACTCACGAGTGGTTTTGTGTTTAATGAGGCACTTAATACTCATGTTTGGAATGGTTTGTATAGAGCATTTTTCTTTGTACTTGAGTAGGGCTTTTAAAGAAAGTGACTGGACCTTTTTAAGTTTTGTGAAGACATTTCATCTCTCACCCAGGAGGCTTCTTCAGTTCTGAACTGGAGAACTGATGGTACGAGTAACACAGGTTTGTTTAAGAGCCAGTAAGTAATGTAACCAAAGAGATCTGAACATCAGCATAAAGAGCGAATCACATGGCAGCAAGTCCACAGAAAAGGACAACACAAGCTGCTGAAGTTTAAAAACAGACCATCCTAATGGGAAAAGAAGGTGACGTGTTGGTGCTATACAAACTGCAGAACTACCGGGATGTTCCTGCACAGCTTTCTACAGGGTTTATGAGGAAAGGTCTGAAACTGGGTGTACAAAATGCAAGGTTTATCTAAATAAAGTGATCATTTTTTTGTGAATTGTGGCTTTGAGGCAATTTCAGTTTTCCAATGTTGGGTTCATGTTGCCTTTTAATGCATCTCCTGCAAACTGTAGTATGAAGATGACAAGAATTTTTCTTAAATTAAACAAATAAAACAAAACATGACACTTCACTGCTCATCTTTTATTTCATCAAGAGACCTCTTTTATACCTTCACAGTAGACTTAGTGCTACAATTTTGCCTTTAGTGTTTGACACCACACCCACCACCAAGAACAATCTTTTCCTCAGTAAGAATGAATGCATAGGAGCACAGCATCAAGCAAAGTGCTGCAAATACAGTTTGTCAATTCACCTGATAAGTCATTCATTTAGTTCAACAGGAGGTTAGCATCTGGTCAATGCAAACATTCATTGAACAAAAAGGCACAAAATAGTTCCATTCTCGCAGGTGACGCTTTACAGCAGATGGTGTAACTGTATCAGTCAAAGTGGTAGATCATCACAAGTCATTACAATGATTTTTATTTTTAGGAGAAGGCCATCTGCCTGGTTTGTCAATTGGTAACAGACTCCATTTGAAAACAGGCAAGTTGTGTAAGTAGTCAAAGTGTATAATCTATACTCTCACCCATGTTGTGAACAAGTTTTATGCATTAGCATGCAGCCTTACCACAATACTGAAACGTCAGTGCAGTCACCATTCAATGCAAAGCAAACAGTCCACACACTGGAAGAAGACGCCACCAGGCTGACTGCTATTCAATCCTGGTACAGCAGAAACCCAGAGAAGGTGCTGTACTTCCAAGTGCTGCCATAGATGGCTCCACGATGCAACCTGAGCCACACCTGGTCTCCTTGGAAAAGCGGCAAAATGGCGTGGTTGCTGGCTGTTTCATGGTCTGGGGCTCCATCGTTGGCGTATGCCGACACCATCACCTCCTCGTTGCGCATGAGGTTAATGTAGAGCGGCACATTGATGGCAAGCTTCAGGATGTGGAAGATAAAGACATAGGTTCCATTCACAGGGCAGGTAAAGCGGCCAATGTGGGTATCGTACATCTCCCCTAGGTTGCTATGGAGCTGGTCAAATACAATCGGCTGGTCGAGATTTCCCGGAGCGAAGTTGGCAGTGCGAGAGGCAGTGAAGGCCACTCGCAGAGGTTGGGAGGGTTGGGAGAGCGGGTAGAGCTGCATAGGCAGCAAGGCGGTGTGGTGGTGTCCATGTGGAGTGAGTGGGACCTCCACAGTGGAAACAGACAGGGAATCCCCATGACCCGAGTCCACAATTGTGAATGCTCCCTCCCGGTCTGGGCTGCTCACCTGAGAAGAATCACTCCAGGCTGCTGTGGAGTTGAAACTACACTTAACAGAATGCCATGTTTATATTTCCTTCTTTTAAATGCAGATAATTATTAACTGTAGGAAGACAACATATCAAATCCCAAATTTGAGAATTTTGGTGTGGAAATGTTGGTGGCACCAAACTTCAAATTAAAAAAAAAAAAAAAAAAAAAATGCCAGGCATTCCGTTACAACAAGCAAGATGAGCAGCGCTCGACTACCCAAATCTAAAAATGGAAATCAATTAAAACAGATGTGAAGAGAGGGACTGCCTTCACTTTGGTGGAACTCGTGTCACCCGTTTGCATCCATGAGGGAGCTGCACTACCATCATTACTGGTCTGAGGCTCTAAGTTTGTTTGTAAACTTCAAACAAATTCAGGTATGAAAATATTGAAACACAGATTTGTGCTTGAATGTTTGTAAACATGATTTAACACCCAGACTTGTGTTTACGCCCAATTGATAAGGGCCAATGTCCTTTGGACAGATGACACCAAAGTGGACAAGTCAAAGGTTAAAGGTCAAACCAACATGTCTCTCACAAATGGAAGCTGTAGCAGAAAAGACAATCATTGGTTCCTACCACTGTTGTTATGTCTCCCTCCTCGCCTGTAGTTGTGCTGGTACCCTGAATCCTGAGAAAAATGGCCACAGAAGCACAACAGTGACTCACGCAGACACAAAAAGGACAACCATGATGTCGTACATCGTTTTGAACACAAGAGTTGCTCAATTTACCAAGTCAGGCATTGTTGAAAGCTTTTGGTGAGTGCTGATGATTATTTGTTATGGCAACCAACATAGTCAACATATCCCACAACTGTTTGCAATTTTGCAGCCTACTGTGTATACACACCCCCCCACCCCCTTCTGATGATCTACTTGATTATGAATTTTAAAGCTGCAAACTTCCTCAGAACAGGTTGTGCTTACAGAAGAAACTGCCCCCCATATAGAAACAATTCGTTCCCTTTCCACATGAACAGATTAGTATAAAACTTGCAGGACTTGAATAAGTTGTGCTTTTACTTAGTGAGCAGCTTCAATTCTGTAAATAAATTGATTTGCTTGTCAAGTAGGTTTCCCCATCCTTTGCTTGGGTCATTTAATGAAATGCCTTTTTGGTTTATGGCCGTATTTAATCCATCATTTGTGCTGGGATTATAAAACATATGTTAAAAAAAAAAAAAGAAAAAAGAAGAAGGTTGACTTACTCTAGCAGCATAGAAGAGGGGACCAGAGTCCCTGAGATGAGTTGGAGAGATGTAGGATCCTCCTGGTAATCAGAAACCAGTTTAAGAAAACCTCAGTTTAAATTGTGCCAGTTCACAAAGATGCTTGATGAGAAGGTCATAACCCCACAATATTAAAGAAAACATTCACACAAACATTTTGTGGTTGTAGGGAAGAAGAACTCCCTTTTAACAGGACGAGCCCTTCTGCACAGAGGCACAGCCACAGCTTGGGGTGGGGTGAGGAAACGCACAACAAAAAATAAAAAATACCACAAAAACAAAACAAAAAAACAAAAACAAAAGACCAATACCTCGTTGCCACCCAGAGGAGCGAAAGGTTTGAGCCAGTGCCTTGCCACCACGTGCCATACCTCTCACAGAGCCTCTGGTGTAGTATGATTGGCCAGGTCGATTCACACCACCCGACTGGCTTGGAGACTGAAAGATCTGTCCACCATTACCCACCAAGTAATCCGACTGGTACACTAGAGAAAATGCATCTCAGATGATGACAACCGGTCTAACAGTGACAAAGCCAAGAATGCAAAACTCAACATACCTGGTTGTGCCTCCTCCTCTGAGAGAGCAAACTCAGGTGGTGTCTGGGTGCTGGCAGTGGTGTATCTGGGCTCAGTGAAAACAGAATCTGGTTTATAGTTCACCTCCCCCGTCTGAGTTAAGGAGGTGCTCACTTTGAAGACCTACAGAAAGCAGAAAATGGACACCAAACAAACTGAAGGTCCCATTCAGATTTAGACTGAAGTCAGATCGTCTCCAGATGCATTAAAGCTCTTTACTTGAGGAAAAAAGAAACAAAAAACACCTTGAGGAGCTGGGTTTTTTGGAAGTCACAAAACAGACATTTTGAGAAGATGTAGGCTAATGAGCTTGTTTAGCATTCATACATCCATAAGCTGTATGGGTGTTTAATAGTACCACAAACTATTAAAATATTAGAATCTTACTTTCCAGAACTGAACCACAAAAATATTTTAGATGAGATGTCAATTTTTAAGTTTAAATATGATGGTTTATGCACATGGTTCTTAAAAAATTACTCCATCTTAAGACTTCCACCAACTTGAAGTTTGTGAACACCCAGAGACTACAGCTGGAACAGCTACACCTGTTCAGACACCCAGTAAAATGGAGATATAATACCCACTAATAGCCTTTGACCCATTTGCTGAAGCCACAAGATCTTTAATCAGAATCTCTTATCCTGAGCTGCACCATGTTTGAGAAGTCTCAGCTCTTCTATTTCTTGCATACAGGGAGATCTTATCTCACCTCATTTCTTTTTATATGAACACTGTCTGGATCGCATCTCAGAGAGGGAGCTGCAGCCCTGCACTTTGACTTTATCCACCAATGATCAAAGTCAGAATGACACTTTGATGAAACTTACTGACTGGATGCTCTGAAACTGTGCAGAGGTCAGAGATCGCCTGGTGGGCGGTGTAGAGAAAGTCTGTCCCTGAGGGGGGGTGGAAGTGCAGGATGTTACCCCATTACAGGGCGACTGCTTCCCTGAATCTGTTACTGGTGTCTGGGAAGGTTAAAAGAAACAAAATGAAGTATTCTGGCAACACTTCACAGAAGAAGTTCTCTCTGATGATGGCTGAGCGATCTACTGTACAATATAAAGCGCCTTGAGGCGACTTTTGTTGTGATATAAATAAAATTGAATTGAACTGAGCTCACTTACCCTAGGACAGCTCTTTTCCTCCAGATTGCTGGAGACAGTCGACTCCTGGCGAAACAGTGGCGGTGAAGGAAAAATCTCTTTTTCAGCCAACTGGAGTGACTCCTAGATTGACAAGAAAGCTTTAGAGAGGCACACAGAATGCAGAGCATAACATTATATTGAAACGAATGGCTCCTTACATGAGGTAGGTCCTTTGGTGAAAGTTCTATGTCACAGGTCTCCAGGCTCTGATTTCCATTGGTCAGACTGACTCTGCGCTCCGTAAGCCTGGAGGGCAGTGGAGTGGACTGAATATGGGAAAGGTGGATATGTCACAACTAAAAATGGTTCTCATTTTTAGTCACACCTGCTTTGTTAAAAAGGAAAAGAGCTCCTTACATGCATCGCTTTGGGTAGGACATCAATTGGGCTTCTCAAACCTGCTTTAGCTGTTTAGGTGAGATGGAAAACAACAACAACAAAAAAAAATAAATAAATATTAGGAAATTTATTCCAAAAATCTAAGCAATATTTCTCTTTTTATGACTCAAAGACAGACAAACTGCTAAAACATAACACAAATCACATTTGCATATACTGCTAGTACATTTATAGGCCACACCCAGGCCAGCAAGAGCTTTTCTGAATATTACGTTTAGAATAGATTTGAATCTTTTTTCAGTGTATTTCACCGTTCTGTCTTAATCCCTCACCTCCCTAGAGCAGCTCAACACCTTCATAGTAGTATTGCCACGCTAAATGATGAGCACATGTTTACCGAGTACTCAAATGGCTTTTTATCACACCACCACCAACTGGATCGGGGGAATTTGAGGTTCAGCATCTAGCCCTAGGATAGATGTGGAGACTAGATGAGCTGGGAAGTCAAACCACTGACCCAAGTAGAATGCAACCTGCTATACCCCCTGAGCCACAGCCAGCCACGATGACAATCACCTGTACACCTGGTAAGGTCCAGCACACTCGAAAAGCCTCCCTTCGGTGACGTTTCCAACACTAGTCAAGTTCATCCATTTCAACCCTGACAAAATGGAATTCCATGTAGTCATCCTTGAAACTCTCTCAGTGAGTTGATTACTACACCGGCCCCTCTCACTAGTGACACCAGATCATCAGCCACCAAGATTTTTCCCATCCAGGTTTGCTTCTTTCAATTTAGATTCTTTGTTTTAATTTTTACATTTAAATAAAACTATATTGGATCTTTTGTACACAATCTAGATAAGGTTGGTGTAATTATACAAGACTAGACTATTATAAAAGACCACCTCCATCCTAACATCTATCTATCTATCTATACACACACACACACACACAGCTTCTCCCCGTGGGCTGTGACAACCATGAATGCAAATTAAGAGTGAGCAGACCTCTCTCATACAATCACTCTGCTGCTGCTGCAATTCATTACATTCCCTGTGCAATATTTCGGCAGATGTGCAATTTCCATCCCTATCCTTTGTGACCAAAGCCCCCACAATGCTTCCTGGAAGACAAACATCGTGTAGTGTTCTTATATCATTTTTTCTTTACTTTTGCACTTTTGTGGTCTTGCTACCTTATTTCGCTGTGCAAGCAACCCTACAATGAGAATAAAAGTTCTAATTTTTCTCTTTAAGTACCCAGTCCTTCCAAATTGATCTTTGATAGTTCTCATGATGTAATATAATCGCCGCTGCATTAGCAAGCTTTACAATGATCCCAAACACACAGCCAATGCAGCAAAGACATACCTTTATCATTAAAGAGTACTTTGAAAACTATAAGAGATCTTGCCAGAGTGCAAAGCTGTGTTGGTCAATGCTTGTTGGTGGTGCCTTTGCCTAGACAAGGACAACAGGACTTCCTTCCATTGAACTTAAGCTCTGTTGACTCTTGATAAGCTTCTTTTAAAAAGGTAAGCCCCACCTGTGCAGTCTTGCTTTTATCTATGCCATTTCAATGGTTGCATTTTATATGATAAAGCACTTTGGGACACCTGAGGATTATAGATCTTGTTAATTTTTTCCTCAATTTACCCAGAATAGAGGGAGATCCAGAAGGCTGTCTCTTCAGTCTGAGCTGGTCATTTGGAGGCGAGCTCTCACCATCTAGGAGAGAGTCCTGAACAGGACAGCATTTAAAAAAAAACAAACAAAAAACAAACAAACAAACAAAAAAACAAAACAACAGAGCAATAAACTTTCAGTCACTGGCAAAGCTGAAAAACCCCCCACTATACAATAGTACCACCATTTACACACACAAATTTGCAAACCAAAGTCCACCTGCATAAAACTAAAGGAGCCATGGATCTTTGTCATGAGCTCCTCGAGGTGTTGTTTTCTCAGGATGGGGTCTTTAGGTAAGGCAGATGCAGAACTGAAAACTTCCACAGGTATATCCATGCCAACTACCTGTCAGGAATTACAAGGGGATCATTTGTACACCTAAAAATATTTACAGAGCATCATGCACGTGTCTGGTGAAGATCAACTGTTATACTCACCAACTTTGAATTTTGCTCTTGTTTGGCCTTCTTCTCTTTCCTCTGGGAAGAATATGATTTTAATCACCTGAGCTTTTGAGCCAATACTGGCAGATCAGTTATTGTAATTTAAGATAAACTGACTACTTTCAATAAGTGCGCTCACCCCAGAGAATTACAGTATATCTGCAGTCCTGCCTTATAATAGCAAGTCTTCGCTGTCCCCTCCCCCAAAGTAATGCAGTCACTGGAATGTTACCTTTGCTAAACTACAGCATTAGTGCTTCGTTTTATTCTCTCCAACTACTGAGCTGTTATTCACAAACAGCCTGTTCTTCACCACGAGAAGAGGAATGCATAAATCATGTTATACTTCCGTTTGATTCATTCTGGATACTAATATAATGAATAGTCGTCTTCAAGTCACCCAGTTTTACTCGTCATCTGCAATGACAACTGCAGAGCAAAAATGTTTGACTATATTTTACCAGTTTGCAGTCTGCAGACGGCTTCCTCGTGGTGGATGGAATGACTTTAGGTATTAAAGTGGCAGCTCCTCTCCATGGTTTGAGGACTGCAGTTTGCGGTGATGAAGGTTCATCTGGGAGCTCCGTATCCCAGCAGTCAGGAGGGTCCTGCTCCTTCTCCGTCTCACTCACATATAGTCTATTGAAAAACTGTCATACAACCGACAGCAGTGGATTGGGAACTGTTTGAATATAAAGCACTGAAATGCAGTCGAAGGAAAAGGGGGGGGGAGACCCTAAATGAATATTGGGCTTACCTCCTTTGAAACTTCATTTGATTTTGACTTTAGTATGGCTGACAGGGCAAAACAGAAAAAGAAATATGGAAGTCAACTTTTTCAGGGAAGATATGGCAGTTACAGAAATACATTTCATGTAGTTATGCCTTTTAAAGCTCAGCTTAAGGCTGCAGAAACAGGGTGGGAGTGGGATCACAACACTGTCAAAACTAACCTCGGAGCTGTGCATTCTAAACTCAAACTGCAGCGTCCCTCAGAACTGTTAAACAGGAGCCTAGGTGGGACACCTGATGACAATATAACTACACAAAAGGAATGTAGACGGCCACAAGTCGCAGTCTAAACAAGCAAGAAATCAAAGCCAGGAGGTGCCGTAGTCTGAAATGTCTCAGCTCCCTCTCTATACAGTCTTATATTGCAGATCGACTCAAACTCATTTTTCAGCACATGAAGTTGTTCTTTGCCTGCTACAGCTTCTGGTTGGAGTAATCCTTCTAGCTTACAGACAACACAACAAGGACTAGCACGGGCATCTCCAAGACAGTACAGTTTGATTCAATTCCTGGACAGGAAACTCAGGAAGCACCAAAACAATGTCAAGGACCACCAAAACACTAACTTGGTCAACCTGCTGGTAGGAAACTACAAAATAAAAACATAAAACACTGATCCTGTAACACATGCAAGGTTTTTCATGGCTGAAAAGTTGCTATTGAAATGTAATTTTGGAATCTTACGAGTGTGGCTGGCTGGGCTCAGGACCACCTCCGGAGTCTTGCTTGGAGGAGGTGGAAGACAATTGAAGTACTCGCAGTTCAACAGCCTGGTGAGCTCCGCTTTCAACTGCTTAACTGAAAAGGAAAAAAAGAGGCAAGTAGTAGGGAAGATATTCTTAGTAAGGCAAGTCTATATGCACAGAAACCAACTGGCTAAAACCAGAATGAAAAAAAAAGTGTTACAGTCAGTAAGCGTACGGTCTTATGGTCAAAATAGTTCATTTTTATAGACGTACACTCAGTTTGACTCACTGGGAGGTAGCCTGTGTGAGTGTCAATCCTGAGAGTGAAAGGAAAAACTCATTTGCTTGGTTGCCATTCACACTCCGTGTCAATGCAGGTACTTCAAACAAATCATCCGTCAGTCAAGCCCTACAATTCTTGGTCAAAACTGTCTTCAAACTATATCGAGATCCTTTCTTGGAGTGAAGTAATAAGTCTCATTGAATCAAGAATATCCATGTATACCCTGAACGGAAAGACTGAAATGCTGTGGATTAGAGAAAAAAAAAAAAAAAAACTCCAAACGCCTTCAACAGGCTGAGGTGGAGGTTTATGAATATTTTGCTCTGAGTTTTTCCTTGCTGTTCTTTGAATTGCAGACATTGCTTTTTGCAGCTGGTTGTAGGGCTTTGGGTCTAATATGTTAGAATTATAGGAGCTCTAAAGATCTTTCTGGTTTTTGCACTCACATGAGGATCCAGCCACCGGCTTGTCTTTTCCCTCCAATAGGTCCATGTAGGCCAGAGCCGCCTGCTCCATTTGCTCTTGTAAACTACAGCAAACAGAAAAGAGATGTCAGTAGCTATATCCTAAAATTCTAGCCACCCTATGCCTGACTAACTAGAAAAATTCTATGTCAACACTCAACTTTCACTCAAGAAGGGCAGAAAACTTGGCTCAGAATTTGTGGCCTCCTGAAAATATTGTGACATAACCAATGAGAAGTGAAATACTTGGGTCAGAAGTTTTAGTCATTGCAGTTGCTACGTCATCTTCAAAGATGGAAGTTAACCATCTTACGGTCACTCTCACCTCAGTCTGTTATCTCTCTTGACTCCAAGCAAGGTGGTGAGCTGGCTCAGACTATGTAGCTGCTGGCCTGGAACACATGGTGCCTGATTCTGGCCGGCCAAAAGGTCTCTCCTGACATGCTCCTTTTGCAGGCTAGCAAGGAGGTGCTGGACCTGGAGTACAGTGGCCAAACGTCGCCTCTCTTCCTCCACCTTAGCTACTTGCTCCTTCTTCATGGCTTTCCTCTGGGCCTTAATCAGCTGCAGGGGAAGATTAAAGGAGTTCTCAAATTCTATAGCTAGTTATGAGACTTCTGACTATACAACAGTTTAATTTATATAATGGATATGAAGTCATGAAAGTGCATTTATTTACAAAGTACAGTTCAATTGGAGTTTTAGACCAGATCGACATCAAAACAAAAGGAAAGACAAAACCAAAAGAAAAAGCACAGGTTACATTTCTAACTTCTAACTGGGTGGGCAGCCTACAGCCCACCAATATCATTAAATTACCAGGTGTAATTTTGGATATTCTTGTCTAATGCACTGGAGCCAAACACAGCACAAGCAACCTAATACCCAGGGCATAAGAGACATTTACATTCTGAGTCAAGCCATCCAGGGTTTTGTGGAGCTCTCGTGCAAAGTCCAAGTTGTGCAGCACCTCCTCATACTTTTCCACAGCCGCCTAAAATGGAAATCGAAAGATCAAATCACCAGTGCAGGTTCTAGAGACAGAGCTCATTTAAGAAATCACAACTCGTTGGACTCACCATTTGATCTTTGTTTAGAACCTCACCCTGTTTCAGTCTCTTCCTGTAGCCGAGCAGTTTCAGCTGCGGGGACAATACGCGTCACAAACAGCAGTCGCCCACTTTTACAGCACTCTGTCAGAAACTTACCTTCTTTTTCTCTAGGTTGCGAATTTTGTGTTTGAGGCAGATGAGGCCATCTTCTATGTAGGTTTCATAGCCGTAGTAAGCAGTGGAGATTTCCATGTTGAGCTGCAGAGTGTTCAACCCAGCAGGTGAGCCCATCTTCAGGATACCATCAGTGACCGAGTCCTCTTCTCTTCCTTTTGAGTTCTCAGGTGGAAAGGTGATATCCAGGGTAGGTGAAGGAGATAGCTGCACCATATTGAGCTCCACACTGCTATGAAAAAAACACAAAAACAAAAAAAAACAAACAAAAAAAACAACACACACCACAACATCAAAGCTGGAGAGGAAGAGATCCTGTTGTAGCTTGCAGTGTTTCAGTAGAAACAGTGGCTGGGTGGACAGAAGAGTTTGGGCAGCCGCCAACCCCGTGACAATGCATTTATCCCGGCCACTGAACAACCGGCTGTCCCTGGATGAATCATGAAAGGAGCAGAAGCAGAAAGCGCCACAACACGAACAACATGCGCAAAAAGATGGTTTCTGTACATTTTATTTGAACTACACATCCTTGTTTAAAACATCCACGTGATTCATTTTAGCCTCACTTGTTCTGCTGACTTGTCAGGGATTAATATTAGCAGAATGGGCTTTAATAAACAACATATAATGGGGAATTACAGCTTTTGGCTCAAGGTTCCTCATGCTGCAGTCAAATCCCGATTAAAAATCCACGCAAACTTTCCTGCAGATATCGTGTCAAAAGAGCAGACACTTAGCGGATCAGAACTTTGCCTTCATATTGTCGTCATTTCAAATTTTATCGCTACAGACGCCGCAGCGTATCATTTCAAACAAACACCCACCTTGTAGCTCGTTAAATTCTCACAGGAAGTGCCGCCGGACAGCTGAAAGCTCCAAAGCAAGCCCCCTCTTTTCTAACCGTGATGTTCAGCTGGCAGAGGCCACGCTGGCTCATACCTTTATATACTCTGCCGCTTTACACATGCCCTGCTGGGGCCGAAAAAATAATCAGCCACACCACATCCGGTTCTAGTACCTGTCGGTGACCAGACCGGATTCTCTCTGAAACATCATTATAGCACTTTATAACAATATTTCACAAGTGATTTGATGGATGGAATCATTTTGTGTGTTTTGTTGTTGGTATTAATAATTCAACTGAATCATGAAATGAGTTTACACACTGTTCGTTTATGACATATTTCTCTGATAGTTTAAACCACAGACTGCATTTAAAAGATAGAGGTAGTCATCTCTGCATTTAGAAACATCACCTTTACCTTTTCAGTCAGGTTATTTGGTTTATTTGTTTATTCATTTATGAGCAAAACGTAACCGTATTTGTACAAGAGTGTGGGAGTGCAAGGTTATTAATTATTAGTTAGCTGTCACACAAAAATAGTTAGTGACAAAAAAATAGTTCGTGACAAAAAGCTATTTTTGTCACATATAGAAACATGCATCATGGCAACTTTTGGAACCAGCCAAGTGACCACTAGAAGAACTGCAGTTTTTGGAACTTTCAACACTAATTTTTCTGCTCTGGAGGTTTTTCCTTAGTCTATCTCTAACATACTCTTCTGTCACACCCGCTCTCTGCATGTCCTCCTTCACAACACCCATGAATCTTTTCTGACATCCTGGATGGCAGCTCCATCTTCAATATTCTTTGTCTCCAAAAGCCTCAACCTGAGCTGTCTTTCTGATATACTAATTTCTAATCTTGTCCATCCAGCTCACTTCAGATGAAAACCTGTCTGTACTCTCTTCTTCACCGCTGTTGTATTTAAACTATAGTAACTTCACTTCTCATTCAAACACATATTCTGCATTGCTTCTACTGACTTTCATGCATCCTCTCTCCAGTGAATATCTACACTTTTCCAGACACTTGTGGACCTGTTTCCTAGGCTCACCGCAGATTACAATGCCATCTGCAAACATCATAGTCTATGGAGACTCTTGCCTGACCTTGTCAGTCAACCTGTCCATCAGTATTCCAAACAAGAAGTGGCTCAAATGTAATTCCACTCCCACCTTGAACATATCTGTCACTCCTACCGCACACCTCACCACTGTTTCCCTGTCTTCATGCATATCCCCCACTACCCGCACAATACTTTTCTGCCATTCCTGAATTTCCTCATGCAGTCCCACAGTTGATGAAGCCAAGTTACAGCACCACCGTTAGAGAATACTTTTCTTTGCTATTAATTCAATTCAATTCAATTCAACTTAATTCAACTAAATTCAGTTCAATTCAATTCAATTCAGTTACGGAGGTCGGAGGTCAGTTACGGAGGGCCTGAGGAAGGAATACTTCCTCAGGCTCGTTCTAGAGCCCAGGCCATGCGATGAGGTGATATTCTGTCCTGTAAAACCCGGTTTTATAGTTTTAACTATAAAGAGGGTGGTAAGTGGTTGTGTATAGCTGTCTTTGGAAGGAACAAATACATTTGTATTGTGATGAAAGGTGCTAAAGTTACGTATTGTCTCTAATGGTGACTTCTTTTTTATATTTACTTAAAGGCCGTTATAGTAATGGCAAAACTACTGTATTTGTGTATATGTATTCAAGCTGGATGATTTACAAAGCTGCACAAAAGTCTGTAATAACTCTTGTTTATTCAGCTCCTCATATTTTTGTGTTGCTTTGCTTTCATATTCAGGAGAACTTCTTCAACATGCTGAAATTTATTTATTATTTATTAAACAAATTAATTATTTAATTGCGTGATAAATATATTATATTATTAATATTAATATTTATTTTCTTTCACATCTAATTTACAATGTTATTCATTTACGTGACGTGTTTAGTTATTTATGTATTAATTTTACTTACTTTTACTCTACTTCTTTGAGACACTGAAATTATAGATACAAACGTGTGTAACTGTGTGCTCATTTAAATGAGCATAACGGCAAGAAAAGGGAATAATCGTGGGTCATACGAACTTCCCATTGCTTGCAGAAATATTGCATTTTGGAGTCACGTAATCACACTCCAGCCAAGCAGGTGGCGGTAATACAATAAAATGTTGGATGTCAACTGCCTAAAAAAAGAACTAGAGCCAATATTTACAGGTAGTTGTCTGTCAAACTGATAAGACCGCTGTAAAGGTATCGGGACTTTAACAGAAAGAACACCGATGTGTCTTTAACAGAAACTCGGCTCCGCTCCTTTAAACAAAATGCTAACCATGTGTCCGATAACAAGCCTTTTATTTTGAATGTTCTGACCGGACGTTGTGTTTTTTGCTACCGGAAGCCTTTTCGTGTTTAGGCCACACTGGATGCAAAAGGAACGAAATTTGGGTGCAGAAACGTTAGCTTCTGTTAGTTTCATGAATGTGAGAATAAAAATAGAAACGGAACCGTGGAACTAAACACACATGGATCCCAACCGTATAATCCAGGCTCTGAAGGGAACTATCGACCCCAACCTGAGGATAGCGGCAGAAAATGAACTCAATCAGGTGGGTGAGCTAAATAGTTTTTGGTTTGCTTGTTTTCTTTTTTCAGAAGACCGTCGGGGTTCATTCTAGCCGAGGGGGGCTGCTGGTGTTTGTGGAGGATGGCGGGCCGTGTTTTGGGGATTGCGCTCGGCTTTACTTGGTGAACGTTCAGCTTGGTTAACGTTCAGATGCATATATTAGGCCTAAGATCAGCATTTAGACTAACCGGTACCCCAACAGTCACTGCGGCAGCTGCCCTAGAGAACAATAGGAGGCAGCTCTAACAGCCATCATGAGCTGACGGTCAGCATCGGGGCTTCCCAAACTTTCTCATGTCAACACTGGAGTTCAGGACTTCCTACAGTTCTCTGTTGTTGCTCCTGCACACAGTGTGGAATTCTGAGTCTCAATGGGCCTTCAATGACCGAATAATAAAAAGGATCGCAATATTTGGCGCCGTGAGAGCGTTTCTGAGTTACCTAGAATGATGCAGAAACCCACTAATGTTTATGCTTTGTCATTTTAACGCTGGCTGTAGCATGACTGAAACTTGAATTGATAAATCTTAAATGGATTTGAGCTGTGGGCATTCACACTGTGTAATAACTCCTTATTTAATTACACATGGATTGTGTGATTATGTAAGTTTTACATCTAAGCGCTAAATTCCCCGTTTATCAACTTTCACCTGCTGGGCAATCCTCTTCTTTAAAAGGAAAACAAATCATATCTTCTTCTGTCCTCTTTTTCTTTCTCCATCTCTGAGATCGCACAATATTTTGTGTTTTTTTTTCTCTCTCTGAAACGGACGTATTGCACTTTTAGTTTACAAAGATTGGGATCCAAGCTATACAGAAAGGGTTGGTGTGTTTGTTGATCTTTTTGAAAAGTTTCATTTTAATTTATCTGCAATTTCAAAAGAAATAACTGTGATAATGTCTTCAATGTCACAACTTGACACCTTCTTGGATGAATTCATGACAGGGATAAGATGGGAACAAAAACGATGTGTGGATCTAATTTGAATCCTCTCAGAACATCTCTTTTAATGTCTTCTTTAGTCGACATCAGGACTTTTTAATGAAGTTTTGTACTTCAGGATGCAGAAGACTGAGTAAGACAAAAAAAATATTCTACTCCGAATCTTGGAAAGGGGGAGCTGGCAGGAGAGGAGGTGGAGAACGACAAAGGGCTTTATGTGGGATTGGAAAGTTTACAAAGGCCAGAATACATTAACTGACCAACAGCTGAGAATTGGATTGCAATCCTCTAGACAACATCTGTCTAGGATCCTTTATTCTCTTGCAAGTGGAACATGACTTTGACAGAAGTACAAATGGTAATAAAATAATACTAATAATAATAATAATAATAATAATAATAATAATAATAATAATAATAATAATAATAATGATGATAATAAATCTTGCACTGTTCAAGACAGAAATGTCAGATGGCGCCAATTTACAAAAACAGTTAGACTGTATATACTGTGATGAAGTGACACGACAATAAGGCAGTACTGATGGCCTGCAGTGTCTGTGGGGTACTGCAGCTGCATGAGTGGGCCAATAAAAGAGAATTACACCACTAATGTACATAGACCTGCACAGCACATACTTGTCTTTGCATGCGTAGGCTGCAGTCAGCAAAACAGACTTCAGGTAGAGTTTTTATATGAATGTTATTTTCACTCATTCACACACACTTTCCTCTTTATCTTTTGTCTTTGCAATTTAAGTGCCTTTACCTGTCACACAGTTACACACTGTTGAATGCATCAGAGGCCATTTTTAAGAGCTGCAGCTTTGGCATCTTACATTTCATTTCCAAAAACCTTGGGTTTAAAAATATTTTAATATTTTTTTTGAATACATACGAAATTTTGAAGCTGTCCATCTGTCTGTGTGTTTCAGTCCTACAAGATCATTAATTTCGCCCCCACCCTGCTTCAGATCATTGTGTCGGAGCAAGTAGAGTTTCCTGTTCGCCAAGCAGGTAAGATGCTAACCTGGTTTAGGTCACTGTTTCCATCATTATTTAGTAGTTAGAAAAATAGCACTGACCTGCTGAGAGAGACTGTTGTATGAATATGTCTAAAACTAGCTGCCATAGCCTACCATTTGGAAAGCACTTTTCTCAGCCTTAAGAAAATAATAGACATCAACAGACCAGTGTTTTAAATTGAGTCTTTGTGATTTGTAGAAGCAAATAGATAAATGAACAATGTAAAACTGTATTAGCAATATGACCTGTGTGATGATGGTCTGAACGTGTGCTGTGCTTGTCTCGGTGTGTGTAGCTGCAATCTACTTGAAGAACATGGTGAGTCAGTACTGGCAGGACAGGGAGCCATCTGTCGGGGAGGTTGTCTTTCCCTTCAACATCCATGAGAACGACCGGCAGCAGATCAGAGATCAGATCTTGGAGGGTATCATCCGCTGTCCCGAGTCCATACGGTACATGCACATGTGCACACACCTGCTCACTCAGGACAGCTTTTCCCCTTCTCTAAAAGCTTAGATCTTAACCTATTTTAACCATTAAAAGCCCTTTGAACAGTGCCCACTACATGATAGTGACGCCACATATTTTTTTCTTCTTTCTGTAGTGCCCAGTTGACCATGTGTTTGCGAGCTATCATCAAGCATGACTTCCCTGGCCGCTGGACTGCCATTGTGGACAAGATCAATATGTACCTGCAGTCGCCAAACAGTGGCAGCTGGTATGGAACCCTGCTGGCTCTCTACCAGCTGGTCAAAACATACGAGTAAGTGTTCAGCCCACCCACCAATCACGTCTGGAGAGCAGAACGGGTTGTTATAATTTTTTTATTACATCTGAAATCCTTTATTTAAAAAGATAGTTTAATTGAGATCAAGGTCTCTTTTTAAGAGTGATATGTGTACAAAAGAAAGATTGAGACTTAGACCAGCGGTCCCGAACCTTTGGTTTACTGTCAGACAATATTTTCATGGACCGGCCTTTAAGGTGTCGCGGATAAATACAACAAAATGAAATGATACGACCGAGACAAAAACTGTGGTATTTTGTAAATTTAATAATAAACGTGAATTCACTGTGTAATTGTGTAACTTTATTAGCAGCGTCCCCCTGAAATGCACCAACAACAATGACAGTAGCATCCTCCTCTCTGCCCCTTAATGCTCCCTGGTCGCTACGGTAACGTGTAAATATTTCTTTCAAAATAAGACACACAACTACAACACGGCCCCACGTTGTAGGGCTGTCCTGGTTGACACGCCTCTACAATGTTGCATGGAGATCAGGGGCAGTACCCCTGGACTGGCAGACCGGGGTGGTGGTCCCCATCTTTAAGAAGGGAGACCGGAGGGTGTGTTCCAACTACAGGGGGATCACACTCCTCAGCCTCCCTGGGAAAGTCTATGCCAGGGTGCTGGAAAGGAGAGTTCGTCCGTTAGTCGAACCTCGGATACAGGAGGAACAATGCGGTTTTCGTCCTGGTCGCGGAACACTGGACCAGCTCTTTATCCTCTCGAGGATACTTGAGGGTGCATGGGAGTTTGCCCAACCAGTCTACATGTGTTTTGTGGACTTGGAGAAGGCATTCGACCGTGTCCCTCGGGGTGTCCTGTGGGAGGTGTTGCGGGAGTATGGGGTGTCTGGCCCATTGCTACGGGCCATTCGATCCCTATACAACCGTTGCAAGAGTTTGGTTCGCATTGCCGGCAATAAGTCGGACTCGTTCCCGGTGGGTGATGGGCTTCGCCAGGGCTGCCCTTTGTCACCGGTTCTGTTCATAATTTTTATGGACAGGATTTCTAGGCACAGCCAAGTGGTGGAGGGCTTTCACTTGGGTGGCCTCAGAATCTCATCTCTGCTTTTTGCGGATGATGTGGTTCTGTTGGCTTCATCAGGTGAAGGCCTCCAGCTCGCACTGGAACGGTTCGCAGCCGAGTGTGAAGCAGCGGGAATGAGGATCAGCACCTCCAAATCTGAGGCCATGGTTCTCAGCCAGAAAAGGGTGGAGTGCCCACTCCGGGTCGGGGATGAGTTCCTGCCCCAAGTGGAGGAGTTCAAGTATCTCGGGGTCTTGTTCGTGAGTGATGGGAGAAGGGAGCCGGAGATCGACAGACGGATTGGTGCTGCGGCTGCAGTGATGCGGACGCTGCACCGGTCCGTCGTGGTGAAGAGGGAGCTGAGTGTAAAAGCGAAGCTCTCAATTTAACGGTCGATCTACGTCCCGACCCTCACCTATGGCCACGAGCTGTGGGTGGTGACCGAAAGAACGAGATCGCGGATACAAGCGGCAGAAATGAGCTTCCTCCGAAGGGTGGCTGGCCTCTCCCTTAGAGATAGGGTGAGAAGTTCGGCCATCCGGGAGGGGCTCAGAGTAGAGCCGCTGCTCCTCCACATCGAAAGGAGCCAGTTGAGGTGGTTCGGGCATCTGACAAGGATGCCTCCTGGGCGCCTCCTGGGTGAGGTGTTCCGGGCATGTCCCACCGGGAGGAGGCCCCGGGGCAGACCCAGGACACGCTGGAGAGATTATATCTCTCGGCTGGCCTGGGAACACCTTGGTGTTCCCCGGATAAGCTGGAGGAGGTGGCTGGGGAGAGGGAGGTCTGGGCTTCTCTGCTTAGGCTGCTGCCCCCGCGACCCGACCTCGGATAAAGCAGATGAAGATGGATGGATGGATGAACTACAACACGGAAAAAGACCCGAGTTAACGATAAAACCCCTGAAAACCATAAATTTCACACCCAAACCTCAACTCTCGCGGCCTGGTACCAAACGACTCACGGACCGGTACCGGACCGTGGCCCAGTGGTTGGGGACAGCTGACTTAGACAACCACATAATAAAATAAAACATTATACATCGTCACAGATTAAGAAAAATGTACGAGACTATTTGCAGAGAAAAAAAATACAACTCTGTAAAAGGTTCCAGTGAAATCATAGCTTTTATCTTTGTAGTTTTTGTTGCTCATCCATTTATAGGCAGTGAAGTACCTAAATTCATTTTTTAAGTGTAGTGTGAGGAAGAGGTACAGCTAATTTTAATGTGACCTGAAATTGTAAGGAGGTAGGCAGCCAATCTTTGCATCACACAATGTTACTTTCTTTGATTTGCCTGGGAGTACCGCCCCACTTTTTAACATAAGATTCAATGATGAGTAAAAAAAGAATCGCCTGCGATAAATGCACCGTGATCCACAGAATATGCTGATAAATAATATCAACATAATCAAGCACATGTGGTTGAATAGTAAATGAGAAACAAGATTTGTTTCTATATAAAAATCCAATGTTCGCCCACATGATTTTTTTAAAGTTCATCTGGCATGAAGCTGAAGTATTATAACAAACAGCAGTTTTAATCTGAAGACCATGAAGGGTCTGAATATGGACTGTGGGCTGGATACTTTTAGGTGACCTCATAAATATCGATGTAGAAAGAGATTTCTGAAATTTGTCAAAAGCAGACTGTGGATTTTCAATCTTGTCATCTGCGTATTTGCCTGTAACACGTGTTACATTAAAAATACAAGTTACAGGAGCAGTGATCATATCAGCACTGAGGCGAAGGAGGGACAGTTTACTGTAGACCATCGTATGGTTTATCCAGGTAAACGAGAATTTGTTTTTACAGTTCTGAATATTTGGTGGAGAACATATAAAATTGGAGATACTATGTTGTTAGACAACAAGTTCCTACAAAGCAAATTCCCAGCGTGAAAGCATTCCAAATATTTCAGTTTCAAAACTGATTCATGAAGGAAGTGTTGGAGGTGGATTACTTTTGGATAAGTTCTGAAGGCTTTCCAGAACTCGGATGCATTTCCTGGATGTTTGCAAGAGATAACAAATAGAAATATGATTTCAGTTGTCTAATTTTGATGATGAAATTTGGGATTAATCTTTGTTTTTCCTCTCCCCAACATACAGGCTGTGTCTTTAGCAATGAGATCTCTGGAAATGACTAATGCAAACCAAGGCTTGTTCTGTTTTAAAAACACATTCAGAACATTTAAACTTTAAATTTCACAGTGGGGCTAATCATTTTTGTCCTTATCTGTAGCAAAGTAGGCAACCAACTAAATCGCTTCATTTGAGATGCATTATAAATATTAATTTATTTTACAGTTAGTAAAAATCTGCAGCTAGTTGCAGTTTAAATCTTTGTGCCAAGAAATGTAACGTTACAGTGTAATGTCATTTAAAGAAATTCTCTCAGACCAGCAAGGCATTATAGAGACAGAAGTAGATAAAGCACTCTCTGCTTCAGTCTAAGAGTTAAAAGAAGACGATGTCTACAACCCAAAGCATGTTCTGATTTGAACTGAGATCATTTAGTAAGTATCACGCATGTGTCTGTGTTTCAGGTACAGGAAAGCAGATGAGAGGGAGCCGTTGCTTGCAGCCATGCAGATCTTCCTGCCCAGGATACAACAACTCATCAGCCAGCTTCTGGTTGATGCCACAATCTTTTCAGTCCTCATTCAGAAACAGATCCTGAAGATCTTCCATGCTCTTGTACAGGTGTGTTTGTGTGTGTGCATGTGTGAGCTTTTTTTTCAGATCAGATGTTTTCATATGCTAAAAAGCCTGAAACTGTGAAACTTTGATTTCTCATGTCAAAACATGTAGTTGGTGTTGTTGACACATGTAGTTTTAAATTGATATGTTTCCTTCAGTTGTCTTATGCTGAGGTTACAGAATGTGACCGTGGCCAGACTGAATGTTAAGAGGGTGAGAGGGACTACAGTCTTGCACCTTTTTATTCCTAATTACACACTGTTCAATGTGCCCTAAACTCCACTACACTGGTACACATAGCAGCAGTTGCTCTTTATTCAGATTAACTGCCGTAGTCCTCTGATGTGACTTATGTATTAAGAAAAGGCTCAGAGATGCTTTCAGAAAGCAGACAGGTTGTCGTAACGGAAAGGAGTAAGAATGGTACTTCTTCTTTCTTGCAGTATTCGCTGCCTCTCCAGCTGATCAACAACACAGTGATGACTCAGTGGATGGAAATACTCCGAGCCATAATGGACCGAGACATCCCAGCTGTAAGATCCCGAATCATATAGACACAATGTGATTTAACAAATTCAACAGTATGTAACGTCTTGATGCATGCTCAATCATCCAGAAGGAAATCCCAAAAAGGTTGATTCTGTTCATCTGGACGTAGCGTTTTCAGTGGTCACTCGTCCAAGTGACGTCTTCAGTCTCAGCTGACTGCAGGTTTCCCCAACCTTATAAACAGTACATTTGCATAATGACTGAAACTAGGACCACTAGTGAACAATAAGCTGCGAGGTCAGTTTATGATCTGACCTCATAGTTTCTTGATCATTTTCACATTACGGATCATTAATATGCACATTTCCAGATCGACAGAATCAACTTTTACATGGTAAATCCAATTAAGATTTGGGATTTTATTTTCAAAACTTGTGTATTGCACTTTAATTCTAGTCACAGAATGATCATTGAAGTACTAGCATGCTTATTCTATGTGCTTTCAGCCCTTTATCTGCCTCACATTAGAGGCAGATAAAGGGAAAGTCACACAGGGAGACCATGCAAACGTTTTGTGCTGAAAAGTTTTATTAATAAAAAAAAAAAAAACTCATAGAAAAAAAGTCTATAATGACCTTTTTTTATTAAGTCCCAACAAACCACATTCATTTGGTTTCATATTACACAATTTTACAATTACACATGTGAGGCTGAACTGTTAGAAGCTTACTTCTGCTGAGACATTCAGTTATTGTGAGAGCTGAGTGGCACAATACAGCATCATCAGTGTAGAAAGGTTTTTTCACTGACACAAGTGTTCCACAGTGTGGTTAAAAACCTCGTAAATAATCAAACAAGTGCACTGAAAATTGAATGCTCAATTACTGAAAAAAGCATCTTTCTATACTATTTAAAGACGCATGGATTAAAATTCTAATGAATCTGTTCTTCACAAGGACCTAGTACTGACCATACAATGTGTTTGTTAGGAGACATTGGAGGTGGATGAAGACGACCGTCCTGAGCTGGCGTGGTGGAAGTGTAAAAAGTGGGCGTTGCGCATCATCACACGACTGTTTGAACGGTGAGTCCAGAAATGCTGTTAAATCATTACTGAGCAGATTTGGATTTTGCAGAAAGACCTTTTCAGCATTCCTGTATTTCTGATGTGAATCACAGATATGGAAGTCCAGGAAACGTGACAAAAGAGTACTACGAGTTTGCAGATTTTTTCCTGAAGACATATGCAGTGGGGATACAGCAGGTAAATATGTGTCACTGAGTCTGTTTGAGTTATAGGGAATGACATTGTCAGGTAAATAACACTCTTACTTTGATCTTTACTATAGATTCTCTAGTTGATACGTATCTTTGCAGTCAGTAACCATTCACTCTTGTTTTTTTACGTGTATTTTGGACCTTTGGTTTTGTTCCTCAGCATGACAGCAACAGGTCAATTCAAGAGCTCTTCAATGTCTACTTGAAAATGCTATTTTATATTAGGTGCATTCCAAATTCAAGGTTATGTGATATTCATAAGGCGTTTATCCTGTGCCTAAAGGCAGACAAAAGAACATCTCCTAGGTTAAAGGATGGTCCTTAACAACCGGAGAGTCTTAACTCTGATAATAGCAACCAAGGGCCGGGTAGCTAACAACATGACTGGGAGCTGAGAAACTTTTATTGAGAAAATAGTGAACAATTCTCTGCAAATAAAGACTAAATAAAAAAGATCTACTGTAGAGTGGACCAGCCTGAAAACATGAGAATCCTTGGTATTACAGAACAGGCGGAAGATAACTTCCTTGCTATGGTGTTTGTGGAAAACATTAACAAAAATGTTGGAAATTCCTGAGATAACTAGTTTGAAAATAGAGCACATGAAAGTTTGGCTTCAAAGCCTGACCGAGCCACGAGCGCCCAGCCCCGGACACCAAGAACCACCAATGCGCCGACGGCTGAGAGCATCAGCCACCAGCAGGGAGTGTGGTGGGGGGAGATGGGTCCCCACAGATGGGGGGGCCTGAGATGTTCCCAGAGGGGCAGTCCGTCCCCAGACTCAGGAGATGTTGCCCTTTGCTCCCTGGGTGGAGACAAGCAGACCACCCCCGGTCCTGCAGCAGCAGGGAGCATCCCAGACACCGACCAGACGGCCAACTCCTCCCCTCGGCCCCCCACCCCTAATGGTGAACAGAGAACGGGCTGTGAAGACCCCATACTTCTCTCCGGCCGCTCATATGTGGTGTTGCTGTGTGCTGTTCTAAAGTGCATTTAAAACACGGGAGGGCGTGGTGCTTCCTGCCAGAGAGCAGCAGGTGTCAGCACGGCTCCTCATTTGTGAATATTGAACAATCACAGCAGCATATTTTACATTAACCAAGCCAGATGAGACTGCCTGTTGCTGTCTTTACCAAGTCATGCTGGTGATGCTGCGGGCTTTGCATTGCTGAGACAGGCTGAAACTTTTGTCCGCAGTTGCTCTTCTTCCACATCTGCAGTGTTGTTGTTTCCAGATGAACAGAATCAACTTTTTGGGATTTGCTTACCTGGATTATTGAGCATACATCAAGACAAAAAGTTTGTTGCAACTAATATTATGAGCGACGGTGGTTATTCATCCTGTGCGGTGTGTTATCCATCCAGGTCTTGCTGAAGGTGGTGGACCAGTACAGACAGAAGCAGTATGTTACTCCTCAGGTCCTACAGCAGTGCCTCAACTACCTCAACCAGGGCCTGTCACACTCACTGACCTGGAAACAGATGAAGCCGCACATGCAGGTAGGACAGGCATGAAGGAATATGATATTTACCTGTTCCTGATTGGCCCAGACCCTCTTATTCAGTTTAGAGCTATTTGCATTTAGTTTCACCGAATACTTAAAGGTACTAATCCACCAAAAATGTCAGGAACTGTAGAGAGGAGTCCTTCTGACTCAGTTCAAAGTTGACCTTAATAAAGAGTAACAAATGGAAACTGACTCAAAGTTGTTCTGTCTGTGATTTCATCATTCAATCATTCACATAGGGTTACAAATTTCTGCCCTACTTTTTCCACTCTGGTCATTTTTATTGTCTATTTATTTTAATAAAGCCAGTCTTATTTTTTCCCCCTTGAATCATCTTTAATCTCATTAATATTATGAAGACTATTGTTTCATGTAGACCATATGCCAGGAGGTCATCTTCCCTCTTATGTGCTACAAAGACGAGGACGAGAAACTATGGCAAGAGGATCCATATGAGTATATCCGTATGAAGTTCAGTAAGTGTTCAAGTATCCTGGTATTAGGGTTGTTATGATACTAGAATTTTAGTCTTGAATTACTTGTCCACATTCTGGAGTCTCTGCTTAGTGTTGCTATGGTTCCCCTACTGCTCTGCACAGGAACAGTGGGGTCCCCATGTGTCTGTAACCTGCAGATTGCAAAGGCAACAACAGCATATCTGAGTTTGGAGTTTGCCTACCAAAAAAAAAAACAACCCCTAAGTTAAAACTGAGAGAAAGTGAATGGGTTTTGGCCATTGACTGGCATTGCTATAATATTGAGTGGTGAAGGTGAGTGCATGTCATGTCTTGGGATATGTTATTTTTGAAAGTATGCATCTTTATATCTAGACCTCTATGATGACCATGCTCTCCCAGTCACTGCTGCCCAGAGCCTGCTGTGTAAAGCTGCACGCAAGAGGAAAGAGGTGAGGGGGGGGGGTCATGATAGCGCACATCCACAGGAACCAGAGTGCTTGTACACAGTATGTGGCAACTAGCCCTTTGCCCAGGGATATTGATATTATATTATAGTTTATTCCACCACATGAAAAAAGGACTCTTTTTCACTTTTCCTGTTAGTTTATTTTATTTTTATTACCCTGTCAGAAGATATCGCTTATGTTTTGTCTGTAAGCCACAAGCTTTAGTTTCTGCACACACATCTTGTAAATGTAATCTGCAGCATCTCCTTTATTCATTTTAACAGGTCCTGCCTCAAATGATGGAGTTCTGCCATCATATCCTGATGGACCCCTCTGCTGATCCTTGCAGGACGGATGGAGCGCTGCACTGCATCGGAGCTCTGGCTGAGCTCTTGCTTAAGGTACACAGAGACACGCATCTGGATGGAACTCTAACGAGCACTTTTATCATGTGATCAGCTTTAAGATTCGCTGCATTTCTGTATGTCTGGTCCTACAGAAGCGGCTGTACAGGGAGCAAATGGAGCTAATGCTTCAGAACTACGTCTTCCCCTTGCTTAACTCTCCTTTGGGTTACCTGCGTGCCAGGGTAAGTGAACCTTCCTCCCTCCTTGGTACAGCAGTGTAAGAGTGTCATGATGGCTAATAAGAAAAGAAAAGTTCGCACTTTTCTGAACCTGTATCACCACTGAATTTATAATGTGGGTGCATTTTAATCCTGTATGGTAAATGGTAAATGGCCTGTATTTATATAGCGCTTTTCTGGTCCCTAAGGACCCCAAAGCGCTTTACATATCCAGTCATTCACCCATTCACACACACATTCACACACTGTATGTATAATTTTCACCCTGTGTTTATTTCATAAAACTCAAAATAAAACCATATTATGTCCAGTTAAGGTATTTGAGTTAAATATTAAATTGAACTGCATGCATGTACAAACTCATCACTTGGGTTTAGGGCCTAAACTGGAATAATTCCAGTTTATTTGAATCTGGTATATATATTCCAGTGGCTATTGCAACTAATGAAAAATATGCAATAACCACTGGTCGTGCATATATTCATCAAAAGAAACTGTAAGATAACCTTTTTTGAGGAATGATTTACATTATTTACAAGCTGCATTAGAAGCTGATGTGGACTAGTGCTGAACTGCTTTCAGCAGACGTGTCAGAACTGGGTCCAAATGTTAATCTCACAGAACTATAGACACATAGTCTGTGGTAAAGCCTGCAGTGATTACTTGGGAAATGGTAACTCGTTGAGGGTTGTCGTTGCTAAAATTTTCACAAAGGAACTGTGTTTTTATTTTATTCCTTTAACGCGTCGACTGGCTCTCTTCTCTCCAGTCCTGCAGGGTGGTCCGTTTAGTCAATGTCAGTTATTGTTTTAGTCTCTTCAGCACACCAGGTGTACTGCAGACCGGAGTGATGCATCTGGTGGGGGGAATCGCTGACGGCAGCAGTAGACAGTTATGGTGGTGGTGGTTTCACAAATTTGACTAAGGTGAAAATTATATGGATGCTGTACAAACTTGGGATACTCTCCTTTGTTAGTCCTGCTGGGTGTTGCACTCGTTCAGTCCGCTGCGTTTCCATGACGAGCTGGTGCTGAGGAATGCCGTGGAGTTGGTCAAACAGGATCTGATAGATGACAAAGAGATGCCTGTCAAGGTGGAGGCTGCCATCGCTCTGCAGACGCTGGTCAGCAACCAGGAACAAGGTCTGTGGAGGACAGCTGATTTGTTCCTGTGATTTAAAGCTGAAATTTGTACAATGCACTTTACCAGCTCGACTGAAATCAGAATCCTTCCCATCATAGGGTTGTGAAAATGAATGTTTTGATGGAGGTATTAGCAGGAAGTTATAATAACCTTGAAAAGTAACATGATATTGGGTTCGATTTTTCAGATTTTTTTTTTTTCTTGTAAATTTCTTGCTTTTCAAGTTTGGCTTTATTTTCTTTACCATCACAGGCCCAAGCTTACATTTAAAATAATGAAAAATAATATGTGTGTAACAAAGGAGAATGGGTATTCCTTTAATTAGGGATTAGAGACTGCTTGTCATTGTACTAGTAGAAGCACTTATGAATATTGGTTGAAAGTAAACACTGATAAGTGCAAATATGATCATCTCCCATACAGAGATTTAGTCTCATTTTCTCACTCAATCTTTTTTCATTATAAAGCCAAGCTGTACATCAGGCCTTACATTCGGCAAGTCATGCAGGAGCTTCTGCATGTGGTCAGAGAAACGGAGAACGATGACCTGACCAACGTCATTCAGAAAATGATCTGCGAGTACAACCAGGAAGTGGCCGTCATTGCTGTAGACATGACACAGAACCTGGTAGGACGACAACACAGACTTATTTTGTAGTTTAATCAGGTATTAAGGAAGTATGCAGCGTGTGTGTGTGTGTGTGTGTGTGTGTGTGTGTTGAGTCTCCTGAGTCTCTCTTGTTGAATGTTCTGATCTATGCTTGGACATTTGTTATTTGTTCAGAAAACTTGGTTAAGACAAGGACAAGGCTACTTTTAGGTTAACTTAGTTTTATTTTAAGTTTAGCTGTGATTTGGGTAAGACTAGTGAAAAAAGTCAGGGCAAGGTAAGAGTTAGGATTAAGTTGGGGTTAATGTAGATGTCCACAAAATGAATCAAGGTCAGTGTGGAAGTGATGTGAAATACCACCGTGTGTGTTCGGCAGGCAGAGATCTTCACAAGAGTTCTACAGAGTGAGGAGTACGAGGAGAACGAAGATAAGACTGTTATGGCTCTTGGTATCCTCAGTACAATTGACACCATCCTCACCGTAATGGAAGACCACAAAGAGGTCTAAGGCGCACACGGCAATAAGTATTTGAACTTGGAACAGTGGTGAATGTAATATTTGACGCCTTATTTCTTTTCATGTCTCAGATCACACAGCAGCTAGAGGGGATCTGTTTGCAGGTGATTGGCCTGGTCTTGCAGAAACCCATCATAGGTATGGCAGGTGTGTGTGCACGGGCAGTCCAAAGAGTGTGTTTTTTTTGTTTTGTTTTTTTGGCGGGGGGGCCTCCCTTTTCAAATTCTGGCTTCCTCCACATTTTCACACTTTTCCCTTGTCCTAGATATTGCAAGTGTTCCAAATTTTGTTAATGAATTCATTTTGTTATTTCAAGTAAATGCATTCCTTTCTATCTTTATTAAGAGCCGTAGTGATCTCGAGATTAGTTAATTTTTCCATGTCTACTCAAAGGGAAGCAGTCCCATACACTGGTGTCACTTTTTATCTCCTGCAGCTACATTTAATGGAAATATGTGTAGAGATTGCATATTCATGCTGGGTGCTCTGTAAACAGGCACCGAGATGACTCTGTTTCCTGTTAGTGGTGTTGGATTGTCTTTCTCTTGTATCTCAACGATGTGGCAGAATATCATTGTCATTCTGTAACCACTGCAGAATTCTATGAGGAGATCCTGTCACTGGCATTTGGCCTTACCTGTCAGACCATCTCCCCCCAGATGTGGCAGCTGTTAGGCGTCCTGTATGAGGTCTTCCAGCATGACTGCTTTGATTACTTCACAGGTATGTCCTACACCCAGTTTTGGTTTCATCTCCACTAACTCCACTGGTATTTTCCTCCTAGATACGTGCAGAAGTTGTTTTGTCCATAAATTTTCAAATTATATAAAATACGTCTGCTTAAGTTCCAGCATCCTTCTAAATGTTTTATTTAACCTAATTAACCGTCTGCAGCTGCCCAGAAATTCAGTTTACTGTGTCCAACAGGAAGTGGAGGAAATTATCTCACCTGAGAGGCAGAAACAAGCACATATTTCACACATTTAAAATATTAATAATAAAACATTTTTTCAGTTATCACAATATCTGTGAAACCACAATTTGGTAACAACAAAAAGGTGACGTGTAGCCACATTAAGACAGTTACAAATCAGCCTATTACCATATTTATAATAAAATACATATTTGTGTTTTGTAGGTTTGACTGCTGTATTGGTATTTTTACAGGTCTCTGTGAAAACCCCCAGACAGCTGCAGATGATTCAAATGATTTTGGAGTGAATACACAGGGGTTGTGTCACATAGTTCTGAGAATATGACACATAAATGACTATTAACTTAAAACAACAACAACAACTTGAATAATAAAACTCATGATTAATGTTGGATAAAGCTTATATGAAAACATTGTTTGTGTTTCAAACTATTAATTGTGTTTATGTCACAGATATGATGCCGCTTTTGCACAACTACGTTACTGTGGATACGGACATGCTTCTGTCCAGTCCGAAGCACTTAGAGGTCATCTACAGCATGTGCAAAAAGGTCTGGCTCCAGATGTATTGAACTGTGGTTCACAGAAATATCATCAGGAACAAACATCCAGCTTTTTTTCCAATATTGTTGCTGTATTGTGACCAGTAAGCCTTTTTGTTTAAGGTATTGTCCATGGATTCAGGCGAAGATGCAGAGTGTCATGCAGCCAAACTGTTGGAGGTTATCATCCTGCAGTGCAAAGGCAGAGGCATTGACCAGGTCAGGTGCAGCTCTGCACTTTTATTTTCCACTTATCACACAGCCAGCACTGTTTCTTTTATTTTTAACATCCTGCAGCCAGAACACTAAAGTGTCGCTAAATCTTTCTATCTGTCGGTTTAATTATGCCCAAAGCTGGAAAGCCAGAGGCATGTCAGTTTGTTCACCTGCATATTTCAAACACACTGTGGTTCAAACCATAGTGAAATATTTGCTGCTGTTTTGTTTCTACAGTGCATCCCTCTTTTCGTGGAGGCAGTGCTTGAGCGTTTGATGCGGGGGGTGAAATCCAGTGAGCTGAGGACAATGTGTCTCCAGGTTGCCATTGCTGCTCTCTACTACAACCCAGCCCTGCTCATCCACACGATGGACAACATGCACTTTCCACACAACCCGCAGCCCATAACCACACACTTCATCAACCAGTGGATGAATGACACTGAATTCTTCTTGGGGTAAGGCAGCAAAGAAGGTTCTTTGTTGCTAACTGCTGAGTTAGGGAAGGGAAATTCTGGATAAATGTTCTCTTATGATTTTAAAAATTTCATGTTGTGAAGTTTTTGAGTAAAATTGTGATTGCTATGGAGAGGGGACAGTTTAATTCAGTTTTATTGCTTCAAAGCGCTTTATATTGTGAGGTAAAGATCCTGCAGTAATAAGAAGACCAGCTGGACAAAGAAGTAGTTTTTCTGTGGCTCTATATCAGGAAGATTTTTGTTTTCATTTTACACACAAATAAAGAAATTCGATAGCTAATAAGTGAGAAATGTTCATCACTGAACCATAGAGACACTATGTCCAGGTGAACATTTCCTTAGATTTAGAAATGTTTGTATCTGTTTTTCTGAACTTTGAGCAAAGCCAGACTATTTTTCCACCTACTTCCAGTCTAGCATCTCTGTAACTCCAGCTCTGTAATGGACACCCACATACCAACAGGTGTTCATTCATTAATTCTTTTAATTAACAGATAACAGTTTAATTTGTGTGAACACTTATTCATTTATTTATTTTTCGTTTTTGTGCTCCTACAAAACAACTAAAGCCTTCTTTCTCAGAAACCGTCCTTCTTCTGATTCACTCTACAGACTCCATGATCGTAAGATGTGCATCATCGGACTGAGTGTGCTAATCGATCTTCCTAGCCGGCCAGCAGTGCTGGATGCAGTTGCTGCTCAGATTGTCCCCTCCATTCTCCTCCTTTTCCTGGGCCTCAAACACCTTAATGCCTCCCGCCTAATCAACAAACCAGAGCTGCTTGCCCGTGCAGGGGCTCAAGATGAAGACCAGAATGGTGAGAATAGAGAGCAGAAAGCGGGATTTTGGTACGAACAGCAGAAGAAACTTAAACAGAATAAATGCAGACAGAAAGAAAGCAAAGAGTCAATCAAATTAGCCACTGAACTCACCAGCGCTGAGTTTAAATTAGCTGCACTGTGTTTCTCACTCTCAGCTCTACTTTAAAAATAAAGGAATTGGGTCGTTAAACCTTCTCTACCTCTTGTGGGTCACACTCATAAATGTATTTGGTGTTATTGTTGTGATTGAAGCGTCATTCTTTTACTCTGAAATTTAAATATTTTGATTTGAGTGTATTAGTTTTCTCTTAACAGGGTTGTCAAAAAAATTGATACTAAAAATTAATATTGAATTCAGATACTCATTTGCAACAATATCGATATCAACTATGCCGTCTTTGCCCCTCCAGCTGACACACAGCTTCACACAGCACCACTGCAGTCAGACAAACAGCTCCTCCCCTCACTAACAGCTGAAGTAGTTTTTCAAGAGGTCAGTAAAGCTCACGGTTCAACAACAACAACAACGAAGGAAACGGTTATCATAAATGTTAACTTGACCGGTGCACATTTTAACATTTAATTTATTAATATGCATTCCTTATTTTGTTGTAGCCAGCTGTGTGGTCAGTTTGAAAATGCAGGCAGCGACTGGATAAAAAAATGTGGTATTAGTTATGCAAAAGTTTCTGTAGCTGTAGCTCAGGTGGTAGAGCAGGTCAGCTACTAACCGGAAGGTTTCCGGTTCGATCCCAGGCTCCACCAGTCTGTATGCCAAATATCCTTGGGCAAGATACCCCATGTTGCTCTCTGATGCATTCATCGGAGTGTGAGTCTGTATGAATGTTAGACAGTAAGTACTAAACAGATTAGAAAAAGTGCTCGTGTGATTGGGTGAATGAATTAGTTGTATAAAGCGCTTTGAGTGCTCAGAGTAGAAAAGCGAGTCCATTTACCATCTAAAAGTTCATTTTTAACTTTTTCTTATTGCTCTTCTGCAATATTTCAATCATTTAAATGTTAGGTATTATGCAGTTCTGTCCTTTGTTTTTATTAGTAAGTTCTAAAATATTGAAATCATTTGTCAAATGAAAACCAGCACAGCTGTTAACAAAATCAGTCTTTTTATGAGGAAATCTGTTCAGTGACAGCTGCTGTCTTATCTTTCCTTTGTTTTCTGTCACCATCTTTATTAGCTGGACGGAGAAAGGTGGACATAAAATGTCACAAATATTCTGCACTACATTATCCTACCCAGTAGTAATGTTACAACATTCAACAATTTTTAAAATTCTAAACATTGGTGATGCCAACCACACTTTCTTGTTTTCTATTTTTGATTGCTTGTTTGTTTTTTAACTACGGAGCCCCGCAAGGGACATTGGAGGCAAAAAAAAAAAAGAAGACTAACTTTTGCGAGATCTCATAAAATAGGCCGACTTCCTTCGGAGGGTGCCAGCTCGAAGCTGACCGGGAGGTCGAGGCACGATGTGCCGGGAGTGCGATGTTCCCGCCAGTGCACTGTTGCAAAAGTGCTAGAATAAACCAAGCAGATATTTGAAGTTTACACAGCTACGTTCACGGCTGTGACCCAGAAAGAGTAATATTAAAACTAAGTAGCTGCTGCCACTGTTGGAAACTGGAATTGGCTGGGCCACGCTATGAATTCTGGGATAGGTTGGGCCACGAAGGATACCAACTTGACCTTCAACTGCGACCTGCAAAGGATGCGGCCTATTTTACGAGATCTTGCAAAAGTAACTCAAGATGATCTTCATGTATTTTTTTTGTTTTTTTGTTTTTTTTTCTCCTTCTCCAGGGTCCCTTGCGGGGCTCCGTATTTAACCACCTTAAGGCTAAAGATCCAATTAAAATAAATAAATAAATAATAATAATAATCCTGATTGTGTGGAAATACACAAAAGACTAAGCTGACTATAATTGTCAGCTTATTTAGAGATTTCAGCAACAACTAGTACAATGTCTCATTAGACTGCACTGTGTTATCAGCTTTGCTACCTGCCTAGATTGTAGTATTATAGTAGCTAAAGACCAAAGGTTACATTACAGCCTTACAAAAAGTTGTTGTGGTATTCTTTCACATAGGAAAACTCTTGGGAAGATCCTGTTCACAAAATTGCTTTGGTGTCAGAACCATAAGAAATTGGTCTGTTGTTAAAGCCAGTGATGCTCAGACTTGTGGTAGAAAACTTTTAGAATTTAAATAGACTCCTGTGTGGTTATTTTCCAAACTTCATATTTTTTCCCCAAGCTGACCACGACCCACCTATAGTGACTCCGTTCCCCTCTTCTGGGGCCAGCACTAGTTTGAGAGCCATTCCCCAAATCAAACTGCATGCTGAAAATAATTTCTTTTTAAATCCTGGTACCTGATTCTAAATGGCTGTGTTATTTTGTTTACGGTAGAGGAGATTCCTAGTGATGAAGATGAGGTGAATGAGAACTGTAACACCATGCAGCAGCAGTCCAGCATGCCAGCAGGCCAAGGAGGCGATGATGATGACGACGATGAAGATGACTATTGGGATGACGATGGTTTTGAGGGAACGCCTCTGGAGGAGTACAGCACGCCTCTGGACTACGACAATGGAGAGGACGAGTATCAGTTCTTCACTTCTGCCCTGCTCAGTAGGTCATCATTCACGTGTTAGTCAGAAATTGAGATTGGGAGCAGATTCTTTGGGTCCTTTAGGAAGCAGCATGGTGCTTCTTGGACCAGGCTCATTCAGGTGCAACCTCACATTAAGATCTAGGAAGTTTTGAGAAAGGGGCAACAGTGTGGACCCTTCTTCAAACCCTCTGTGTTTAGTTTTTGTGGTGCTGTTAAAGAATATTGTTGCCTTGGAGGTGATGCTTGTTAGTTGTCTCACTCACTCCCCTACACATCCACGCCCTACTTGACTACAGTTTGAGACCCACTGCCTCTCCTTTTATGCCATTTTATTCTTTACTTAAATATTTATTTGTTCTCTCACTGTGACAAATACAAGACATTATTGTAACCTTCAGAAACCATTTTAAACCAGCCTATTGCAACTGCATGTTTACATTCTTGCTCCGATTGGATTCGGTGAAGTTGAAACTTTTTAATATCACATACAAAAACATTCCAGTGGGATCAGTTCATTGGTCTGCTGTATTTATGCAGTTATTTTTCCACATAGTTTGGTAACGAAGCAGGATAAACACAGATGATACTAATAGGGACCGTCCTTGAGAAAATTGTGATACTCAGTAACTTTTTTGTAAAGCAGTATAACCTTATAAATCAGTCGAAGTACCGACTGCATGAAACCACCGTGACACTACAGCTTTCCTGTGTGTGTTTCTGTCTGTGTCTGTAGGGGTCCAGAGTACTGATCCAGCATGGTACCATTGTTTGACAGCTGCGCTCAGCGATGACCAGAAAAAACAGCTTCAGGAGATCTACAGCATCTCACAGCAGAGGAGGAGCACTGCAACTAAGGGCCAATGGTGAGAGACAACATAAGGAGAGAAGTTGGAAAGACAGGAAGAAAGCTGAAAAAATTCTGATTGACTCGGTGCATGCGTTATCGCATCCAGGGGTCCTGGGGGGCGCATCCTGGGGCTGTTCAGCTGTTCTGGCCGTTTGCTTAAGCCCACGGTCCTGGACTAGTAAGAGACCCTACTGGGTGTTTGCAGAGGGGCGGACCACTAGGGGGCTCCACTCACACCCAGTGAGAAGGGAAGGAGAGAGGTGATGTTTTTGGGCTGTAGACGGAGTTTGCTGCCTTGTGAGTTCAGTTGTGTGAAGCTGGGATTAAAGTCGGAGAAAAACGTGGTAGCTCTCGTTTCGTTCTTGCGTACCTCCACACGATTTTTCTGTTTCAGGTTAGAAGCATATATCTTTGCATAGATGGTGTTTATATGTTGATTAATGATTTTTCTGGATTAAAATGTGAACTAAAGCATATTTTTAAAGGGGTTATATGCTTAAATACATTAATACTTAAATACATTAGGCAAGAAAAAAATCTACATCCTAAGGCTGGAACACAGAAACTTTGACACAGTAATATCTGCTGCAATATTTACACCTCTTATGAAATCTCGAAAGTATTAGCTTTATTTTGATACAAAGATTTAGATTTAAGAAATAAGCACAATATCTATGAATCACTCAATAATAAATATCACAGATTGACAGAGGTGATTATAAATAAATATCCAGAATGTTGACAGGAATATTACAGAGTAGAAAAGAGCGTGTGCAACTATTACAGTGTTTACAGTATGTTAGATGGAGGAGTTGTACAGGGAGATGGCCACAAACAGGAATGACTTCCTGTGTCATTCAGTGGTGCTTTTTGGTAATCTCAGTCTCTCACTGAGCGTGCTCCTGTGGCTCCTGTGGCTCCTGTGGCTCCTGTGGCTAACCAGCAGGTCATGGAGTGGGTGGGAGGTATTATCCAACATTGTCTTAATCTTGGACAACATTCCCCGACACCACCTTAAGGGAGTCCAGCTCCATCCCCACAACATTACTGGCCTTACGGATCAGTCTGTTGAGTCTGACTCCAAGGTATTTGTAGTTCTCCACAATGTCCACGTTGACCCACTGGATTGAAACAGGGGTCAAGGGTTTCCTGGTCTTCCATAGTCAATTCCTTGGTCTTTGTCACGTGGTGTTAGCAGAAGTATCTGCAGCTCAACGTGACAAAGGAGTCAACCACAGCCCGGTACTCTGTCTCATCACCCCTGCTGATGCTTCCAACCACCGCAGAGTCATCAGAGAACTTCTGGAGATGGAGGTCTCTGTGCAGTGGCTGAAATCTGTGTTGTAGAGAATGAAGAGGAGGGGGGAGAGGACAGTCCCCTGTGGTGCCCCTGTGTTGCTGATCACCTTGTCAGACACAATGTGGAAGATGCGTCTTCCTGTCAGGTAATCAGCAATCCAGGACACCAGAGAAGGATCCACCTGCATCGCTGTTAACTTATCACCCAGGAGGGTCGGCTTGATGGTATTAAAAGCACTGGAAAAGTCAAAAATACATATACGCTATATATGTCCTGGTGTTGTGTGAATGGTGGTAGTGTATTGTCCAAGGTGACGTGGTTGAAGTCACCCGAGATCACAGTGAAGACACTTGGGTGCAGTCTGTAACCGGGCTATGTGGAGTGGATTGTGTCACATGCAGCTGTGGGGTTAGCAGAGAGAGGAACGTAAACAGCCACCAAGATCACATGGATAAATTCCCAGGGTAAATAATACGGCCTGAGTCCAACAGCACACAGTTCAATGTGCGGGCGGCAAATTTTTTCTTTGATTGCTATGTGGGCAGGGTTACACCACCGGTTGTTAACAAGAACAGCAAATCCCCCTTCCTTTCTGCTTACCTCTCGCGGCGCTGTCCCTGTCCGCCCGAACAGTGTGGAAGCCTTCCATGGACTCGGAAATGTCCTAGTGCATCCATGATTCGGTGAAACACATCAGGCTACACTACAAGAATAAAGCTGACTTACTGCTATTGAATAGGGAAAACCTCTGTTTTAGCACTGTGATCATTTTTAACACATAAAGCTGGATGTTAAGACCTTTTACCCCCTCTCAGATGTGAGGACAGGGGAAAGCCGGGGGACTTAAGTCTCTCTCTGCCCCACCTCTGTCGACAGTGGAAACAGTGCCCCACCGTTCTGTCACAGTCTTCATATTTTGAAGTGCAGATTTCCAAATTTCAAACACACTTCAGGGATCTAGGCTCCATTTTGGCCACGGTTGCACTGGTGTGCACAAAAATCAGGTGCACCCTAATTTTTCAACCACATCACTTACCACCGCAGTTTTACATGTTCACTTTTATTTCCTTTTTTTTTCTCTTTTTTTGGGGGGGGGAAATTGCTGTCCATACAGACAATATTGATTTGTTAATGATGAACTAACAATCTTGTTAACACAAAGTTCTTTATTTGGAGCTCAGTTCTACAAGAAAGATAAGTTACTGAAAAAGTGTTTGTGCTTAAAGTGCTGAGCTGAAATTTAAACTTAAAGCATCTCAAGATATATTAAATAAAAAGAAAATCTAAATTAAAAGGACCTCAAAGTGTCTCACAGGCTTCAAACTGAACGTCTCTGTATATCTGAACAGCTTGATATCTTATGGACTATCCTCCATTGCAGTCACATGCCCCTCAGATGGACAACTCCTGTAATTTGACCTTTTTTTCAATGTGTCTGTGGTGACACCTGTAAAATGGCCGCACGTGACATCATTCCTGTACGGGGGGTTTTTGTTCAAGCCGTTTTTCTTGTGAAGAATTATTTCAGACTTGAACTTAGTGAATGGAACATCTCCTTTGGGAATATCGTAGGCAATGTTAGACTTAATCATCATCTCGGCCTCCTCTGACCTGTTTGCTGCTGCCTGTCGCTGAAAGGCAGTGGGGAGAGGGGACACTTGGGCAGTGCATTTATCACAACATATAATGTGTTTTCTGTGCTGTACTGTGTTCACTGTGCTTTTTAAGCGTTTCAATTCGAAATGTATTAGCATCAGTCACAAATGCAACGTTGCCGGCCGTGTTCTTTCCACACTCACCACAGCTGGGGCATCCCTAGGGCAAACCCCGCATATATGTGTGTGATAGAATTTAGAAACATCGGTGCAAATTATAAGTCTATATCATGATGTCTGGTGCTTTTGTGTTTGTTGGTTTGTTTTTATTTTGATTTATTTTGCGAGCTGGTTATTAGATCTGCTCCAGCCAGCCAGAGAGTCCCCCGCCGCCCCGCCCCTCTTCTTCCTGTGCGGCAAGCAGCGGGCGCAGCTCGCAAATCGGAGGGCGCCCTTATTCCTCGTAAATGGGCGATAGAAAACCGACCGGTGCCAATGCAATCACAAAAGTGCCTTAACGTACCAAAAAAGTTATCAATCCTTCTTTTCATCTTTTGTCATTACCCACAGCTAAACCTACTTCTGTCGAGCTCAGGCTACTCACCTCTCTCTTCAAACGAACACACACGTAGGCCTAAGGAATATCTGAGCCACGGCCAATCAGAGAGGTCCCGCCCTTGACTATCTCGGATTGAAACTAGGTCGCTGTAGAGCCCTGAGCTTTTCCACCCACGGCATCAGGACACGGCACTGACAGTGGGCTATTTTAGCAATCTCTTATCAAAAGCCTCCAACGAATTTAACAAGCAAAAACAGTAGAAAATAAGTCATTCAGTTTACAAATCTTGTGGGTTTTGTAGTTGCAGAGGGAGAAGGATGCAGTTTTAAACACGTTGTGTCGCTCAATCCTGAGCTGAGTTTCATTTTGTGTTTTCAGAGCACTGAAGAAACAAATGGGCTGCAGAATCAGGAGAGGGATCAAAGAAGAGAAAAGCTGGTCTGAGCTGAAGTGTACTTCAGTTCAATCTGAACGATGTCAGTCTACATCAAACCATATCTGAACAGATCCCACCAGAACCAGTTCCCAGAGTTTCAGTAGACCTGGATGGAGTAGCAGGGGCTGGTTTCAAATCACAATAATTGCTGATTTGCTGCACTGCTTCAGACCCCCACTGGAATATTACTTTCACTGGGACAGGTCCACCGGCCTGTGAGTGTGTGTGGGTGTGTGACTGTGTCTCTGTGTATACTTGAGGAAAAGGTCTGCATTATAAATATAAATGTTCTTGACCAGCACAATTCACAAAATATTTTGTACAGTGCAGTGCTTTAATTTGTAACTAAGTCAGTTGTGTTTTGTGTTTGTCTCTCAGCGAAACTGTAAAAAACAAAACCGAATAAAACTGCATCAGAGTGTGTTTTTGTATGTACTCTAAGAGTGTCTTTTTTCTCTGAGCAAGAAGGGTCCCTTTTCTGTGTGGCTGCGTTGTATATAGACTGTATGGAAACGAGATCAGAGGTCATGTAGATCGACTGTAATGTTACATATGTAATGTAAAGTGGGAGAGGAATTTCACGAGCAGTTTTTGGTCATGTTGGATTTGTTTTTCTGAGGTTTTTTTTAAAACTGATTTAAGAAAACCATGGATGTTCACGCAATAGCATCAGAGTTTTTTCTTTACTATTTTTACTCTTTACCGTTACTAAACCAACATTTCTGGTGTGTTGTTAAATAACCTGCTGAAATAGTGCAGTTAGTCCTGCTATAAAGAATTTTAGACTTTAAAATGTGACTTTAAAAAAAATTACAGTTAAACAACTAAACTAATAACACAAAAACACTTGACTTTTGACATCAGTAACAACCACAACCTCATTCATGTTTTCTGTAGCTGAATAAGAGAGTCGTCAGTGATAAGCAGGGTTTAGGGAACATCAGCAAAACTTTGGGGTAAACAGTACTTTTGGGATGTTTGGATTCATTTTTGATTCTCCTGCTGTCCTTTGGGGGGGGACTGTTTCAGGACTACACATTGTGCTTCTGTTGTGATCTTTACAGAATACTTACTCTCAACAAGAGTCGTCCTGAATTTACTCAATTTGTGTTTTTGCAAATGGATCAACACAATAATCTTTTGCATTGATTGTAAAATTGTTTCATTTATAAAGTGCCAATTCACCACAGCAGTTTGCTCTAGGTGCTTTATATTGTAAAATAAAGACTATACAATATTATCCCTCTACCAATGCCAAGCAAGCATTTGACAATGCTGGGAAGAAAGTCCTCTCTTTAAAGAGACTTCATCTAAGTGACGTCTTCAGTCACTTGGATGAGTGGCGAAACGCTTCTCCCACTAAAAACGCTACGTCCGGATGAACAGAGTCAACTTTTGGGGAATAGTAGGACTTCTTTGAGCAGTTTTGAGGGAATGGGATTTTAAGAGATACACAGAGGAAGGTGCTTTGGAGGAAGTAAACACTGAAGTTAACAATCGAATGCACCACTCAGGTGCATCCCAAACAGTGAGCAATCCCTTACAGTACGTAAGGGATTGCTCACTGTTTTCAATAAAGATCTGAAAAGTTTCAATATTTGCATTAGTTTAGTCAGATTGAGTTTATTTATACTTTGTGAAGATGGACCACGTTTTTAGTTATAAATTCAGAAATTCCAAATTGTTCACATATTTCTTCCAACCTGTGTATGCGCTGAAGAAGTACTTCTGAGGAGAGCTCTGAGACAATGCTGTGTGTGCAACATTTTTAGGAGATGGCGCCATTGTATCAATGTACTGTTTCAATGACACAGAGCCACAGTGAAGCCTAAGTGAACATTATGTTTTATTATCTTCAGCTTAGCAGTTGTACATAAGTCCAAAGAACTGAAATTTTTAAGATTAAAAATTTTAATTGTGATAATGTCCTAAGCAGAGGTGGCAAAAGTACAGACATTCTTTACTTAAGTAGAAGTAAAGTTACTGTGAAAAGAAGTTGAATCAATGCTTTTCTTTTTTTAAACACAAGTAAAAGTAAAAAAAGCACCGGCTCTGAAATGTACTCAAAGTAAGAAAGTAAGTTTGCTCTTTGCTCCTTGAAAGATGGTTTTACTACCAGCTGTTTTTATGCAAGGGTAACTTAGCCTTGTGCTATATTAATATTATATTAATATTATAATAAAATAATATTAGTACATAAGAATAAAAATGTTATTCAAATTGACATTGTAGAGGGTGACTTTAAATTAAGATCGGGCACATGGGGGAACCCTAAAACCCTAGTCGCTCAACATAGGGAAAAGAATCATGACTCATAATCATTTCTATTTTGAGCTCCAGTAGGTTTTCTGTATACAGCTGGTATAAAGGTGCAATTCAGTTAATGTAGCATCATCATCTTAAATGCAAATTAATCTCCTATATTTGATGTAATCTGACACTTACCATGAGCACCAAACCAACACAGGGCTTCACTCTGAAATCACCACAGTACTACAAGCTAACCTTTTTATCCAGAACAAAACTACCAGTATTGTCATGCAACATTTGAACATCACAAAGTTAAGTTTCAAGAGGTGGGATTAAAAGAAATTGTCCCCCCGATTTAAGATGTAAAAGGTCTTAAAAGCCACCCTTTTATGATTAAAGTGAGTGCTATGGAGAGTTTCTGTGTGTGATTATGCTAATACAGGGAGTGCAGAATTATTAGGCAAATGAGTATTTTGTCCACATCATCCTCTTCATGCATGTTGTCTTACTCCAAGCTGTATAGGCTCGAAAGCCTACTACCAATTAAGCATATTAGGTGATGTGCATCTCTGTAATGAGAAGGGGTGTGGTCTAATGACATCAACACCCTATATCAGGTGTGCATAATTATTAGGCAACTTCCTTTCCTTTGGCAAAATGGGTCAAAAGAAGGACTTGACAGGCTCAGAAAAGTCAAAAATAGTGAGATATCTTGCAGAGGGATGCAGCAGTCTTAAAATTGCAAAGCTTCTGAAGCGTGATCATCGAACAATCAAGTGTTTCATTCAAAATAGTCAACAGGGTCGCAAGAAGCGTGTGGAAAAACCAAGGCGCAAAATAACTGCCCATGAACTGAGAAAAGTCAAGCGTGCAGCTGCCAAGATGCCACTTGCCACCAGTTTGGCCATATTTCAGAGCTGCAACATCACTGGAGTGCCCAAAAGCACAAGGTGTGCAATGCTCAGCGACATGGCCAAGGTAAGAAAGGCTGAAAGACGACCACCACTGAACAAGACACACAAGCTGAAACGTCAAGACTGGGCCAAGAAATATCTCAAGACTGATTTTTCTAAGGTTTTATGGACTGATGAAATGAGAGTGAGTCTTGATGGGCCAGATGGATGGGCCCGTGGCTGGACTGGTAAAGGGCAGAGAGCTCCAGTCTGACTCAGACGCCAGCAAGGTGGAGGTGGAGTACTGGTTTGGGCTGGTATCATCAAAGATGAGCTTGTGGGGCCTTTTCGGGTTGAGGATGGAATCAAGCTCAACTCCCAGTCCTACTGCCAGTTTCTGGAAGACACCTTCTTCAAGCAGTGGTACAGGAAGAAGTCTGCATCCTTCAAGAAAAACATGATTTTCATGCAGGACAATGCTCCATCACGCGCGTCCAAGTACTCCACAGCGTGGCTGGCAAGAAAGGGTATAAAAGAAGAAAAACTAATGACATGGCCTCCTTGTTCACCTGATCTGAACCCCATTGAGAACCTGTGGTCCATCATCAAATGTGAGATTTACAAGGAGGGAAAACAGTACACCTCTCTGAACAGTGTCTGGGAGGCTGTGATTGCTGCTGCACGCAATGTTGATGGTGAACAGATCAAAACACTGACAGAATCCATGGATGGCAGGCTTTTGAGTGTCCTTGCAAAGAAAGGCGGCTATATTGGTCGCTGATTTGTTTTGGTTTTGTTTTTGAATGTCAGAAATGTATATTTGTGAATGTGGAGATGTTCTATTGGTTTCACTGGTAAAAATAAATCATTGAAATGGGTATATATTTGTTTTTTGTTAAGTTGCCTAATAATTATGCACAGTAATAGTCACCTGCACACACAGATATCCCCCTAAAATAGCTAAAACTAAAAACTACTTCCAAAAACATTCAGCTTTGATATTAATGAGTGTTTTGGGTTCATTGAGAACATGGTTGTTGTTCAATAATAAAATTATTCCTCAAAAATACAACTTGCCTAATAATTCTGCACTCCCTGTACTTAAGCTGCTTAAATTTAATCAAAATATAATCAAACATTGGTCTAATAAAAATATAATTAAAAAAGTCGAATGAGAATTTAATCATTGGAATGAAATGTTTTTAATACCAGAGTTCTGACCTTTTACTGATATTGTGTGTGTACGTACGTCTTTGCTGGGACTGTTTGTGTTGATGGAGAATGTAAGTAAGTAAAATTTTATTTATATACCACTATATATACCATCTAGAAAGTGTCGCGAAATCGATCAATGTAGAGCAGTGAAACAAACCACGGAGGCCCCAGAAAAGTGCAATCAAACGGTGAGTTTATTAAGAACAAAAATTACAGCATGAGTCTTCTCTCTCTCTCTCCTAAAAATACATGTGGAGAACACTTTTAAAGCAATGGGGTATCCGCCCCCCCCATGGCGTCAAATACAGGTCAAAAATACATTATGTACAGTCATTGTTTACAGACAAGGGTACATCTTGTACATCTCTAATAACTATAAACAGACTTGTAACTTATCTTTTCTATAACACTTTCCATGCAAAGTCATAGTCTTAAGCCTTCAGGGTGTCTGAGGGCTGGTTATCGCCTCCAGTCATCTGTTACCAAGTAGGTAAAAGGGCAGCCGGTTACAAAAAGGTCAAAGACACTTGGGCCTTCGCTCAGGCCTGTTGCTAGATTTATGTATTGTAAGCATGCATGCAATCAACCTGCTATGTTCTCATCTTCCCTCAACATGTATCGCCTGGACACTCTCACCAGTGAAGCTTAAAACCCTCTTGGATGGAACATCAACTCTAAACAAGCACAGTTATGCATTGTGTATAGAATGAATGTGATGACAAACATATTCAATGCAATATGAACCCTGTAAGGAATATTACTAATCAAATAATGCTGTAAAACATGTTATTAATGCAATTATAATAATGCAGGTTATATGGCAGCAATAAAAGAACTTCTGAACCTCCACAAAAGATAAAAAGATCACAAAATGCTTCACAAAGGGATGACAAAGTATAAAACAAAGACAGAAGTTAACAAAATGCAATTCTAAAAAGATGTTTTTAGTAGTTTTTTTTTTTTTAAAGAGACTGCTGAGTCCACAGATCTTCAGCTCAGTGGGAGAGAGTTCCACAGTCTGGGGGCCACAGTGGCAAAAACTGTCTCCCTTAGTTCTCAGCCTTGTATGCTGAATAACCAGTAGGCCCTGATCACATGACCTCAGAGACCTGCTGGGGACATAAGGCTGTAAAAGTTCAACGAAGTAAATGGTCTGTATTTGTATAGCACTTTACTTAGTCCCTAAGGACCCCAAAGTGCTTTACACATCCAGTCATCCACCCATTCACACACACTGGTGATGGCAAGCTACATTGTAGCCACAGCCACCCTAGCGACACTGCCAGACACTGGCGCCACCGGTCCCTCTGACCACCACCAGTAGGCAACGGGTGAAGTGTCTTGCCCAAGGACACAACGACCAGGGCTCGAACCAGCAACCTTCCGATTACAAGGCGAACTCCCAACCCCTGAGCCACGATCGCATGATCGTAGGCTGGCGCTTGTCCATTTTAAGATTCTGGTTCTGACCAGAATCTTAAAATGGACTCTGAATTTGATGGGGAGCCAATGCAGCTGTGTTAGCAACGGTGTCACATGAGAGTACTTAGATGTTTTGGTCAGAAGCCTTGCTGCAGCATTTTGGACAATCTGCAGACGCTCCAGGGAACCCTTGCTTAGGCATGTAAACAGGGAATTACAGTAATCCAATCGTGATGAAATGAATGCATGTACAACAATCTCCAGTTCAGTACGAGATACAATAGGGCTTAATTTAGAAATGTTTCTTAAATGATAAAAGCAGGACCGAACCAGAGATTTAACGTGAACATCCAAAATGAGAGCCAGGTCAAAAATTACCCCTAGGTTCCTGATAGACGATTTCACAAATGTTGAAAGAGGACCAAGAGCATTCATTATCTTACGAACATGTCTGTCAGGAGCACATACAAGGACTTCAGTCTTTTCTTCATTAAGTTGGAGGAAGTTGTCAGCCATCCAACCTTTAATGGATTCTAAGCACTCATATCTGCAGCTTAGAAACATCTTGGGGTTTAAAAGAGATGTATAACTGGATTTCATATGTGTAGCAGTGGTAGTAGATGTCCTCAAAATGGCTCAAAATATGCTGGAGAGGAAGTAGATATAATAAAAACAATAAAGGCCCCAGCACAGAACCTTGTGGCACACCATAGTTAAGGGAAGTGGAAGATGACCTGTACTGAGAAACTGCCACAGAAAAGTATTGTTCATACAGATACTTTTCTGAAGAAGCATCCGAGAAGCTTCTTCAGACAATGCTGATGCTGATGGGGAATTTTTTTTTTCTTACATTACTATTTTTTTCTAGAAAGAAAGAAAGAAAGAAAATGTAAACATGGCACACAGGCCAAATCTTGTCTGAACATGTCAGAATAACTAGGCAAATATTCAGAGAAAGTAACAAATTCAGCCTTCAAAAAGGCGAGAAGAAGCATAAATGAGCCACATCTCTGTTTTATCTCAGTTTAGCTGATTCTTTATGTATGTATACATGAACCATTCTGAACATGTTTTGGCTTCTTAGGTTTTGTAAGCACATCCTGTTCCTCTTCAAAGTGTAATTTCCTGCAGCAGCTTGACAGATGTCAGATTGTGATTCACAACAAACCACCTCATCACCACTTTAGTTTGTTTCACTTTACTGATCTGGAGCATGAGGAGTGCAGTGGAGAGGTTGCTGTGGGCCTGCATTATCCTGGATTCTGGTGTGCGCTCAATTTCACTGCCAGAAATCAGTGATTTGAAGTTCATTGAGGAATGTGTGAAAGAGCACAACTGGGCGCGGTCGTCTGTCAGTCCCCCTGCTACTGACATGCTGTACATGGTAGGTGAAGAAATGGCGTTTGTTTCCTCTCTCTAGTTCTGGAAAGCAGTAATAAAATCACAGTGAGTAAGCAGCGATAGAAAAAAATGAGAGGGGATTTAGTTGTTCATGCCTTCTGTGATCTCTCTGCAGACTTTGTTGGGAATGAGGAGGTGAGGGAATAATAGTTATTAAAGCAGGAAGTTTTGTACAGTTGTACAAAGCTTCATGCAACACATCCACAAAGCAGACCTGACGTTATTAAGCAGAAGTCAGAGAAAGTAATATAAAAGACAGACAAAACCACCAATAGTCACAGATAGAAAACATCTTAGGTAAATAAAAAAATAAAGAACAGTTCTGTGACAACAAAACTGTGCAATAAATTGCACTGTTTTTAATGACCAGGACTCACATGTTTGACATTCTTTGCCCACAATCTAGTAAGTTATCCTCACTTTGCAGGGAGACTTTCAAACTGCCTTTCTGGCACGGCTAAAGTGCACTGCAAATGTTGTGGCAAAAACCTCGCCACAAGTTTTGGAAGTCGACTCAGCCATTCGACTTTTTCAGGAACTTTTTACTTCTGCTTGTGTATCACAAATGGAATGTACTGTCTTAGAAAAACAGGGACCACAATGAGGAAGTCAGAAATGTGTATGCACGAAAATGAAACTAGCATGTTAGAAAAAACTGAATTAACAAAAGATGAGGTCTAATGCTTCAAATCTTCTGTCTCTGCTTATCCAGACGTGGGATGAGGCCTTAGCCATTACTGCAAAAGCGTGGGCAAAACGCTGTATATTTGATCACAACATTTACCTCAAAGATGCTCCCCGCGTGCACCCTACCTATTCCTCTGTGGGAGAAAACATATGGACAGCCTATCCACCATCAGAATTTAATACAGCAAGAGCCATAAAGAGTTGGGTGGATGAAGTAAACAACTACAGCTACCAAGAGAACAGCTGCAATCATGTTTGTGGCCACTACACACAGGTATGTGAACTTTTTACTGCACGCATATTGTGAAAAAAAAAGAAAAAAGTGAACCATGATTTTTATATTTTTCTGCATGTAACACTTTTTAACCTCTCTGGTCTTTGCAGGTTGTGTGGGCCAGCACCTACAAAGTTGGATGTGCTGTACAGCTGTGCCCAGATGGCATCAAGTACTTCGATGATAAAAAAGGTGTCCTCTTTGTATGCAACTATGCCACAGCGTAAGTTGAAAACATGTATAAATAACACAGTGAAATTAGAAATGAATACTTTTGTCTCAACAGGTTAACTGGGATTTCATGACTGTGGTTAGCTAACAGGTTATTCTGGGCTGCCCTGAGTGTCATGTGAAAAAAAGGAAGTTGTTTATACGTATGTATCATACCGCAGTCACCTCATCCAAAATGCTGCTGTGAAAGTACCCACGGGGACTAGAGCCAGGGTGGGCAACTCCAGGCCTCGAGGGCCGGTGTCCTGCAGGTTTTAGATCTCACCCTGGGTCAACACACCTGAATCAAATTCATTACCAGGCCTCTGGAGAACTTCAAGACATGTTGAGGAGGTCATTTAGCCTTTAAATCAGCTGTGTTGGATCAAGGACACATCCAAAAACTGCAGGACACCGGCCCACGAGGCTTGGAGTAGAAAGACTGAGCATATTTCTCCCATACTGGTTTCTTGGCTCACTGGCCCCATCTTATCTCAAAAACCTTATAGTACATTATGACCCCAATACAGCACTTCGCTCTCAAACTGCAGGCTTACTTGTTGTTAGGGTATTTAAAAGTAGAATGGGAGGCAGAGCCTTCAGTTTTCAGCTCCCTTTTCAGTGGAACCAGCTCCCAGTTTGGATTTGGGAGTTGGATCAGATGACCCTACTTTAGTTAAACAGCAATAGGTCCTAGAAAGTGTTTCTTCTTCATTCAGCTGTTTCACTCACTGGATGTATTCTTATCTCTTATTCCTAACCTCTTTTCCTTGTACACCTTGGTGACACCTGAGGTGACTGAGGCACTGAGGCTCTGTTTCTTTCTTTACAGGGGTAATATTAACAGACAGCGCCCATATGCATCTCAGGGGGGAGCCTGCTCTAGATGCAGTGGCACTTGTGAGAATAAGCTCTGTCGTAAGTATTACAGTTTTTTCTGAACGCTTAAACCCTAACTGTGATTCGTACGGCACAATTTCTAAAACTATTAATACTTATAGCAAAACCACTCACTGAGTTTGCAAAACTAAAAGCACAAACACTGCTTTGCACTCAGTTTGCCATTTTGTAACACACACTTTGCAAACCTGTAGCTACAATCCACTGCACAGCACTCTTTTTGCAGAACTGTAAACACAACTCACTGCTTTACACTCAATTTGCAAATGATCAACACACTCCTAGCAAAACTATACACATTTATGGCCATTATTTACACTATTTTATCAACTGTCTGGCACACTGTCACATGTGACAACTTCTTTAGATAATTAGTTCACTTTGCAATCAGCCTAAGCACTATAATACAGGTAAGCTGTGTGTGTGGAGCACAATGGAGGGAGCAGGAAGAGTGAGAAGTAGAGGAGGCCGAGGAAGAGGACGTGGAGGTGAAGAAGTAGGATGAAGAGAACGACAAGGACAAGGAGGAGCAAGAGGAGGATGAGGAGGGGGGAGAGGAAGACGAGGAGGGGGAGAGGAAGGGTAAGAAGAGTAAGAAATAGAATTGCTGATGACATCAGAGCTACAATAGTGGACCATGTAATCAACCATGGAGTGACCCTGAGGGAAGCTGGCCAACGGGTTCAGCCTAACTCGAGCCGCTACACTGTAGCAAGCATCATAAGGACATTTTGAAATGAGAGTCGGTTAGTACAGTCACTTTGCACTAAGACTTGTAGCACTGCCATGCTAATGAGAAACACAACAATACCATAGATGTAAAAATACTGAAATTGTTACTTTACAGAATTGCTAGACGACCAGATGCTGGGAGCAGAGGAAGCATGTTCACTGCAGACCAAGAAACCCATATAGTCAATATGGCGATTGCAAATAATCCTATACTTGGAAATAAACACTTGTGTTTGTTTTGATGTGTGTGAATAAACACCAGTACTTGAAGTTTGGATCCCTCTATGCTTACGGATCTATGACAAAAGTATGAGCTCAAACTGACATAGCCTACCTTGTGCACAGAGAAAGCAAAAGCCAGATGTGTTTTTTATTCATACCATCAGTGTGTAGTTGGTGCATTGTGTGCTTATTAATATGATGGCTTGTGTTAACTGTCTGATACAAAAATACCATTTTTACAAAGGTGTGGAGAGTTAAGCAAAGGTTATTCGCTTTTACAAGAAAACTACAATGTTTTGCTGATTGGGTGAAGAGTTTTCTTATTTGTGTGCAGAGTTTTGCAAAAATAGCCAATAGTTACAAAAAATGCGCTTAAGCCATCAGAAAAAACTGTAAGTGTTGCGGGTTCAGTGTGAAAAGTTGCTGCCTATCTTCAAACAAACCACAAGTTATTTCAAATTTCAGCCCAGCTCATTTTAAAATTGTGAAAACTCTGATTAGAAATCAGCATGAATATTAACTTTTTAACTCAGTGAGCCTCATTAATTAACATTTGCACAGTAATGTTCTTGCTGTTATTTTTCACAAAACTACAGGATTCATGAATTGTGTTACTGTGTTAGCGAATGTGAATCATTCTAAATAAACAAGTTGATGCTTGCCGTCTGCGGGTTGTAATCTGCAACCTGGAATGTTCAGCGTGGATGCTGCCCAGGCCCTCTCTGTTATAGGAAGACACATTTACTGTGGTGTGAAGGAGCTCCAAGTGAGAAACTCATATCCCTTAATCAACAAAGCAGAATTCTGACTAAAGGAGGTTTTCTTGGGAGTGACACTGGTTTAAATTTTTTTTTAAGTATTTAAAAACCCACTTGGACTGTGCATGTATCCCCTGAAACTGAAAAAGAGAAAAGGTATGACATAAAAGCTGGTGTAGGACAAATTTATAAAAGACCAAACAAAAAGAAGGAAGCAGGTGGAGGACAGGGAGCACCTAATCTCCCACCATGACTAACCCCCTTATCTTTTTACCACGAGCCCAGCAACAGGTCCATTTTACATCCTCTCTTTAGAGGACTGTAACTTGGTTACCCTTACAAAATTCAAATGGTTTCAGAAAAAAACGAGACAACGAGCTTCATGGTGATGTTGACTTTAGCACAAGGCATTCACACAGAGACCGAGACAGGGAAATCTGCTCCGCCCAGGTTTTGCTTCACATTTCTGTAACTCCTCAACCATTTTGGGCTTGAGAGAAAATTAAATTTTTTTCCTATTATTTTATAACCAAAGTCACTAAAGTCCAAGTGGCCTGTATGCTACTTGGATGATTAAGGATTAATGAATGCGGTAAAATACAATTATTATTCAGTAATTGAGCTGTGCATTTACATTTTCCACTCCATGCAAAACAAAAGCACATCTTAAAAAAATTTCAACCTTTTCTTGTGTGTCTTAATGTTGTTGCAGGTAGTGCTGAACGTGATTCACAGAAAAGTAAGTCTGATGGTGATTAAGCCAAAAAATAATTGCAGTGAAGACTAAGGTGTAGTTCACATGGCTTTAAAAGTCCATAGCTGAAGTTTGTCAGTGTGTGTAGTAATGAAGTAGCAAAACATTCCATTGAACAGTTGGACTCAAAATTTGTCATAAAAACCATTTTTGTATTTCCAGGCTACAACTGGAGCCCAGACTGGGACACCTCAGATACCAGCAACTCTAGCTCTGTCAGTATTCTGATCGCTCGGCCGGTTGCCCTCGGCTTCACTTTCATTACAGCGTATGTAGTCCACTACTTCTACCCTGATGTATTCTGCTATGAATAAAGCAGCTTGGCCTGAGCAACACTGATTTCTTTTAGACATTAAGCAAATTATTCTCTGTCCATGTGAGGCTTAGGCCCAACTCTGCTGTAGATGAACTAAGAAAAATGTAACATGTACAAAAATTAATAAAATTACTACTATCAACTCCACTATCAGTCTCACATTATAGCACCAACAACAAAGTCAGTGCTCAGAAGTAATGCTTCATTTGACAGCACATTTAAGGTGGTCAGGCCAGACTGCTATGAGCTGATAAGATGAAAACAGCGACTAAAATAGCCACGTGTTCAAACCGGGGTATGCATAAGAACATTTTTAAATGCACAACACAAAATGTACAGACAAGCAACTGCGTGATGCTGTCATGTCAATATGGACCAAGATCTGTGGTCACTAGGTGGGCCAGCACGCGGTTAATGTACACAGTACTCACTCGTCTGCTTTCACACACATATGAACTTGAGACTTGAGTGACATCCAGCTGCAAAGGGTGGGTGAACAGGTGACCGTATGGCTTATAGCCAGAGAGCAGTAGGCCTGGGTTCAAGTCCAGCCTGCGGCCCCTTGCTACGTGCCGCCCCACCCTGCTTTCTTATCTAGCTACATTGTCAAAAAATAATCTTTAAAAAACAACTCTTTGAGGAAGGCTTTCCACAAGGTTAAGGAGTCTTTTTAATGAGAATTTGTGGCCATTCTTCCAGAAGCCCATTTGTGAGGTCAGACACTGATGTTGGATGAGAAGGCCTGGCTCGCTGTTGCCAATCCAATTCATCCCAAAGGTTTCATGTTGGACTGAGGTCAAGACACTGTGCAAGCCAGTCAAGTTTATTCACACCTAACTCACTTGTCCATGTCTTTCTGGACCTTGCTTTGTGCACTGATGGTCAGTCATGTTGGAACAGTCCCTAAACTGCTCCCACAAAGTTGGGGGGCATGAAAATGTCTGTAGTGATCGACTCTAAAGAAAGATGGCGACCTCTGCATACTCTGCGCCTTGACATTCGCTGACCCCGCTCTGTGATTTATGTTCCCAATAACTTCCACTTTGATGTAATACCAATCGACAGTTTTACTGTGAAACATTTAGGAGAGGAAATTCCATAACATTCCTGAGAGCAATCCATTCTTTCACAAATACTGGTAGAAGCAATCTGCATGCCCAGATACTTGTTTTAATACACCTGTAGCCATGGAAGTGATTGGAATACCTTATTCCCATGATTTGAATGAACAGGTGACTGAATACTTTTGGCAATACAGTGCAAGTCAAAGAAAGCACTTCAGAAGGCAAAAAGAGTCCAACCCAGTCCTTAAAAGGTGTGCCTAATAATGGGTGTACAGAGTGTATTTGGAGACTGGACATCTATGGTAATGCAGCAAAAATGGAAATTATAGGAAATGTAAGAAAACAAGATCCAGTTTATTTAAAAAAAAACAAAAAAAAACTTTAATTTTACAACAATGTTTTGTCCTGTCCTTTTTTCTGGAAATAATTAATAGCAAGGGAGTCAAACAGAAGGAAAAAACCAAAACATTCCCGTCACTGTGTAACACTGTAAAAAGGAAAGTCAAGACAGATGTGATGAAACATCATCTTGAGCCACGCTCTACACATTCACTGAAATTCTTCTTGCTGTGAGCTCAGAGTCTTTTCTCTGTCCAACAAATACCACAGCACAGGGAACAGTGCACAGTTAGCCTTTGCTTTTTGCTTTGTTGCTCTTCTTCTTCTTCTTATCAGTGGCGCTGCTGGTGGGAGGTGCAGGGTTTAATGGTGGAGCACCCAGTTTCTTTGTTTTAGCTTTTTTTACTTTGTCCTTAATAGCTTCGATGTCCAGCTTGCCTTCTGTAGGGGCTGTGACACAAAGAGGGAAATAAGGGTGGGATACATTGTTAGATGAGACAAGAATTGACAAATTAAGGGCAAAGCTATACCAAGTGCTCAAGAATCCAGGTTTTTCCTTTAATTTGTCACTGCTAGGTTCTGAGATCAGTGTTTGTTTTAATATTTCTACCTTTAGCAGTCTTCTTCATCAGAGGCTTCTCTTTAGGAGGAATGAAAGCTTTGTTCCGCTCTTCTTGCTTCTTGGTCAGTGCGGTGGCCTGTTTCACCTAAAAAGAGGAAGTAAGTTTACAAAGGCGACGTTACACAATGCTTGGTTGCTGCCACTGAAACTCGAAAGAAGCCTGAAGAAAACCAGAAGAGGCAAAGTCACCATAAATTCTCACCTTGATTTCTTCCATCTTCTTCCTTTTCTTCACACTCTCCCGTAGGAAGAATTCTCCTGTGGCCAGCTCCTGGTCAACCTGCATAGGAAGTCCACATATTTGAAACATACTTTAAATTGCCTCAACATGCAATTTAGTCTCAGCGGCTGTGTGTTTGTTATACATTAAAAACACTGAAATTCTTCAAACATGCTTCCCCTGACCTTGCTCTCTGGTTGTGGAGGAGGGAACGGGGTGTACTCCTTCTTCACGCTCTTCTTCTTGGGTTCCTTGCGCTTGGCAAGATTCTTGTGTCGGAACTTGGGCAGAAAGCGCTCCCAGTTTTGCATCCGCAGTTCGGGGTCTTTGGACAGCTCCCGTTTGATCATCAGAGTCTGATGGTTGCAGCCGTGGGTGGTGGTGATGGAGGGGCAGAACAACAGTTATAAAGATGCAATACTTTGGCCATGTTGTATATCTACACCTTATGTAGTGACTGCAGTAAAATGCTGTTTTATTAAAGACTGTACTGTGCAAAAGTCTTGAGCCACCGCTCGCTTATTTCGTTTTTTGCTACAAAACTGGGAAATAAGTGCAGCGGTAGGTGCAGGTATTTACTGAAATGTGCAAACATAAATGGAAATACATTACATAAAGCGAAACCAAAGAACATTTCCATCAGGCATGAAAGTCAATGTCTCAGAGGAAATTCCAAGTCCTTTTCTTTTGTTCTGTTCACAAGATGATCCCACACAGTCTGAATAACACTGATCTCTGAGGACGCTGACCAAAAGTGTTGCATTCTGTTTTTCTATCAGATATGCTTTTACTGCATTGGCAGTGAGTTTGAGATCACTGTCATGTCTTCCAGATGGTATTGCATGATAGCTCAGAATCTCATGGTATTTTTCTGCAATCATAATTCCATCAATTTTGATGAGACCTCCACCACTGAAACCATGACAGAACCTCCAGTGTGTTTTACAGACGCTGGAAACTCACTGTTGTATCTCTGTCCTAACCTCTAATACGAACAGGAACTTTCACATTTAGATTTGTCAATCCATCAGACCTGTTGACACTGATTTTCAGTTAAGGGCTTGTGTAATTTAAGCCTTTTCTCCAGTTACCTTCCCTTAAGAATAGCTTTTTGAAAGCCTGAACCAGCTCAACAGGGGGGGGGGAAACATTCCTATGAAAATGATCAGGTACCAGGACTGTAAATGAGGGAAAGAAAAGAGCCAATGAAAAAAAACAATAACAATGAAGAGCTACTATTCAAGACCACTTTTACAAGGAAGTCTGGCTCCATGGAAGTAAAATATATTAAAATGAGGGCTGGATAAAGACTTTTGCACAGTGCTGTACTGATTAGATAATTTAAATAACATTCTGTGACTCATACAAAACAGGAAGTCCTATTTTAAATAGTCAGCTCTGTGAAGCATGCTCTTTCATGCCCTCAGCTCTGGGCTGAGCCAACCTCGGCGTGCAAACCCAGAGAGATGGACTTCAGTCAGGAAATCAAGAACAAGGATGGAAAACATCATCACTGGGCATAAATGCAGCGAACAGTTTCACTCTGACTATTGTTTCTGCAGCAGTTTGAACATACCTTGATGTTGTAAATGGGATGAATGTTCTTCATGGTGTCCAACACCACTTTACGAACCTGAAAAGCAGAGGCAGAAAGACAAGTTTTGAAAAGGAAAATCATAAATGCTTCAACATTCTTTGCTCTGTGCTAAACACGTAGTTCTGATTATTAGACGATATAAAGGGATAGCCACAGTGACAGCACCCATCCATGAAGCTTTTTCGCTGTTGCTTTTTTGATGTTTTGAAACTGTATGTGAACTGGATCAGCTACCAACTTGTGACTGACAATCACCATTCAGTCATCATTCTGGATAATCCTCCTCTCACTCTAACAATGGGCAGAATTCAAAAACTGAAGTACCACACTCATCAGCTAAGTTTTGGGGTGATAGAGGAAGGACACAGCGGCCTGTTCTCCCTCAGACCTCAGTAATCAGGCTGAATCATTGTTTTTTGATTAGTTTGTGTTTCTCCACAGCAGGCTTGATTCACAAATCAGCAACTGATGTTGCTGCTTTAGCCAGCAGGAGCTTGATAGCAGGTGTAAGACAGAAGGCACGTGATTGGCTCAAACTTGTCTACGCCACTATCGTGAAAGATTCCTGCTGCTGGATCTCCACAATAAGCCTCATTAGAGTAACAGTCCACCTCTTCATCAGGTTTAGCTAAACCCAAACTGAAGGGCGTTTGTATTACACCAACGACTTCTCTCTTTTACTCTCACGCACACACACACAAGCTCTGTCCCAAAACGTAGGCTGCATCCTCCTGAGGCCGCATTTGTAGACCGATTAAGGCTACGTTCACACTGCAGGTCTTAATGCTCAATTCCGATTTTTTTGATCAAATCCGATTTTTTTGTCTGCTTGTTCACACTACAAATAAAATGCGACAGCAAACGCGCTCTAGTGTGAACGCTCAAAGCGGCCCGCATGCGCAAAAGAAGACGTCACACACAACGCGCTCTGTTTAGACCCAGAGCAAACAGTATTGTTTGACTGATGGCCCTTAATATAGAGACTTCGGACTTTACGTTTCCCAGTTTTTGCTTTAAGTTATTTTGTTATTTACATAATAATGTAAATAACCTAATAATTATCCTTATTGCTGTTTTAGAGGAGCGGTGCTTCAAAGGATAGCTGCAGATTTCTGTCAGAATCTGCAGATTATACAGTACAAATAAAATGTTCACGTTGTCTTCCCAACAGTTTCACTGACATCTACACGGGATGGCCAGGAAGCGTTCGCGATGTCTTCTCCGGCGCTGATAATTGGCGTCTGTCAGTGACGTAAAAGACGGATTTAATGCGACCTGACCGTTCAAACAGCAGTCGCTTTCTAAAACATCGGATATGTATCGGATTCAGTACCACATACGAAAGTGACCCAGATCGGATTGGTGCCGTTCACACTGTCATACCATGATCGGATATGGGTCGCATAGGGTCAAAAAAAATCGGATTTGATGAGCTTTCGCCTGCAGTGTGAACGCAGCCTTAGTCACAGCGACGCGATGAAGGCTGTCCCAATTCGTAGACCCCTCTAAATGCAGCCGACAAATGCGTCCTCCTTTTCCCCAGATTTGAAGGATGGGTCGGGTGTATCCTTCGTGGCCCACCATATCCCAGAATTCATAGCGCGGCCCAGCAAATTCCAGTTTCCAACAATGGCAGCAGCTACTTAGTTTTAATATTACTCTTATTACTCTTTCTGGGTCACAAAATAAACTTCAGGGGAGAATGTAGCTGTGTAAACTTCAAATATCTGCTCTGTTTATTAAGACATCACATATTTGCAAAAGTGCTCCGACGTTTTCGGAGACGTCTGTTACCCACCAGCTCGATAGCTAGCAGGGAGGTCGAGGCTCACTAGAGCCGGCGAGAACAGTGAACTCCTGGGACATCGTTTTGAGACCCCCGCGGTCTTTCGCAACTCAGGTTAAACATGATATATAAGTCACTTAGATAACTTAAAATGTAATTGTTTGGCTTTTTTCAGGGATTTATTTGTTCCGGAGTAAATCGGTTTGGCTGAGATCAAAGTTATTAGATTAGATTAAATAAAACTTTATTAATCCCTCGGGTGGGTTCCTCTGGGGTTTTCACACACTGAATGAATGGGGCGATCGTGGCTCAAGAGTTGGCAGTTCGTCTTGTAATCGGAAGGTTGCCGGTTTGAGCCCCGGCTTGGACAGTCTCAGTCGTTGTGTCCTTGGGCAAGACACTTCACCCGTTGCCTACTGGTGGTGGTCAGAGGGGCCGATGGCGCCAGTGTCCGGCAGCCCCGCCTCTGTCAGTGCGCCCCAGGGTGGCTGTGGCTACAATGTAGCTGCCATCACCAGTGTGTGAATGACTGAATGTAGTGTAAAGTCCATAGGGACTTTACACTACATAAGTAAAGCGCTATACAAATACAGGCCATTTACCATTCCTCCTCACCTCATTCTCTTTCTTTCTGCACACACACACAGAATGAATGTCAAACAGAAAACGGATTAGACAGAAGTGTGAGATGGTCGAGTATTTACGGCAGTGTCCTGTTATATTTTAGATAGCAAGAAACAGACGGCTGAGTTTATTAAACTCCACCGAGACAGCGGTGACGCAAATCTGAAGGCTAGACCGTCCAATTTCACAGCCTCGCACTTCCAGCCTTCTTCCGGTCTTTGAAGGACCCGGCCCACATAGACCGCGAAGGTCCTCCGAAGGATGCGGCCTAGGTTTTGGGACACAGCTACAGTGGGCTCAGATATTTAGCTGTCAGGAGGTTCTGTATACCCTCATGTCACATAGGATAAACAAACACACTAAAGTAGTCAGCGTAGGCACCTTTTCATAAATACAGCTGATCTTATTATATTTAGTCACCCATTATTGACAGTCTTACCTCCTTTAATCCGCTGTAGGGTCCCAGTGCAGACACCGTGTTCCCCTGCACCATCACATAGCAGTTGGTCAGTAATTCCAGTGCCTGCAGAGAAGAAACAGGCAACATGAAGCACACAGACAGAACTTCAAAAGAAATCATCTGTTAACGAGAGTTGGAAAGACACATGGGCTGATAAATGCTGCCACCTACTGACATTAATTCAAAAGTGCACAACACTGAGACTTGTTTACATTGCAGACTGGTGAAAATCAGTGACACAGATGCACAATTCATGATTTAGAAACAAATTGGATTCTCTTACTTTTTCTAACATCCATCACAACACTCTGTGGAAGGCATTTTCTACATGAACGTGATTAACCTTAGACAGAAAGCTGGACTCTGGTGTGAGACATACCTTTAGGGTGGAGCCTTTGGGGCCAATGAGCCGCTGCCTTCGCTTCACAAACCGTTCTCTACTCCTCACCATAGTGCCAATTTTGATGATGTCACAGGCAGTGTCATCCTGTAATATTCTTACAGCCTGGCGGCAACAACACATCACTGAGGTAAAATGGTATCAAAAAGTCTGCATCACTCTGAGTGCTTAGTGACAGCAATCACACACATACTCGAAAACAATAAAGGATGAAATCTACATGTTGTGCATGCTGCAAACTGGCACAGTAGTGTTACCTGTTCAAATGGCACACTCCTTGCCAGCAGCTTAATAAGATCTCTGGCTCTCACAATGGCATAAGGGTCAAAGGTCTTCTTAGTGGTGCAGACTGTCATGCTGCCTTCTATTAGGTCCAAAGAAGGTTTAATGTGCTGAGAACAACAACAAATGATTCAGTATGTGAACAGCTCAGGTCTGCAATTCAGCCTCGTATAGCTGCCAATGTAAGAGCCAAGTTGACACTTAACTGGAAAAAAATGTTATATAGGAGAAAAGTAAAACCAAAATAACGTGAGACATCTTTATAACTGGGGATGTGGCCATGTTCAAAATGAATTAAAAAATACAGTTCAGCTGTAGGACTTTCTGACACTGTGGACCATGGCTTTTGCTGAAAGTGGCTTTTAACAGGTTTCTTCCTGTTAAAAGGGAGTTTTTCCTTCCCACTGTCGCCAAAGTGCTTGCTCATAGGGGGTCATATGATTGTTGGATTTTTCTCTGTATTTATTATTGTGCTATCTACTGTACAATATAAAGCGCCTTGAGGCGACTTTTGTTGTGATTTGGCGCTATATAAATAAAATTGAATTGAATTGAATTGAATTGAAGATACAAAGAGCTTACAAAGCATCAAAGAAATCTCACTGTTTAAAAGGTGTCGTGGGCACCTTTAAACAGTGACACATCTCCACAATTTCCAAGGCATTAAACATTGCGTGGAACAGAATGAAGACAGCCATCGAAGAGGGAAGAAACCATGGCAAAACAGGGACATTACTAAAACACTAATGGGGAAAAAAGCTTTAAAAAACTGATCCAGTTGGCTTCCAAGATCACTGCAGAAATAGTAAAAGGAGCTCCATATACTTCACCAGTATTGATTGTGTACTATGTGTCATGACTATCTCTGTATTCTTCATATGCCTGGGCTATGTGGTAAAGTGTGTTACACTGCTGAGAATGGGTAAGGAAGTACAACAGATAAATTAAAAGGGAATCACTGCCCCAGTCTGTCCAAACCAGAGTCTAAGCAGTAATCTATGAACAGCCCCAAAATAACAGTCTGCTTTTGCACAAAACCTGTATGCACCTGGCAGAAGGCAGGTGGGGAGGAATTTCCCATTTCAGTACACTTATCCAAAACATATCTCCAAATAAAAAAATAAAAAAAATCACCTCCAATAGAAAGATATTGTTTGGGAAAAGCCCAGAGCCCAGATATGATTTAACTGAATAACTATGGGGACGACTAGAGAGATGACAATATAACGAAGGTATATCAACAACGACAAGCTTTCTTTGCAATTAGATGATTAAAATGTAGAACCAAAAATTTGTATTGCACTTATAATATGGCGTAAATAACAGATTCAGAGAAAACATGGTAGCCTGCTCCTGAGAGGTTGTGTGGTCAGCATATGTTATTGTAGCGATTTGGCCGGGTAAAAGAAGAGGTACTTTTGTAATAGATTTCAGTGTTTTTCCATTTGAATTTTACAGGTGATAGGTCACATTAAACTATTATAATCCTGAAATAATTTCTCCTGGAATCTTTTTTACATTGCAAAAACTGTTAAAAGGGGAGTACCGACTTTATATCAACTATATGTATACATTAATACAAGATAGCATACAACCTGATGAGACTAAAGAAAGTGGTTAAAAAAAAATTGTTAACTTTCTTCATAGAGCTACTATTTGAGATACAGCTGACAGGCAAGCATTATCATCTGCGTTCAGTGTAAGCAGCTTATTCTGACTCACCACCTCTCCTAAAGCCTTCTCCACCAGAGGCCAGCACTCTTTCAAGTAGGCCTCCCTGTACTTGGGGAAGAGGGTGGCAAAGCTACTCTCCTCCAGCAAACCGCGGGGGTTATCCTCTTTGGTGAACGGTGGCTCTTTCCATCCATCGGGAACTGTCAGGAGTTCGGATTCATCCACTGTAGGACGCACGTGAAGTCACGTTACTACAGCTCATTACAACTGAGGCATAGACTGCCAACACGAGGTATACTTAAGCAAAGTGAATAGAGTATGAGTTTGAGACAGAATATTGAAAAGATATACTGAAGGAAGGTGGAGAACGGTCCACTGACCAAAATAATAAAAGTTTGAAATTCTCATCATCGATGTGTTCCCCTGGATGAGGCGACTCAGTCTGCAGACTTTGGAAACGTGTCTGAATCCAGGCAGGGTTATAGCTAGCTGCCCGGCGTCAGGAAACAGTTGTCAGTTTAAGTATGTGAAAAGTAAATGTTCGGGTTATTCTTCTTGATGCGACCCTTTAACACAGCGAGTAAGGGTAACTACACTCACCAAACCAATCTGTTTACAATGCGAGAGCCGCCATGCTAGCAGAACGGTAAGTCCCGCATGCCTCGCAGCTGCCGTGTAAAGCTGGGAAACAATACTCTTCTTCACGGGGGAAGGGTCGCTGCTGTCACTTAACCTCATCTGACGCGAAAGAATCAAACTCACCTTGGTTTTTAATCTTTTTCGATTGTTTCCCCGTTTGCTCCTCACTCACGCCGTCACTGGCTGTGGAGGACGCCATTGCTGAGAAGAAACGGAAGTGACGTACAATACTCTTCCTGGTGCAACCTGGTGTCTACTAAAATAAAAATAAAAATAAAAGCTTTCTAACATCTCACCTGTTTGTTTTTATTCAGGCAAACATGTATACCATTTTTATTAATAGAGCTTGTGTTTCCGTCATGTAGTGATTGTGCTTAACTGTATGAAGCTTATTGTGTGAATGCTGTAGGCATCCCTACAGTTAGGAAAATATGGCCATTTGTTCAAGGGGAATCCACAAAACCAGAAATACACTGCAGATTGAGGAGCTCCAGGCTGTTTGACTGACATAATATTTGTTCTAAAACATAGTAATTCTGCCAAATCATGGTATTTCTGCTACTTTATGGTATTTGTGCTAAACACAGTATTTCTGCTAAATCATAGTATTTCTGCTAAATTATAGTATTTCTGCTCAGTTATTGTGTTTCTCTTAAGTCACAAAATTTTTGCTAAGATGTTATGTTAATGTTCCATGTCAGAAATACATTGCAGACAGCCTCTGTCTGTGTCTGTGTGAGCTAGGGGTGCAGCTGTACTGACAGGAAAAAGGTAGATTGAAATTGAGCAGTTCCAGGCTGTTTGACTGGCATAGATACACACAGGCCACACTCTTAATAGCCCCTGTTCACTCCATGCTCTGTGTCCTAAATTAAATGTAAAAACATACACACACTCTGACACACAGATGCAAATATAAACGCACAGATAAATTCCTCGCATGCGTCTTCAGCATTACTGGGTTTCTGCAGCTCCTGGTTTTTGTGTTTAATACATTCCAGCACACAAGCAATTAAACACTATGAATTGTTCCACAATATTTGCAGTCACTTTATAATGGGTAAGTTGTGAAAAGGCAGTCACTGATCATCACTATAACATTTTGACAATAAATTGTATTTGAATAAAATTATTTCCTGTAGCCTAAATATGTCTCTGTACCTGAATAGAACTAAAGATTTTTCTCATAGGGTTAATAACATGTCTACCAACTATTTCATGTCCAAATTACTGCTGAGAGTTACTCCAAAAACTTCCTTTAGTGGCTGTTCATCAGAATATTTATTTATTTTTTGACATGAAAATCAGTAACTGTTTGTTTTTAACACCTAAAATTCAATGTGATGCTATTATCCTGCCAAACAACATAAAAGTCTCCAAAAAGGTTAAGTATGGAACATATTATAAATGGAAAATCTTATATTGCACTCTAAGCACAATAAATGTGGCAGGAAAGATCAGTGCTCTGTTGCAGTATGCAGAGTACACTTGTACATTTTTCACAGTACCAAAAACACATTGGCTTTGCAGACTGATGATCAAACACAGAGATAGAGGTTGCAGAAAAATTACAAATACCTGAACGTTGCTGTCTTATGTCATGCAGTCACCTAAAGGTAGTAAGTTTGACCTTCGGAGGGTCATCATGACTAGGTCATGCATGCTGATTTCCAGTCATGTGACTGGCTGATTAGATATTTGTCTTAATGAGCAGTTGAGCAGGTGTACCTAAGTTACCCGAGATTAGTCATTAGGCCTTTTAAAAAGTATTACTGCCCTTTGTGCATTAATATTTCTAGTAACACTACTTTAACTGCAGTGAGCACGTGAGACATCCCTTTTTATGGAAAAGGAAGGAAAAGTCATATTTATTATTTTTCACATATTACACAGACTGTTTGGGCTGACCGAACAGGCTCAGACTGAAGCAGTGCAGTTCCTGGCATATTTTCAAGTATCATTAAAGTTATCACGTGTATAAATCTCACCATTAGATGTCAGTAGATTGCAGATTGCAGTCAATGCAGTCGCTTTTCTTATCCCTCCTAATTCAAGTGCATAAACTGATCTACGTTAGCTCTGGTAATTCTGACGATCGTTCAATAAATCTTTGTTTAATCTCCAAAAGTTGAATCTGTTCATCTGGACGTAGCGTTTTGTGGGAGAAACGTTTCGTCACTCATCCAAGTGACTTCTTCAGCTACGCTACGTCCAGATGAACAGATTCAACTTTTGGAGATTTACTTTCCTGGATGATTGAGAATGCATCAAGACCTTTGCTTAATCTCTTTATTTGCTTTTTGGAGAAGTGAAGTTACAAAAACTTCTTCAATCAAATTTGCTTTGGTGGACAGAAAACAACCGTTGACTGTTTGGGGTTACCTTTTATAAGTACTGAATTTTCAAAAGTGAAGTCAGTTCTTCTGACCAGGTTCAGACCAGGATAAACAAAAGTATAATATTGAACCTGAAGTATGATCCTCCCACCCACTAAGGGAACCGCTCCCAGCTGTGGGTTCACCTCCTCCTGCTGAACTCAGAGCAGCAACCAGTCCAGAGAGAGACTCTAACGTAGCATCACTTTCATGGTTCACTCCTGAACTCCTGTGAAGCATGACGAATGTGGCCTCTCTAAATATCAGTAACTAAGAAAACATGTCAGTAGGCATCCTAGTAATTAATGACTTCATTATTTGGGGTATTATTGTTATAAAAAATAATAATAATAGTATTATTATTATTATTGTGCTTCGGGCTTTAGGCTGTACTGATAACGCAGAGGTCTCTTCCTCTGGGCTGTTTAAAGGGCCAGTTTATCCAAATGACCAAAGCTGTGTATATACCAGCTGCTGTCAGGCTTCAAATGTTTGCATTGGTCCCCTCCACAGTCCACTGTTTTGTAAGCCATTGCTTTACTGCATAAGTTCCCATCTACTGTAACAAAATGGAGATAAGCAGGCACATAAAGGCATGCTGTAGGTTGACTTTGTCTTTTCTGATTCGTCGGTTTGTGTGGCTCTTTTCACAGGAGTGACCTAACCCACACTTTATTTACTTATATGATAAATGAAGTTGTAATGTGGTGCAAAATACACAGTGTTTTCTTTTAATTTAATAACATGAAGCTGCATCAAGTTTCCATGGTGACTGTTCAAGAAATTCTGCATTCATAAACAAACATCAGACTGTCAAAGGAGCTCATCTGTGTGACAAGACCACCGAGTGGAGAGCATTTTCAGGTCGAGATCCCACCGTACGCCATCATTGGAGAGCATTTAAAAGGTTTTCTTCCCGACTGTGATTTGACAACGTCTAAATGGAATCAAGTCAAGGAATCTATAAACCTATCAGGGTATGTGACCGTTTTTGTTTTTAATGCATTTCAAGAATTTGAAGAATTTGATGTAGTTTTAAAAGTTGACAAACTGAGAATCATTTTAAGTAACAATGACTAAATTGCTATTTCTTTGACAGGTGTTGTTCAACACACCGATTTATGAAACAGCTGTAAAGATCTGCTGGCATCTTCCGGGCTACAGGACTCAGGTTAGACCCAGATTCATGCAAACCAAAGCTGACAGAAAATATCAGGTAATTTCTGAGGACCTGAGCGTGGTGGTGATTAAATGTCTCCTTTTACTTTTAGATTGCAATTATGACGGAGTTTCTCAGACTTCAGCAGGAAGATCTAATTCCACCTAACCTCACTGCTGAAGATCTGAGAGATCTTTTGGTGGAGAAGAGCAGGGAGACACTCAGAGAGCAGTGAGTTACTGTCACACTGAAAGTCTGTTTGTGATGACGTGTAAATGCTGAGAGAAAACCTCTGCTTTGCTTTCTTTTGAAGGCTGTGGGAGTTTAAATTGGAGGATTTTGAAGAAGAGGAAGCCAAACCTCTTCTAAGGCTGGTAAGACTAGAAAACTCACAAGACTTGTAGTAATTTGGAAATTTCTTCTTTTTCATTATGTTCACATAAGCTTTAAACATAACTGCACTGTAAATGTGTTTTCTGTTTCAGGTATGGGCAGTGAACGTCATCAATAAAATGAGGGACGTTGAATTTCAAGCTAGAATGCTTCTTCGGTTCCCAGAGGCCATGCCTCCTAAATTTCAGTGAGTCACATGTAATATACAGTTATTAACCCTGTCAGACCCAACCCATCAAAAAATAGCCAGAAAATTCTGATTTTTTGGAACTGAGATGTTTATTAACCCTTTAAACAAAAGCCACAAATTTGTTTTTTGCTATGTCATGCTGTGTATGATATACTTTTATTATGTATTTATTATATTTTTTGTATCGCATTTGATGCATTGGGTGTTTTTGGCAACTTTATGTTAACAACAATGTTAACTTTAGACAAAAAAAAAAAGAGTTTTGTCCATAACATTTTGAAATTATGGCAAGTATTGATCACGTTGATGAGACAGAGGTCTCAGAACTGTATCAAGTATGATACAGAGGGCATTGGGGTTAACAGTCCAGCTACACTGTTTCAATATTTAAGTGATGCTTTGAATATGTTTAAAAGATAATTCTTATAATGTTTCTCTACAGAGCACCTAAACTCCTCAGCGTGGTGAAGGATTACATTGAAATCCTGAAAAAGAAGCAGCAGGAACAGCATAACAGCAAATTGCTCACCGCGCAGGAGGTAGTGATCGAGGTAGTTCCCCGCGTTCTCCAGGGCTTCTGGGAGCTTCCTCCTCGTCCCCTCCTAAACATGGCCTCCCAGAGTCTAAGCATCCTCTCCACGAGTGTCACCAAGGCCACTTTAGATCGTGTCGCCAAGAGTCTCACGGCGGAAACACAGGCCATCTTCACCCGCTCCATCCGAGACAATATGGTCGACAGCATCCTGACGGAGATCAGGCAGAAATTTCCACCAGAAATTCTGTCTATCAAAATTGCAAACTTTGCACCAGTGTTGCTGAAGACCATTGCTGATGTAGCAATGATCCGGATATGTGAAATGTTTGAGCCCCCTTCAAGTCTTCCTGATGTGAAGAACACAAATGAAGAACGCTCCTCTGACGGTCTTTCAATGGCAAATGTTCCACCAGCCGAAGGATCTTTTTCAGAAGGTGTGCCAGAGCCTGATGTTCCCTGTGAGGAACTTCTTCCTGAAAGTTCACCTAGTCTGAAGGCTGAAGACCTTACAATTGAAGGAGCTCTTTCAGAAAGTGTGGCAGTGGCTGACGTTCCCTGTGAGGAACCCTTTGCCGAGTCCGAATCCAGTGTTAACGGCAAAGATCTTAAGATCGAAGGATCTCTTTCGGAAATTGGGCCAGTTCCTGATGTTCCATGTGAGGAACCTTTTCCTGAACCCAAATCCAGTATGAAGTCTAAAGACCATCAGCTCAATAATAATAAGAAGAAAAGGGGCTTCTTCAAAAGACTTAAAAGTCTGTTCTGCTGTTGTTGCAGACCAAAAGACACTGACTGACATTGAAACTGAAATTGTCACCGTACTGGGTCTGTGACCCAGCACTGGTGTTCCAGTAACTGTAAATGTGTAAATTTGTTCCTTGATGATTGTTGTTCATGTTTTGGGGGTTTCTTTAGTTTTCAGTGGGCTGGGTGTTTTTTCTTTCCCTTTGTGTTCTTTACTTAATTCTTGTTCATAGTTCCTGATTTGTTTTCCTAGTTCTTGTTACTTAGTTTTTAGTTTTTTGAGTCCAGTTGAGTTTCTATATGAGTTTTGAATTTTTGGTTTGTTTTTGTGACGTTCATCTCTAATGAAAATGTTTTTCCAGCAAATTTAAGTTAAATTAATAATACATTAAAAGTGAAATAAATTAAGTCATTCCATGTAAGAGTCCTGTGTTTGGGTCCTACAACCTGCCTGTCACAGCACACCATGACAGAAATCAAATTTTATAAACTCATTCATACTTCTACATGAGTCTCCATCTATATTAAAGATTTTTTTTCTTTCAAACATTTGTAAGAGTCTCTTATGGTTCTCAAGTCCAGTAACATAATATATTGATGGTATTATTTTTAATACAATTTGAACATACGACAACAGTAACTGAAACTGGTATATAAAATGCATTTCCTGTAGAAAATGCAGTGTGAATGCTAATAGCTGAATAGTTTGAGTTGAATTTTTATAATTGCTGAAATCTTTGGTGAAAAACACGTTTAATGGGTTGAAATACACCAAAACATTCACCTGACAGCCAAAGTGCAGAACTGAAATTCACACAGAAGAACTTGGAAACTAGCTGAACAGCTTGAAAATGCACATAATAAAAACTGTCTAATGACAAAAGAAAATTTAGAGCTAGAACACATCTGAATGAATACTAATAGCTCATATTCTTTAAATACCTGGAAGAATGGACTTATGTATTTTAAATGTCTAAACTCAAGAATCTCAAATGAAAAAAAAAAAACCCTGAATATTTTCAGAATATGTCTGTGTGTTTGTGTTTGTGTTTGTGCGCTTGTGTGTTTGTGTGTGCGTGTATAATGTGTGTGCGGGTTCGTACTATCCTGGTGGGGACCAAAATCTGACATTTACTATACTGGTGGGGACTTTCTGCACAGTGGGGACCAAAATCCAGGTCCCCTCGGGGTTGAAAGCAATTTTCACACTCAAAATGTGGTTTTAGTGTCAGGGTTACAATTAGGTTATGATTAGGTTTAGGGTAAGGGTCAGGGTTAGGCATTCATTTTTGATGGTTAGGGTTAGGGTAAGGGGCTAGGGAAAGCATTATGTCAATGGGATGTCCCCACAAGGATAGCAAACCAGACGCGCGCTCGCGTGTGCGTGTGTGTGTGCGTGTGCGTGTGCGTGTGTGTGTGTGTGTGTGTGTGTGTGTGTGTGTGTGTGTGTGTGTGTGTGTGTGAGACCCAATTTTTATTCTTGTGGGGGCAGCATTTCATCGGTGGATTCAAATTGAGCAGATTCAGACTGGTTGACTGGCATAGACACACACAGGACACTCCATGCTCTGTGTGCATATGGTTCAAGGTTCATTATTTGTACCTTGAACCACATGCACACAGACACACACAGAGCATGGATGTGTGTCCATATTTGTAATTTTGTGCATCTGCTGGCTTTTTGCTTTTCTAATGTTTCTGCTTAAGTTATTACTTTTCTACTAAATTATAGTATTTCTGCTACTATGTTACATTTCTACTAAGTTATACTATTATACTACTGTATATTAAGTTACATTGTTACACCACTTCTTCCAAGTTGTTATGTTTGTGCTAAATATTAACATTTCTGCTGAATTACAACACTTCTGCTGTGTTGTACCATTTCTGCCAAGTTACTCTGTTTCTTCTAAGTTACTGTGTTTCTGCCAAATTATTACATTTTTGCTTGTTATGCTTGAGCAAAATGATTACAAGTTCAGCTACTTTTCAAATACTGACTTCAGCTTCTTCAGCGGTTTTCAGCAGATGGCTTCAGCTTTACAGCATTCACACAGCATTTTCGCAGGAAATGCACATTTTTCTAGGTAGACATTATGAAACATGACATGTAAAAGCGAATTTTGTCGAAGTTCCTGAAAAACAAATGTGTATTAAGAAAAAAAGAATTAAAAATAAAACTACTACATGTATAATTTTCTCATGTCATGTGTAATTTCGATTGCAAATATTAATCACAGTTAAAGTAAGAGGGGAAGGCAGTAAAAACTGTGGAACGGAGATGTCGTCAAGTACACTGTAGAATGATCGGTGCGTTCTTTGGAAGTCCACACTCACGTGCGAACTTCAGACTAGCGAGAACGTGAGTACGGACTCGCGTACTTGAGAATTGAGAAATGGCCCGAGAGTTTACAGCAGCGCTAGTTACAGCCGCAAGCTAAATAGTTGGATAAATGGATAGATAGAGTTGGGTCCTTGCTTGTAAAGAAATCAGTCCTTATGGCAAAGATAAGAAATGCAGTGACTGTTATAATAAACCATCCCTTTCACTAAAGCCCCCCACCCAATTGAAAAGCTCTTAAAACATTTAAATCATTAACACAGCCATAATGAAAAACATTTGCTGTGGAGATTGTACACATTTGTTAGTTCTCAGCAGCTCCCATCTCCCCATCAATAGAGCCAAGCAAAAACAACAAATTACACATACTGTTTCAGACACTTTATTGGGGCCGTAGCTGTTCATAGTAAGCCATGATTGCTTTAGTAGCACTCACTGAGAGCACCGTTACTCCCAGAAAGCCTATTGATCCAGCCACAATGGTGATTACAGTCATGTACTCTGCCCCTGGAAAGAGATGGATATATATTTCATCACCCCTGTATTCACAATACACATACACACATGTGCAGTAAGTCAAGACAAATTAGAAGATCAGTGACAGTCTATATCAGGACTGCCATTTTTATATGAACCAAGTAGAATTTAAGTTAAAACAAAAACTAACAGAAATGCATTGATGCATTGTAATCTAAGAATAGGTAAGAATAGGAAGCAGATGCAGATTCTTTTAAGAGTTCATTCTTAAATTTGAACTAACTGAATGATCCCTTGACAAACTCACAGTAAGACGGTGGAGCTGACTTCACTCTTGTGTTGACAATCAAAGGTCCAGCAGACACGACAGCAGCTTGTTTCCCCTCACTCTCCATTTGACTCATTGACCTCTTTGTGTGCTGCTTGCCAGTGCAGTTCTGCAACAGAATGAGAGTCAACTTTAGATTCATGCAGAAAGAAAAAAATATTTAATTTCTGAAATCTGGATAGAACAGGATAAATAGATTTAACACGAATCTGACTGAACCACAGAGCAGCATGTTAAATGAGCAATAATGGTCACCTAAGGGAACTTCATGTACCTGTAGGTTTTTGTAGCCAAAAAGCTTTGAGCTCTTGTCTTCAGAGTGTACCAACACTTTAAAGATTCCAACAGCTGAGATCAAATCCAAGTGCAAAGCTGACCACCTCAAAATGGGATTTGGTGGATTCTCATTGTGGCCCTATTTGGCAAAATTGCCAAAACTAAATGTTTTATAATAAATGTTTTGGAAACTTACAAAAAATATATATTTTTCTCTATTCATAGAAACCTAACTAAAATAAGAATATGACTACATGAATGTCGTTTCAGTATAATGACAGCCAAGCACGAAACAAAATGTGCTGTGACTGACATGCAGTGACATACACATGCAGTAGTTGTGGTATGCCAAGACACAACCAGAGTGGGGGCAGAAACAAGACAATGTTCCCACCTGAGAATTTCAGGTGGGAAATGGAAAGACCTGTTCATCCCTGTTGTCTGAGTAACCTATAGCCAGATACTTACATCAAATGGATTAACTACATTATTTTACCAAGTGCTCAAGCTTGAAACAATTAGCCATTTTACCAGTCGACAGTCTTCATCATGTCCACATATGCTGGCCAGGCAGTGAAAGTAAAGAGGTAACTTCTTAGGCATGTTGAACATCTGAATGGAAAACCTGCTTCTATGTGCCAGACCGTTCACAGACAGCCAGTGGAAAGTGGGATCAACAGGACAGCTGAAAGGAATATGTAACAAGAAAGAAACGTAAGCGTGTGGTTCTATTTAGCAATACTAACCTTTCAAAATGTATCTTCTGAAAGTCATCAAGTTTGTGGGCACTGAGGAACCAGACTTCACAAAGCAAGTTGGAGAGAGCTTGAGACTTCATTATATATCTAACCATACAGTTTTAAAAAGTTTGATTTAACTAATTTTTTCTAAAAAAACAAAAAAAAAGTAAAAAAAAAAAAAGGAGGAATAGGTATTTGGTATGTCCAAAGTCTAGCCCATTCATTGCTAGCTGCATGCTCAGCAATGGATTCTAGCTGTCAAACATAAAAGGTCAGTTCTCTAGAGAGAGATTTCATAAATACCCATCTTGCAAAAGTACGCCCTGGGTAGGGTCGTGAGGGTCGATGCTCTCAGTCGTCCAGCACGACTTCACCTGCAGGAGCAGGTCTACAGCAAAAGAGCCGTTTGTCTCCAGGGCCACCTGGAAGAACAGTGTGTCCTCAAGTTCCAGGGTTATGGCATCCCTGTAACTGTTTGTGTAAGACTCATCCCTATACAAGGTCATTTTCAGGCCCAGGTGCACTGACGAGTTAAACTCCACCAAAGTCATGGACGTGAGCCTACAAGCAGAGAGCAAGAGAGCTGACTCAGGATCAGAATCAGAGAGAATTTATTTATGAAAGAAAATGACTTCTTAATTGCCCCTTGGGGATGTTGCCCTGATTTACAGTACATTATGATAAAAGAAAGAAACACCTGCCTCACTTCACTGAGGTTTGCATGGATTTCTTCATGCACAGCCCTGTGAAAGCACTGCCACAGCATTTCAAACAGGTTTAGCCTTTTAATTTAAACTTATTCCAGTATTCCTCATCCTACATTAAAGATTACTACTAAGGCTGACAAAACACATGTTTCTTGTCCTCTACCCGTTTTCTTTTCCATCATATCAACTTTGCTGTCTACTTAAACCACAGTGAGTGTCTCAGGGGAACACATATTCAGAAACATCATTATTTTAACTGGAATAATGGACACTTTTTGGTAAAACTTTTGGCTTCATATTTGTCTTTACAATACTTTGGTAAGGAGTGCATGGTCAACTCAATGACTGCAAGGTGCTGGAGTCCAAAATCACCAACCTTCCAAAGGGTGTACATTATGGCAAAACATCCACACTTTGGTTTCATCTGTCTAAAGCAGGGGTTCCCAATCCCAGTCCACGAGGGCCGGTGTCCCTGCAGGTTTTAGATCTCACCCTGGGTCAACACACCTGAATCACATGATTACCAGGCCTCTGGAGAACTTCAAGACATGTTGAGAAGGTAATTTATCCATTTAATTCATCTGTGATGGATCAAGGACACATCTAAAACCTGCAGGGACACCGGCCCTCGAGGCCTGGAGTTGGGGACCCCTGGTCTAAAGCCTTGCAGTTGGTTCAAATAGAGTTTTGTAAACCTAATCCATGCTTCCATATTTATTTTTGCTTCCATATTTAAACAAAAAAACAAAAACAGGCTGAAGTCATATTTGTTCAGCCTTTTCCCCTAATTGTACTGTCCTGAACTTTGAGGCCTGTAGAGCCTGAAATGCAGCTCTTGGGTGCTTTGCAGTTTCTGAGCACTGCAGTCTGACCTTGGGGTGAATTTGTTACGAATTCTACTCCTGAGAAGATATGCAAACGTCTTGAATGCTTTCATTTGTGAATATTCTGTAGCTTTATATTGATGACTTCAAATTGCTCCCACTGATCAAAAGGGAGCAATGCTCAATCTTGAAGATTATATTGATCTTTGAGAAACAAACTTTGCTGCTGTTGTCTTACTTTTTTAATTCCTATGGAAACATTAACAGTGTTTCCACACATTGCTTCTGCATTTTGGCTTAATTTTTGTATATAATGTAGTGTAATATGTTTTGTAGTTCCTGTGAGGTTGCATTTACTTAAACCCCAAACTAGTAAATGTATGAATATTCCTACAAACACTGGGATTTGATGAATCTCACCATTCCATATCCACACTGACATGAGCATTGCGGACATAATGTCGTGGGTAAACACACTTCCACACCACTTTTAGGTCCTGCCTGCTGATCGTCTGCCCTTTGGTCAAAGTGACAGTCAGAGAATTCTGGAAGTTGATGTGAGTTTTGTTAACCTAGACAAAACCGACAAACAGAAATAAAAATCAAACCACAAGTATGAGGGGAAGAGGTAAAAAAGAAAAAAAAAAAAACCCCTGCACATTCAACTACTAGCAGATAGATTTTCCATTATTGTAAAACTCAGCTAATTTGACTGCACACAGCTAAAGAGATACATTAAAGTTGGGAAAAAAAAAAACAAACCCTAATTTGAGTATACATCATATCACTTGGTGAGCAACAATTTTCAGACTATTCTTGAAATAAGATTATAGGACTCAGGCTGCTTTATGCAGACTATGATTCATTAATTATCAAGCAAATATCCAGTCATGTAGCAGGCAGTGGCACACACCAGAGGTTTTTGCCTTCCAAAACCAAGATCACTAGGACTATACAAAATCTTTCCATCCCTCACCTATGGCATGACATGCATATCACAGAATACTGTGTAATCAATCCTGTCAAGGGCAAATATTCAGAGGCCACCGATGTATCCTTATTAGTCCTTTATTTATTCAGGTAAAAATCTCATTGAGATTTAAAATCTCATTTCCAAGAGAGACCTGGCATCCTAAGGGGACACTGAAAACTAACAGAGTGTGTGTCTTTTAAAAAAAAAAAAAAAAAAAAAAATATTGGTAAGAAATCTGTCTGGCAAACAAACCTTTCAGAGCTTCTGGCTGAGCTTAGTTACTCACCTGCTTCTCACTTCCACATTCAGAGACTTTTCGTGAGGTGCGGAAGTAGTACAGTGTCTCTGTCTCATTCACAATGCAGCGACCATCATTCAGCTTTACTGCAACTGCTCCTCCCATGCGAGAATGCAGGTAGGGCTTTGCTATTCCACCAGCCATCAATTTATCCAGACACCGGCTGAAGAGACCTTTTTCTGTTTAAAATTGAGGGTCAGAAAAAAAGAAAAGAAAAAAAGATCTATCTCTCTCTCTCTCTCTCTCTCTCTCTCTCTCTCTCTCTCTCTCAGCAGCTGTACTACTACACAGGCATTTTTCTATTCTAAATTCGTAATAAAAAAAAAAAAAAAGGATCAGCTTTTAGAATTAAATACATAGGTTTAGAGATTGATGAGAGGTCTCTGTACCTTGGCAGACTGGATGTGAAGCTGGAGCACGCTCAGTCACAGAGCTGACGTCATAATAACCATGCTGGCATACACAAGAAAATGAGCCCAGAGTGTTGATGCACAGAGAATTGTGAGAACATAAAGGCTGCTTGGAAGCACACAGGTCTGGACCTAATAATCAAGCAGACATGCAAAGAAAATAAAATCCCACGAGAAAGATGAAGGTTTTAACTGACAAGGGCTGAGCCAGCTTTTTACCATCACTTACCATCCCAGTAAATGACTCCACTTTTAACAGTGATGTTGGTGGCATTTAGAGAGCCAGTGTAATACAGAAGATCTTCAATATGTACGGGCACATTTTCTGTAGTATGGGAGGCATCAAAAGCCGTGAAGAAAATCTTTGTTTTGCCTGGCTCATCTGCAGGTTCAAAAGAGTCCAACTTTATCCGAACTGGCTTATCTTTCAATAGCTCCTGCAGCTGGAGGACGATAAAAAAATAAAAAAAAACCCCTTAAATTCAGTAATGTTCATAACAAACTAAAAACATTTATTATAAGTTTGAAAGTTTAAATGGAATAGCAAATTGGAAAGATGTGTTTCGTGTGTGACATGGAGAGAGTGAGGTTACTCATGTATGGCAACATGCAGTCTGACCCCTCTGCCAGCTTTTAAATGCGAACTTCTCAAACCTGAAAGCTAAAAATTGATATTAAAACATACCAAAATGAAAGCAGTCCCTTTCTGTTTTGTCTCAAAGAGTGTCCTATCATAAAGCTTCTTACCCATTTGAATCCAGTCTTAAATTGTGGTTGCAGTTAGCCATCTCTGAAAGAAGATTCAAATCCAACTAAGACTGCATTGGAATATGTATTCTGTCATTTTGAACTGCAGGACTTGTTCCATTAACAAATTCCTGAAGCTGTTATTCAAGTGTTATGCATGTGTGCATTTTAATAAACTTCTGGTCTTTGATATGAGACCGATGGGAGTCTAGTGAGCTAAACAAGGTATTGCTGACCTTTTTTTCCACTACTCTGAGATCACTGAACTGTGTGGAAACAGAGCTACCATTAGCTGGTAAATTAGTACACTCAGATTTATCATCTTAAGGTTCTCTCTTACCAACCACCCTGGCTAACATCAGATGTAGGAGAGTGGGAGATATTTTTGGCACATACCCTACATTGGTACAAGTTCAGCATGTCACATAACCAACTCTGTTTCAAAAGTGATGAAATGGCCAGGTTTTTACTTTTTATACAGAACTGTTTAAAATTAAGATGAGCCGATTACAGATTTTTTAGTCCATAGCTGCTGATGTAAATTTTTATGTTTTGCTCACCTTATTGTTGAAGATCTCCTCTATTTTATCTTTAGCTTCTGATGCGCCGTTGTCTAGATCCTCAGGCAGCTTCCAAGGTACAACCACTGTGAGACCCATGTTGTCATAATCTAACTCTAGTTCTAAAGAAGCCAGGAAACGGGAACAGTGGGTAAAAGTTTACATCAAAGACTATTGGAATAAAGGTATGTCAAACCAACCCATGTCGTGAGCAGGTCCACCAGCCCTCATACGGAGCTCTGAAGAGGAATTGGCTGCCATGAAAAACAAATGAGAATGTTCAGACTCCAGCTGGTTGTCACATTCTTCCCACACATTGAGAACATAAGTTCTCCCTTCTTCCAGCCCTAGGAGGGGTAGCTTTGTGACTGACACACGGCTGCTGTCGATGGTAGTGCCGTTCTTCAGGGACAGCTCATATATGAAGGCCCCAGCTTGCTGCTGTGGGCCACTAGGTTTCCACACAGCAGTAGAGTCATTAGAGTGGTACGTCAGCTCAGACACACCGTGAGGTCCTGGATTCACATGCAGAATCAATACAGACGACACAAAGACAAATAAATAACATACGTACATATGAAACTTAACAAGTTACAAATAGCAGCAGTAAGATAAGTTGACAGTGAAAATAGGTTTGCTTTATTAGCTTCTTTATGTCTTTAGCTCACTTATTGAACCATCCTGAGACACCAAATTTAAATAAAAAACTAGAATGAACTCCTAATATAAAGCATTCAGTAATGTTCGGTAACTACCAAGTTACAATACAAATATACTTGGTATAATTCAATATTTCATGTAAATGTTAGCCATTAATCCCATTTACACAAAAAGTAGTTACATTATTAAATGCTAAACACCAACAGTTACTCAACTTTAATGGCCAACACACAGAGGTCATGTTTTACCTGTATGTGCTATGATCGTCTTAGCACTCATGAGCACACCATCTCCACAAAGTGCCTCCACCCTGGCCTGGTACTGTCGGCACGGCAGCAGCCCCCCCACAGTGTAGCTGTTCATGAGAGTAGTGCCCTGCAGCACACCTTCATGAAACACTCTGAACATGGAGATGGAAGAGGTGTTCCTCACCTCCCAGCTCAGGGTGTAGTTGGTGGGGCCAAACAATGTCTGACGCAAGTCCTCAATGTTGGAATGGACTGAGGGAGAAGCAGAGGGGCTTTCACTAAAGGATGGCTTCTCTGCATGAAGTTGTAATGAATACTAGAAATATTTAAAAAAAAAAAAAAAATGCTATTCTATAGGGAGATAAGTGAATGCCAGTATGGTCAAAATGTGAATGGTTCATAAATTAAAGCAGGTAAACTCTGTCAAACTGCTAAATAGGTTCAAATCCAAACAGTGTGTTTGTGAGTCACATACAAGAGTTTCCGTTATTCAGGACCATCTTGCTGTAGCGGGACTCGATTCCTGCCTGGCAAACAGTCTGTAGGCCAAACTTCACTCTGCTGCAGGGCTGCAGGTCAGACAAGCTGACCTCAAAGTTATCTTTGTGCCAAAAAGAGACCTCCTCTCTGATGTGATTTGTACCGTTGAGGTAGAAGGCAGTGAGAAGGAAGACGGAGTACTTGCGGTTCACAGGGCAGTCCCAGGATAAAGAAATGCTGCTGCTATTCCATGATGTAACCTCAAAGTTCTCTGGAACATCTGGATCTGATGGAGAAACAGAACAAGAGCTACAGCAGCAGTTTTAGCAATGTTGAAAACAATTGATAGCAGTGTCATTTAAAACAAAACACCCCCCCCCCCCCCAAAAGCTTTGAAGTTAAAAATCACAGTTGGCGCCATCTACAGGTTGTTATGTGCATTTAAGGCCTTTAACCTCAAGTACCTTTGCAAATTTGTTAACTAAACATCACTCATTAGCCCATACCAGTAATAGTAGAGAGGCATGCTAAGGAGAGAGTGTCTGCAATCTCTACACAGGCCATGTAGAAGGTGCAGGGGTCCAGAGCAGAGAAGCGGTAGTGGTTGTGAGTGGTAACATCCAAAGTATGTGTGTTATAGGAGCCTAGTTCAACATGGTACAAAGTCACATTGTGACTATAGATGACATCTGGTTGATTCCTCTCCCAGGAAACCAGCAACATGGAGGGACTGCGGGACACCAGTTTGAAAGCGAGGCGCATTGTGTGACCTAAGGAGAAAAAAATAGTTTCAAAGATGCAGAAAACGGCAGCAGTGGCACACGCATATAAACATTTTTTATAGCACAACTGGGTGGCTGTAGCTCAGGAGGTAGAGCAGGTCATCTACTATTTGGAAGGTTGGTGGTTTGATCACAGGCTGCTCCAGTCTGCATGCCTAAGTATCCTTGGGTACTGAACCCCAGGTTACCCTCCAATGCATTCGCTGGAGTGTAACTGTTAGATAGAACAGGTGAAAAACACATGTTTTATGAAGAGCTTTGAGTGCTGGAGTAGAGGTGAAAAGCATTTACTTCAATGATATCCATGCTAGGGTAGCCTAGCTACAGGTCATGTGGTCTCCAAACAACTTAAATATCAACTCTAAAAGTTAGATACCGGTCGGATTAGGTTAGCGGCAAACATCAATGCAAGGCAGAAGAAACTAGAACCTTTCCTGAATATTCAACATCAGTAATGGTCACCTTTTACCAGTTTATTATAAATACAGGGTAGAAAAATTAGGAAACAGCCATCCATATATAAATAACACCCTGTGGTTTTATGCAGTTCTGTTGCTAAGGAATATTTCTTAGCTGGTTCAGGTGACTTCCCAGTTTTGCTGTCTGAAGTGTACAGGGAGTGCAGAATTATTAGGCAAGTTGTATTTTTGAGGAATAATTTTATTATTGAACAACCATGTTCTCAACGAACCCAAAAAACTCATTAATATCAAAGCTGAATGTTTTTGGAAGTAGTTTTTAGTTTGAGCTATTTTAGGGGGATATCTGTGTGTGCAGGTGACTATTACTGTGCATAATTATTAGGCAACTTAACAAAAAACAAATATATACCCATTTCAATTATTTATTTTTACCAGTGAAACCAATATAACATCTCCACATTCACAAATTTACATTTCTGACATTCAAAAACAAAACAAAAACAAATCAGCGACCAATATAGCCACCTTTCTTTGCAAGGACACTCAAAAGCCTGCCATCCATGGATTCTGTCAGTGTTTTGATCTGTTCACCATCAACATTGCGTGCAGCAGCAACCACAGCCTCCCAGACACTGTTCAGAGAGGTGTACTGTTTTCCCTCCTTGTAAATCTCACATTTGATGATGGACCACAGGTTCTCAATGGGGTTCAGATCAGGTGAACAAGGAGGCCATGTCATTAGTTTTTCTTCTTTTATACCCTTTCTTGCCAGCCACGCTGTGGAGTACTTGGACGCGTGTGATGGAGCATTGTCCTGCATGAAAATCATGTTTTTCTTGAAGGATGCAGACTTCTTCCTGTACCACTGCTTGAAGAAGGGGTCGTCCAGGAACTGGCAGTAGGACTGGGAGTTGAGCTTGATTCCATCCTCAACCCGAAAAGGCCCCACAAGCTCATCTTTGATGATACCAGCCCAAACCAGTACTCCACCTCCACCTTGCTGGCGTCTGAGTCGGACTGGAGCTCTCTGCCCTTTACCAATCCAGCCACGGGCCCATCCATCTGGCCCACTCTCATTTCATCAGTCCATAAAACCTTAGAAAAATCAGTCTTGAGATATTTCTTGGCCCAGTCTTGACGTTTCAGCTTGTGTGTCTTGTTCAGTGGTGGTCGTCTTTCAGCCTTTCTTACCTTGGCCATGTCTCTGAGTATTGCACACCTTGTGCTTTTGGGCACTCCAGTGATGTTGCAGCTCTGAAATATGGCCAAACTGGTGGCAAGTGGCATCTTGGCAGCTGCACGCTTGACTTTTCTCAGTTCATGGGCAGTTATTTTGCGCCTTGGTTTTTCCACACGCTTCTTGCGACCCTGTTGACTATTTTGAATGAAACGCTTGATTGTTCGATGGTCACGCTTCAGAAGCTTTGCAATTTTAAGACTGCTGCATCCCTCTGCAAGATATCTCACTATTTTTGACTTTTCTGAGCCTGTCAAGTCCTTCTTTTGACCCATTTTGCCAAAGGAAAGGAAGTTGCCTAATAATTATGCACACCTGATATAGGGTGTTGATGTCATTAGACCACACCCCTTCTCATTACAGAGATGCACATCACCTAATATGCTTAATTGGTAGTAGGCTTTCGAGCCTATACAGCTTGGAGTAAGACAACATGCATGAAGAGGATGATGTGGACAAAATACTCATTTGCCTAATAATTCTGCACTCCCTGTAGATACAGGAACGACACTCACCCAAAGCAAGGAAGAAATGTTCCTCCTGGTGGAAGTATACCGTTCCATTTTCACATGCAAACACTTCAGTGGGACTCAGCAACTTGAGGAAATCCTGAGGAATGATCAGATCATAAAAGCAATCAAACTATGCAGTGAGGTGGACTGTGCATGAAATCTAACATACCCACTCATCTGTGTAAAAGTCGTTGTCAAAAGTACCTTAGTGGCATTTGTTGGATGTTGTAGCGGCTGCTTTCGGCCTCTGATTTTAGTAAACTTTGTTCCTTGGGGTGAGGTAAACACATTTAAAGGAACATTAAACAAGAGGCTGGGGGTGTCAAATTAAACTAGGAATCAAATTAAGAAGGTATGGTGCTTACGTGCGCTTTGTGGAACTGTTAGAGTCCATGCCTGGACAGAGCCACCATATTGGAGGGTTAGCTGGTTTTCTACACCCGAGGACAGAGTCACAGAAGTCACTTTGCCCACCTTTCTGATGGATTTTAATGATGTGCCATTGAGCCATATGTCTCCATTTTTCCTTAAAGAATGGGAAACCGTACACCTCATTTTCTCCCATATATTACATGATCATTCCATATGACTGATTAATAGCTGCCTGTTTATCATCACCCTTATTCAGACATGGTCAGGATAACATGACCTGCTCACATTTAAAGTTTTAACAAGCCTTTGTCTTTATCATCTACTACAGTAAGTCATCTTGGCTAAGCTCATTAGACCTCTTTGATCAAAACTTCTAAAACTAAACATAGTACATTTACTCAGTTACTTCAGTTGAGTAGTTTTAATGTAATAGTGTGAAATTTTGTCATTGGTGTATGAATTCTTGGAGTCAGTGACCTCAAGAATTGATTTGTTATTTGTTATATTAAACTTTAATAAACAAACATTAACAATTATTTGATCATAATCTATGGAGTTCTGGAAATATAGGTACTTTTAATTAAGGTACCAAACGCATATTAAAACTTCTGGACGACTAACTTATTTAAGAACCTAAATACTAATTTCATCCCTTTTAAAAACAGTTATCAACAGCATTCTTGTGCAGCAGCACGTATGATGAAATATTCTGCATTCTAATTCGGCACTTTGTCAAGCAATAATAATAATAATAAGTTTTATCATTCAGAGTTAAAGGAACGCTACATTTGACATTCTGTTACATTTGTCCTGAGGTCTTTGAACAGCACAGGGGGAGATTATGCAAATCTATGAATCACGTTTACTTCACGTTTACCTGTCCAGAGCATTCCCTTTGCTCATCCAACACAACGAGAAGGAAATATCGTTGCAGCGTCCTGGAAGAAAGTCGATGAGAATACCAGATGTCACGTTTTATTTTCAACATTTTACGCGAGCAACCAAACTCACCGAGCGATATGACATGAGGCACCAGGATGAAGAAGACGAACGAGTACTGTAAGGAGTTCCTGAAAATATTAGAAGCGTATAAATCCGCTGAATTTGAGTGAGATAAGTTTGTTTAAACCGGCAGTGATAAGTTATTTCCTTACATGTTGTTTGGAATTCCAGCAAAGGAAAGTAGGTCGCGTTTATTAAAAAGAAGGCCGGGGTTTGAATCAGCAGGCTGCTAATAAGTGACAGGTGTGCACTTTCAGCTCACCTGCTCAGATCCTCGGTGACGCATTACTGCCGTAAAAAAGCAGCAAAGTCTTTTTTATTTTTTAGAAACAGAACCCCCCGATATTGAACCAATAGCGATACGTTGCATTATTCTTTATCTGTTAATGCAGGGGGGACGACCACTAAGGACTGCACAACTTGATTGCTAAGTGCAAATGTTGTCATCTCCTGTTCAGCGACATGCCATCGGTACGTGCACGCTAGTCGATAGTAGGCTATGGTTTCACCTGATTAGGGATATGATATGTACACGCCTGTTTCCAGGATTTTTAAAAAATGTCTCAACAGGTGGAGCCAAGTGGGTCATAGTTACCGATTCATTAATGTGTAGTGCATCACTTTATATGTTACAGCTGGAGATTATTTTAAGTGCGTATATTCTGCTTCCCAGCTTTATTTTAAGTATACGCATTCGTTTATGTATAATAACATATTACTAAATAAATATAATCAATCATCGTCAGAATGTTAAATAATTAACACTTTGAAAAATAAAAATTGTAAATCTGAAAAACTATACCATCTGTTTTTCTGTTTGATGGTGAAATTACACGAGAAACTGCTTCCATCATATTTTACAAGTGATTCTACAGTCTGAACTCTGGGTGCAACTCAAAAAGAAATATCACCCTGTAATCATTATTACTGAAAACAAGAAAATGATCTAATCCGATACTTTTGTAAAGCAGGTTTTAAGAAATTTCTGGATTTAAATTCGACTTTCAATCCTTTTCGAGGACAGCAGACATGCTAAAGATTGAGATCTTCCAAAAGGGGGAAACGTGTGTTAATAAAATAAAGTAAAACAATAAAAATTAAAAATCAAAGCATATGCATACTTTTCTATGACATAACCCTAATTACAGAATAACTGTGGCATGTTGTTGTGCATAAGGCCTGTAGATGGCACTGTGTACCTTATGTTTGCTGTCCTCTGCCTGTAAAGAAAAGCGTATTAATAAATGTATTGGTTTTAATTATACATCAGTGACTGATAAGTCTGAATGATAAAGGAGAAACGGATTTTTATATAAGCACAGAAACCCGCGTTCATAGAGCCCACTGCTTGGCTTATCCCTGTTTACCATTTGTGCGTGACTGCGATTACATTAAGCAAAGGAAAGACGACTCGTCCTCTATTAGTGGCCCTGCACCGCAGTGTCTGCATCCAGCTGTTCAGAGTCTACTGGACAGAACTCAACACTAAGACAGAGCAGCTTTTGTCTGTTTAATCTTAATAAGGAACCAGGCAAATTGGAGTCACAAGCATGCAGAGTGTGCAAGCTTATGAGGGCCGCAGCCATAAGTCAAGTCAAATCATGATCTAGGCAGCTGGTCTGGGGAAGTATTAAGAGTATTCTATCACAATATGGAGAACTGGCACTGTTTGCTGCTGCTGTGCACACTGAGTTTAGAGCTTTCCTCTGGAGGAGTTACAAAAAATGATGATGACATCGACCTTGTCAGCTTTCTGAGAAATATCTACCCCGAGCCGTTCATCATCAACCGAGACTTTGAGATAAACTCCCTCGAGGAGCTGGGACGCCCGGGGGACCCTGCAATCATACAGCAAACCAAGGACAAACCTGTCACTCAGGATACAAATGGGGCTGCTGGACCAGTGGTGATAACCAAAGATGGCCAGATCAAGGGGATTACTGTGGATAAGGCCCATGTATTCTATGGTGTTCCGTACGCAAGTCCTCCTGTTGGGGCTTACCGCTGGAAGCCCCCCAGACCTGTGAGTCCTTGGCACGGGGTTTATGATGCCTCCTTCCCCAGGGCCGCATGTATGCAATTCTGCAGTAGAGCTATCACTGAGGAGTGCCCTAAGAGTGTAAGTGTATTACAACCTTGTATTTCTTTATATGCTACTCTGATGTTTTATATCACTTTAATGTTACAGCTTGAGGTTATTTTAATTGCTTATGTTCTGCTGCTTTGTGATAATACATAGCTGTTGTGATTAATGTGTTGACATGCTAATTATCATAAAGTGACACTAACAGTACAACACTGAAATTTTAATGTGCATAGGCTTAGTGCACACAAACTTTTGCATGTCAAAGATATTTCATATTCAGTTCAATTACACTGATTATATGGAGTGGGTGGATCAAAAGAGCTGCCATTATTTTTGAGAGTGTGAGCTAAGCCATGGATGCTAAATTCTGCACTTAGAGATGGAACCAATTTCATTAGAGTAAAAGTGAACAATCCAGCTCAGTAAAAGTCGTTAGAATCCATGTTGTAAGGGTCATGTCACATGGAGTGGCCTCATCCCTTTATGAGGCCATTGTTAATAAATTATATTTAGCAAAAAGATCCTCAAAGTGACAAATATATATAAATAAAAATCTATATAAAATACATAAACAATTTTATAGCATTATAATCGGTTTAATGACTCAAAAGGATGCAGCATACTATTTAGAGGATACAATTTCAAAACTACTGCAGTTATTTACAATAAGGGAGAACAGTTATGCTGTATGTTAGATTTTTAAGGACAGCTGATAATAATCCAACTGTAATTTAAGTTAGTGATATTAAGAGTTTTTAACAACATTCTCCAGTTATCCATCTATTTTTTAAACCAGCAAACCTACCGAGACTATTAACAATATCTGTGTATATAAATAAGAATTGTATCTTTACACGAATATAGTAAGCTTCCTGAATCAACTTTGTTTAAATATGATTTAATAACATAACAACAAAAAAGTAATGCTAGCCATTTAAAATAACTGCAGAATGTATATCGTTAATATGACAGCAGATAATTGAGGCAGGGTTTAAAATGAACAGTCTGTAGCTCAGGAGCAGGTAGAGCAGGTCATCCAATAATTGGAAGGCTGGTGGTTGGAACTGGCTGAGATCACCAACCACCAACCAAGTTACTAACCCCAAGCTGCTGCCCGATGCGTTCATTGGAGTGTGAGAGTGTGTAAATGGGTAAATAAAGTATGTTATATAAAATGCTTTGAGTGCTCCCGTAAAGTAGAAAAGCACCATATAAGAACCAGAACATTTAACAAAAAGCGGGGAATCCAAGCACTCGTATATGGAGCACTGGGACTATAAAACCTCTGAGAAATTAAACATTATTAAAAACAACTAACAAACAATATCAATAAGAATCATTCAGAAAATATGAGTAACCAAACCCAGTACACCAACCAAGAGACAGAATTCACAACAATGCTCAAAGTGGACAAATGTCCTTATTTAGTCCTAAATAAGATGTAAGGAGTATAAGAAACCTGCTGTGTGAGCCTACTAATTAGTTTGCACCATAAACGCTAAATAAATCATTTATATTCTATCTGCAGTTTTTACCTATCACCTGCCTGGCAATTGCCTCCTAACTCGTATCTGTGTATCTGTGTATCTCTGTCACATACGGCCAGAACTATTAAATTCAAAAGAAAAAAACAAAAGTGACAACAAAAAGTGAAAAATTGAATGACCTGCATCCTCTAATGTCTCCAAAAAGGTCAGTGAGGACTGTCTCTACCTCAACATCTTTGTACCGCTGGATGTGGACTTGAGCTCTCCTATGCAGAGCCACCTGCCTGTCATGGTTTGGATCCATGGTGGAGATTTCGTTGCTGGTTCTGCCTCCAAGCCTCTGTATGATGGACGTTTCATTAGTAACTTCACCCACAGTGTTGTTGTAAGCCTGGAGTACCGACTGGGTAAGAAAGATTACGTTTAAATGGACCTATTAATGTGTAATAGCCTGTGTATTAGAATCTCAATGCCTGTGTCACTCTGACCCCACTTCAAATTTCACGCAGGGATAAAATTCAGATGAACTTTAGCAGTGGACTTCTCAAAGGCAACAACAAGAAACTCGTGGAATCACTTAGTGAAAATAAGAATTTACTTATTACAGAGAGTGTTTGTGCATCTGTGTGTGTGAGACAGTACGAGCCTGAATAATGTTTGTGTGCCACTTTAAAATGGCCGAGCCTGTTGGTAATTACTCTGCTTTCCTGCAAGACTGAAAACAGGAGCTCTGATATGTGAACAGTAATTTGGAGCTCAGAGGAAATGAATGTCTTGCCTGAGTCAATTACGTCTTGTTGATCATGTGAAATCCTGCGTCATTAAAGGTGCATTTGGGTTCCTTGTGTCGGGAAAAGATCCTCACACATCAGCTGCAGGGAATTATGGGATCCTGGACCAACAGGCTGCTCTTCTTTGGGTCCAACAGAACATTGCCGTGTTTGGAGCGGATCCCGCCAAGGCAAGCAAGCACGCAGACACACACCAACACCTAAGATAATTATTTCAAAATAAGCCATTTATTAATAAGGTACAATACTGTGTGGGAATAAACATTGTAAGAAAACATAGGACAAAAGAAGAAAAAAGGGAAAATACTGAGAAAATGACCACAATGGAAGACGTGGGGAAAATAATGAAGCAGTTGCTTCCAACTATTAAAGATACTTATTGTAAACTTTCTGCTCAGAAGCTCCGACCTATTTTCTCAAATTCATAAAGTATAAACATTTAAAGAGGGTTATCTCAGAGGGAAAAAAAGGAAACACATTTCCAAATTTGATAACTCACTTGGTTTGGTTTAGACCGACAGTATTATGCTATTTTCCAACTCCATATTTAATTCTTGGACTTTGCTAGAGTAACTTTTACAGTTTAAAGTCATTTTTGTTTATCTTCTGTCAAATGCAGCATCTTAATTAACCTTCTACTTAAAGCATGCTATTTGAACCCCTTCCACTTTTCTTTTAATCCAGTTTTGTTGTGATTTGTTGCCCTTCACAAACAAAAGATTGGAACAGCATCCAGGTGCCCTTAGATGGCCATTTTAAGGCCTCTGCTTTCAGTGACATCATCTGACATCACAATTCTTACCTTTTTCTGTCATTCTGTTGTAAATTTGCTGGTGTGGTTGGGATAATTGTCCTCTTGTAAGACCAAGGCCAAGCTTTAGCTGTCAGACTCACTTTTGTCTCTAGAACACTTTGGTAAACAGAAAAAATAACTCAATATCTACAGTGTGCCCAGGTCATGTGTCTGCAGAATAAGCCCAAATGATCACCTCTCTACCACCGTGCTTGACATTTTGTTTGAGGTTTTTATGCTGATATGCTGCGTTTTGTTTTGTTTGGCAAAAACAAACAAACAAACAAACATGTCAATGTCCATTATAGCCAAATATCTGCGCTTTGGTCTCATCTGTCCAAAGGACATTGTTCCAGTATTCTTGTTTCTTTTTCAGATGCAACCTTCCAATACTTAGCCATGCAACCATGTTCTTTTTAGTGAAAAGAGGCTTTCTCCTGGCAACTCTTAATACTCCATTATCATTATCATATTTAACATGCTAACTGAGGCCTGTAGGGCAATGTTTGCAGCCCACCATTGTTGATGCTGTTTATCCTCATATATACCTGAATTATCCAGACCAGCAAAGCGCCAAATCGTCTGCTTATATAGCAGAGGTTTTTGCTGATGAACAGTTTGTGCATTTGATTATCAGCACCTGTCTACTTTATCTTTTCACTTTCTATGGAGCAGTATGGGCATGCTCAGTTTTTCACAAACTTCTTTACATTTTGGCTGAATTTTTGTTAAATAAATAATGACATGGTGTAATATGTCATGTTTTGTTGCTCATCTGAGCTTATTTTACCTAATTTTATTACCTGGTAAGGAACAGGTTATTTCTGTTACACCCTGATAAGTTAAGCCTTTCTCAGGTCAAGTCAACTCCAAATTTCAAAGTTTCCTTGAAGAAGGAAACTTGCTTTTCTTTCCAAGCTCCTTAGACTACGATCACCTGGATCTACATGTCCTACATTTACTAAGCCTAACTTTCATTGTTCTGTTTGTATTTCGTTTGATATGAAATTAATATATTTTGCAATATTAACAGAAATTAAGTTAAAGAATTTTAAGTAGCAACATTTTTTTAAATCAGGTCACAGTATTTGGGGAGAGTGCAGGTGCTCAGTCGGTAAGCCTTCACCTGATGATCCAAAGCAGCAAGCCTCTGTTTAAACAGGCCATCCTGCAGAGCCTGCCCTTCTCCATCCCTCTGAAGACCAGGTGAGGAACTAACAGCTCATGGCAATACTGGGCATGGATGTGAGATAGATGCATGGATGCTTTGATGGGGTTTCAAAAATTGGCATGGACTTTAAAGGACACCGAGCGATCAAAACGTTAAAGCTGAGCATTAGATTGCGTGAAAGATCTTGATCACATTTTAGGATGACTTCAAGCTGAACTGTAATTTTGTTTTTTTTCTGCACATCTTTCTCAGACACGATGCCCTGAAACTGGGAAAAGACTTTGCTAAACAGACGAACTGCTCTGTGAGCGACTTTGTCTGCCTGCTGTCTCTCACTCCGCAGGCCATCCTGGCCGCCCAGATGAAAACAAGTAGGACGCCACAAACCCCAGATTTAGAGCAACACTCATTGCTGCCCACACATTACATAAGGAAGCAGGATATAGTATATTTGTCTGCAAATGACTGTGAAAAACATGTTCATAGTGAGATACTTGTAAACAAAATCATTATGACTGAACAATGAGCCTCTAAAGGGGCAATTAGAGTAATTTTACTGTCTAACAGCAAGGAATGAATTTGATATACCTGCAGGCCTGACAGTGTTATTGATCTGTATCACTGTGATTACATCATCAACAGCAGTTTTCAGGATGGGTGAACTCATGGTTAGAGCTTATAATTGAGGTAGGAAAATGCACTCTGGAGAAGAAGTTTAGTATAAGACTGGAAAGCTCCCTTCTTTAGACAAACAAATCACATTAATAGGATTTTGAGCTTTTATAACACTGCATACGATGCATTGCTTAACATACTTTTTTCCCTCTGTGTTTTAACTTGCCAATCTGTTTTTGATCCCAGGTTCCAAGATTTTGAACCCATTCAGGTTTCTGGAGGTTTTTGAGACGTGGGGTCCGTATATCGATGGGGAGTTAATCAAAGAGCAGGCTGTCACTGCCTTTCAAAAGGGGCACTGGCAGAAAGAAAAGCCAATACTGCTGGGTAAGAGCAATAAAAGAAACCACACTGTATTATTACTATTATTATTCAGGATTTATATTTTATTCTCTCAGCTTTCTGCTTAACTCCCACTGGTTCTTGTTATACGACTATTTGATATGAAAATTCTGACATCATAACAAAGCTGAAGGCAATGTTTAAGAGTGATTTTTAAGTACAGAGACAATCAGAAAAGCCATTGGTCAGAAGAATCACAGCAAGCCCACAGGCAACACAGACATCTACTTGTTTCTTTAGAGTAATGTTGTTTTCTGTCCTGCAGGTACAACGTCCGAGGAGGGGGTTCTGTTTGCGTATGGGGTCTTCAACAAGCCAGTCTCCACAGTGGAGTGCACTGTGTACATCACAGCCATCTTTAAACAACACACCCTACGGATCCTACACAAGTACCTGCCCCTGTACAGGGATGCTGACCACAGAAGTATGCTGGCTCAGGTAAGAGGAGTTTAATACAGTCCTTTTAGTGTTAGTATTGCTCTTAAATTGGAAAAGAGTCTTTCACATCGCTGGGGAGGAATTTCGGCCTGCTCTTTTTTTCAGAATTGATTTAATTCAGCCATGTTTTCAAACTTGAATGACCCGTTCAAAGTCCTGATAAAGCATTTTGGCATTTCCTTCAGCACTTTCTGACAGAGTCTTGTCTTGTCTTGTAGCAGCCCCGATCATCACCACCACCACGTTTGACTATTTGATATTTTTTTAATGAAACACCAGAGATAACCGGACACAAAACTTCCCAAAAGTTCAATTTTTGTCCCATCAGCCCAGAAAATATTTTCACAAAATCTTGGGGATCATCAGCTTTCAGCAAATGTGAGTTGAGAATTTATTGTTCCTTTTGGTAAGCAGTGAATTTCGTCTTAAAACTCTCCCACAGATGCCATTTTTGCCAAGTCGTTTTCTGATTGTAAAAGATGAACACATTGACCTTAACTGAGACAACTGAAAACTGCAGTTGTTTAGATGTTGTTCTCAGTTCTTTTGTGGTCTCCTGGATGAGATGTGTTTGTGCTTGGAGTAATTTTCGAGAGAGGTTCACCACTGTTCAAAGTTTTCCTCCCAACGACTTTGTAAACTTTTCCCGAATGTTTTTCTCATTTATTCTCAAGTTTCCTCAAAATATGGCATGATGTGGTGTTTCTTTGAGATTTTTTACTTTCTCACGTATGACTTTGGATAGCTTCTTTCCCTCAATAAACCAAATCATCATTTAAAAAGTACATTTTGTATTTACTTGCGCTATCTTTGTCTAATATTTACATTTGCTTGATGACCATGTGTGAGAAATATGCAAAAACAAAGAAAAGAAAAAGAAATAATCTAAATGTTCAAAATTTACACCTTTTACCATTTTAAATATATATTGCTCACAGACACACACATATTTAAAAGTGCCAGTATGGTGCATATTATTAGGATGCAATGTTTGACTTTAAGCCTCAGTTTTATATAGATAGGCCTGGTGTGCAGTTTAACACTGAAAACAGGTCAAATGTAGTCCAAATGTAAAAGAAGTTCAATTTCTGGTTTGAACATCCGGGTTGGCGTGGACATCCTCTCTGTGCTAGCTTGTTAGTTTTTTCAACAGCTCTCAAGGTTTTGAGCTCTATCCCACACACTCACACGTAACAGGAGGAGAAAATCCATGTCACTTACATCGTCTTGATGCATTCTCAAACATCCAGGTAAGTAAATGTCACTTACAGCTGTTTGTAGGTGTCTTTCCCCCTTTTTTCATACCAGCAGCATGAAGTAGCAGATTTAGATCAATAATTATTCATGACTTTTCCTCCAGTGTCACATCTGCTTAAATTTCCAGCTGACACTAATTTTATGATAAATTGCTTCAGATATTTGTAATGGTTAACACGATGGTTGGTAAGCAAACCAACATTGTCTGATGTTGGCATGTGCTAGCATAAACCTCTATGTGTGCTGTGTTTATCATTAATTTTCATGAGGGAAAAATGAGAAAACCCCCGAGCAGTATTCTGGCTGTGATTTTGATGAATAGTGTAAGGTGTCAGCCTCTGGGAGCTACAGGGGGTCAGGAGGTGACACCTATTTAGTATTCAGTCACAGTTGACTGTGCAGTGAGGCTGTCCTGCATTTCTTCATGAAGGGCGCTTCTTCAGAGGACCGGGGGTCAGTGCAAATATCTGAGCATGGCTGAAAATTCTAAGTGTTGCTGGGAAATGTATTTTAAAGTAGCTGTTTTGAATTTTTTTCTGCCATGCTACTGTGATTAAGTATTGCTGTTCCTTTATAAAGAGGAAATGTTTTCCCTCACTCATTAAAAGTGTAACCCCTAGCCTCCATTGCCAACCTTGAAATTATGACAATAATTATGTGTGCCTGCCAGAGACAAAGTTTTGAAGAGACTAAAGGCTAATTATCTAGAGTCCCTCGCTTGCATTTCCTTTGCTACAGGGTACACTGATTAACACTTGAAGAAGAGTTCACAGAAATAGAGAAATATTCAGTTCACAGAAGGGGAAGTTTCTGAAGCATGCTGCTTTTGATCCGACAAATTGCATATAATTAATATTCCTCCGTTTGCTGTGGCTTCGTTTTCATCGTAGTTCTATCTGGTGGCTGTCAGGAAAGTGTCAGGGAGCTTTACATTCAGCCAATAATTTGCAAGAACCTGCAGAGCAGAACATCTCTACAAACCTAATGCGCTGTCTGTGTTCAAGAAGTCAAACAGCTTATGTAAAAGAAAAAAAAGGATGCATTTACATAATGAGCTGCATCTGAAGAGGTTTTGTTCTGTTCCATTTCTCCTCTTGCTCACAGACTGAACAGTAAATCCTCACACACAGTCTGCCACACACACGCATCAATAACTACTCATTGGGTGGCTGTGTGAGGCAGGACATCACGTATGGATCGATAACCCTCCTGGCCAGAGCTTGGTGTGTAATGAGGACCCAGCTGTGTGGTGCTGTCTGCCGCCTGTCTGTGTGTAATGACTGATGGCGAACTGAAAACAATTGAACTCTTGTTGCTGAAGTTGGTTTGCAAAATGTTGCACTTCCTTATGACCAGACTGAAAAGACAGGAAAATTTCACCATGCATCAAACTTTGGCATTATAAGTAACCTTCCAGATTTCAGTGGAAATCAAACAACATGCGTTAACACTGCCTACAGAGGGAGCTACAGCTCCACTGTCTCTCATTCAGTAATGTTTTTTTCTCACCTCCATCATTTGTATGGGTGAATCATTTGGACCACCTGGAGTCAGGGAGGTTGTCTGCTTGAGATTCAGCTTGACTGCTCCACTAAGAAGCAACTCGTCTCTCCTGAACATCTACAATGACAGGGGGGACGAGCTGAGGAATCACAGATGAAGTAGAGGACAGGCTTCCAGAGGAGGAAGCAATGACTGGAGGAAGACACCCCATTTGTATTAATGAGAGGAGAGTGAACAACAAAAACATCTCTTAGTATGACATACTGTAATTCCAGTACAGCCTTCAAAATGATTATAACATTTTGAAGGCTCCATAAAGGTAAAATCTCTTGCAGCCTGTTTGTACTGCATCAGCTCAAACTAAGTATATAAAAACAACTGTCACCTGAGTGTAATCTTAAATAATGTCATAATTACTGATGTTAAAAACTATAATACTTTTGCTACATGTAATATGAGCAGTGTTAGTCATTGTGACTGACCCACAGAGAATTAGCTGTTGACTTTGCAGTTCCCCACTGAGTGTTTTAGCATCACTTACATCATTGTTTTGGTTTCTACGTCCAACAGCTACTGCTATGGTTTAGTCTCACTGATGTCATCAACCTCATTTTCAAGTAGCTGCTTTCAGAGAGGGAGCTTTAATAAATCCAGAGTAAATAGCCCGAGGTATACTCAGCACTATCTGTTGGCATCGAACAGCAAATAAAGTCAGGAACTAGCTGGCAAACATGCTGGAGATTTCTCCAGTTAAAATACCAGATATTTCCAGAAAGACTAAACAAAGCAAAAAATGAAATAACCAAAGTCTGAATGTATCTGTCCAAAAATCAACATAAACTGCAATAAATACAAGGGCCAGATTTAGATTAAACATGCAACTAGCCAGCTTTTTATCTTGCAATCCATTACTAGTAGTATAGCATGTTTTCCAAAATTGTGGCCTTGAAGCAAACGATACCGAGCAATGGGGGTACGTTTGACTTACTGAAAAGTAAATTATATATGATCTATATATATATTATCTATATCATATAAATAACCAACATCATATTTGCAATAATTCAGATTGGACTATTAGAGGTATAATTGCCACAAAATTAAAGAAGCATACTGATGACATGGCATCAATCTTGTTTCGCCATTTTGGGCTGCATTTTTCACACATGTGTGACACACTAGTGTTTAGCGTTTGCTGTGTTTTTACTGACGGGAAAGTTTCTTTTTCTGTCCAAATGTACATTTGGAAGACTTGGTTTCACACTTCAATCTCAGCATGGTGGTACAGAGGTCAGCATTGTTGCCAGCTAGAAGGTTTTGGATTTCTGATCTCCTAGCAGTGTTTGTGGAGTTTTCATGTTCTTCATGTTTCACTGTTGCCGTCTCAGGTGACGTTCTAGGTGGAGATGTGTGTCTGTTGTTATGTGCTGCTTTTTCCCACCCAAGGAAAAGCATATAAAACATTTTCACCTTTCAGAAAGATGCATATATTGCTTGTATTTAAATCATAAACACCAATAAAACCAGCAGATATGAATCTGGTTAATACAGTAGTTAATAGCTCATATATTCCCTTAGCTATACACATGTGAAAATGAAGTACAACCTTACAGCTTCTATAGGAATTAAGAGGCTGATAATCAAAGGCACTTCATTAGTTGATCATTAGCAGCTGTGCCCACTTCTGCACAGAAGCAACTATTTGCTGGTCTGAAGCAGTCAGGTGTGTCTTAACTCAATATCAGAAATGATCGTTCCAGCAAATTCACCCTAAAGTCAGATTGTGAAATGCTCTGTGAAACTGCAAAAGACCTACACCTCAGACTTTACAGGTCTGAGTGAGCATTTCAAATATTAAAGTTCATGACAGTGCAGGAGTCTTCTTTTGATATTTTCAGTCATTTAGATTTTTGTTGATTGTTTATGCCATTGTTTATACTCTGGAGCCTCAAAATCTGTATGTCAACTGGTGGATGATGACACAGAAAGGGGGGGGGCTTTCAGCCGGTTTCTGTCACAGTTTTCAATTCAGAATGCAAGGTATCTTCCCCCAGGGAACTCCAGGGGGGTCAGGAGGTGACACTGCTGGATATATTTAATATTCAGTCACAGTTCACCCTGCAGTTGGGAGTTGGTAAAATTACAACAGGAGCTTACTCTTCCACGTACACACACTGTGTGTCTTTATAAATGCCACTTCTCCTGAGGCCCGAAGGGGTCAGCGCAAAGACCAACCAGTCACAGTGGAAGCAGATGTGAAGAGCTCTGCTTTAGTCCTACAATTTTTATATTTATGGAGTATATACATTTTCTCTGCATTAGACAAACACAGTATTTCTGAATGCATTTTGAACATAATCAACTTCCTTCCCATTGAAAACCCCACTAACCAAGTCTATGAGTTCTGTGACAAGTCTCTCTATGGCAGAATTATAAACACCTCTGCTGTCCTAAGGAAAAATGAGACTTCATTTTGTAAGCGAGGGAATTTCAGCTGAATCACTGACAAGCTTATCGACTCTGTGTGAAGTGCTGCCATCACTATGAGCAGTTCCAGTAAAGCGGCAGCTTCTGTCAGACTACTAGAAATGACGTGGTACAGATTTTTATGTCTGTGAAGGTTCTCGGTCATCCAGGTCATCGTAGTCTAAGGAGCTTGGAAAGAAAAGCGTCTGGACTTCTTTAAGTTTCTTGATTGATTGTTTCTTTTTGAAACCAGACATCACTAAAGACTGAAACTAAAGGGACACTACAAGCAGATCCTTCTTTCTGAGTTTCGTCCTGACTTTATGAGTAGTTATTAAAATGATGCCATAACGCATTTTAATGTTGTATTCGGCTTAACTTAAAACAACCAATGAGTTCATAAACTCTTGAGGAAAGGGCTCATTGAGGTTATAGGTTATAGGAAGTCAAGAGTCATTTTTCCAGTATAACTGGAACTCTCTATAACCACCATAGTCACCAACTCCTATTAAAAGGAGTATGTAACTAAATTATGTATAAAGCTGGATTTCAGCCCAGTTACAATGGCTGAATGCATTTCCATGGTGATGCATTTAGCCCAGCACTGACACAAGTGAAACAGGTTTTTGATGCTGTGTGTGCAGTTTAGCTTGCTCATGTGCATTTTACAAAGAATTTAATAATGATGGCCTGAGTAATGAGACCTGTTTGTGGAGAAATGCCCTGCACCGCAAACATTATTAATGATCTAAACCAGTACTCCGGGGAGGGAAACACAAAGGGGCCAAAACAGTGCTACCAGGCCATCATACGCCCTCCCATAAAAATAGGGCTTAGATAGCCATGAAGTTAGTTAACATTTTGCCAACACTTGAAGTTGTATTACTAGGACACAGCCCTTGATAATGCATCAGCCAAAACATTGTCTGCCCCCTTTATGTGTTAAACTTCCAGATTATATGGCTGAAGAAAAAGGCACCATCTCAAACACTGATTGGGATTCTGGGGATTCTGAAGAAAATGAAGGAAGGTGAGGCGATTGTGATCTGTGTAAACTAAAACAGGATTACCCCCTGCCCCTACGTATACTTCAAAATGTTGTAGAGCCCATATTAAAGCCGATGCGTCCTTCTCCACTATCGAGTAGTTCATTTGGTAAAATTTGAACTTCTGGGAGAAAAAACTGACAGGAAGGTTCACTCCATCCTCCCCCTCCAGCAACAGAACAGCTTCGGCTCCCACCATACTAGTATCTACCTGTAGTTTGAGTGGCTTATCCATACAGGGAGCTGCTAGAACAGGTACAGAGGAAATCACAATTTTCACTTCCTGAAAGGCTTCCTGACAAGGTGGCATCCAAAAAAACATAACCTTGTAGCTGCAAGAGGGGCAGCTACAGTGGAAAATTCTTGCAGAATTATCTGTAGTAGCCAACAATCCCAACAAAGCATCCAAGCTACTGAGTGACTCAGATATGTTTTGGTTTCTACGTCCAACAGTTATTGGTCGGCAGTCCCTCCTCCCAGTCACGATCCACTTCCGTACAATAAGCACACAACAAGGACTTCAAGGTTTGGTGAAACCTTTCAATAGCTCCCTGACTTTGTGGATGGTAAGGATTGAACTGGTTTTACCTGAAGGAGCTTCAGTATTTCTGTGAACATACTTGATGTGAAATTTGTCCTTCGGTCACTCTGAAAAATCTTTGTGATACCAAAAACCAAGATAACCTGCGACAGGGCTTTAACCACTGCTCTCGTGGTAATGTTGGGTATTGGGCAGCTGCGTAGCGAGTACTTAAACACATCACTGTTAATAAGTACATATTTCCTGCCTTTGACCTGGGTAACGGCCCCACACAGTCAATCAGCAAATCTCAAAAGGCTGGTCAATCACTGCAACGGGACATAAAGGTGCAGGCTCAATTGCTTGGTTGGGCTTTACAGTCACTTGACAAATGTGACATGTTTTAATGTACAAGGAAATGAAGTTTTTCAGTTTTGGCCCAAAAAATGGTGCAGGACTCTGTCATAGGTTTTCTGAACACCTAAATGTCCAGCAGTGGAATCATGAGCCATCTTCAAGACATGCTCTCTAAGGCTGCGTTCACACTGCAGGCGAAAGCGCATCAAATCCGATTTTTTTGACCCTATGCGACCCATATCCGATCATGGTATGACAGTGTGAACGGCGCAAATCCGATATTTTCAAATCCGATCTGGGTCACTTTCGTATGTGGTACTGAATCTGATACATATCCGATGTTTTAGAAAGCGAATGCTGTTTGAACGGTCAGGTCGCATTAAATCCGTCTTTTACGTCACTGACACAAGACGGACGCCAATTATCAGCGCCGGAGAAATGATGGTCCCATTAACTTATCATGATGAGTCCATTTTCAAACCAAAAGCCATCATCCACAAAATACCTGGCTGTCTCCATCTCATCTGTAGGGCGGACCAACTGTAACGGTTCTTGTAAAGATGCGTCATCCCTCACTACACATTACTGACAAATCATATTCTGACAGAGGAAATGACACATTCAAAACATTGGTTGTGGTTTTATACCTAGAAGCTGTTGAAAAAGAATCTTCGGGAGAGTCTTTACTCCTGGCCCGAGTGATCACACAGTACTTTGTGTCTGGCTTACCTCATCCCTGTGTCTTAGTGGCACATTTTGAGATGGATGACCATTTTTCCACACTTTAGTCCCAATGAAATCATTTCCCAAAATCACCTGGATTCCCTCAGTGGGTAGCCTACCCTGTACTAGCTCTAATGACAAAAACAGACGATGTAACGGTACAGTCATTACATTTCGATTCATACCCTGGACTTTAGAACAGCAACCACTATCAATTTCTGAGGGCAACACTGGGCTAAATAAATGGTAATAAATAAATCCAAAGCACCTGTGTCTCTAAGAATGTTTACAGCTATCTTCTGGTCACGACCCACCAATGAGACTAAACCTCCAGATACATATGGTCTATACCCTGGGTCAGTGGACTGGAAATCCAGTTAATTTTTTTGAATAATCCCAGGAATCTGCAGAATCGCAGACCTAGTGTGAAACTGCACAGCAGCTATTACCTTATTCCTTTCAATGGGGGCAGCCAAAACTGCAAAGGCAATAGGTTTCACTGAACGAGTTCCCTATGCAGATTTAGCCTCAGCCTGCAACAAAAGGCACTCATTTTCCCAGTGACCTTTACCTAAACGGTAATTGCATGTCCTACTTTAGTTTCAATTTGCACTGGTAGAGTCTTGTTTAGTAATTGCATTCTGTTGGCCCTTTCTCCCAACTAACAAGACAATCTCCCTGCTTCCAACCACTACCTCCTTTGATTGTCAAAGTAAACTCATCTGCCAACACTTCAGCATCAGAAGCATTTTTCACTTTCTCCTCATTCAAGTATGTAGCTACTCGTTTAGGAAGAGTGAACCTTAAGCGCCCAGCAAAACAAGCTCCCCCAACTGTTCAAATGTACTTACTCCAGAGGCAACCTGCCAACGGTTAAACACAATTCTTAGCCCACGAACAAATTCCACATAAGTTTGGCTTTGCTGTTTCTAGGAAGCTTTAAACTTTTGTCTATAACCTCGGGAACTAGTTGGTAAGTTTGTCAAACAGCCTGTTCAACTTTTTCATAGTTTTCACTGTCAGCCTTTGATAAAGCTGAAAGGCTTCCTGAGCTTTACCAGTCAAAACACAATGCATTAACAATGTTTGTTCGGCGTCAGACCACTGTCGTATCACCTCTCAAAATGCCAAATATAAATAAATATTGTCATAAGTTAGTAGAGACATCAAAAGGTTTTCTGAAGTGTGGTGAGCTAGTCTGACAAGAATCAGTAAGCTGACCATTAACCAGATCTAGTCTATAATGCTCTAAAGTTAGTGAGAAGCACACAGCAAGCCAGAGTTCAGAGTCACCCTATGTGTTGATCTTGTTTTTGTCCTACAGCACAGTGTGAACAGTACTTTTTGGAGTGCACCATGATGAAAGAGCAAACCTGACATGCCTCAGCTGAAAAAGCTTTGCCTAGTGAGGCCAAAGCTTGGACTGTCCTGCAGTAGACAGTTGAAGCGCTTTATACAGAGTGATGCAACTTGGGTGGTGTTGTTTCTGTGTGGTTTCTACTGGTGACTGGAAAAATCTCATACTTGGGCTCTGACGTAGATGCCATACCTCTCCTCTCTGGTGCATCTTGAGATGTTTTGTCAAACAACTTGTATGAAAAAGAGCCATCACCTATTTTTTACTTCCAAGCTTGGCATTTAAGCAGATTGCTGTTTGCTATCTGTCTTTTGTCATCATCGCTTACTAAACATTTTCCCCAAAAGGAACCTTATCAGGATGTAACACCCCCCATCCCCCCCCCCCCCCCCCATTATCTCCAGGGAGAGGCAAATGGTGCCATGATACAGAACAATATATTGAACACAATTTACTGAAAAGAGGCAAGGGCAAGTTATTCCAGGGGTAGAAGATGAGGATCGGTCTGGGTGGAACACTCTAGGTCTCAGAAGTGGTATTTACCAGATGTCATCATGTGGTCACATGTAGGAAATAAAACCACGAAGGTGGGACTAATAGTAAGACAGAAGGTGGGATATTAGGAAGCAGCAGCAGCAGACAGGAAAACAATCCAGTATCAGCAAATGGTCCAGCATTACATGACTGCTTACAATGGAAACCATTCTGGAATCTCCGGATAACATTAGGAATAAGGGTTCACAAGAGAAAAACTGATTTAGGAAAGTGGTGGAAAGAGCTTCCTGATGGCTCTGGCCTAGGAGAGATGACACGGCCCGGAAACTGTATGGAGATAAGTAGTGTTCATTGCTGAACAGCCAACTCATGACCTCAATGGCCACATTTACTGAAAATGGTTTTGATATGCCCTCTCTTATGTAAGTAAAAATGTCAGTAATTGAAATTGAAATGTCCTTTGGTAACATGGTAATTTTGCATTGTTCCCTCTTTTGCTGCCACTGTTCCTTCCTTGGACGACCTTTGATAGATACTAACCACCGTACTCCACAAAAGCTGGAGCTTTGGAGATATTCTGCCCCGTCTTCTATCACAGCTTGGCTCCAGTCAAACCAGGTCAAATCTTTACACAAGCCCATTTTTCCTGCTTCTAACACATCAACTTTGAGGATAAAATGTTCACTTGCTACCTAATATATCCCACACACTAACAGGTGCCACTATGAAAAGATAATCAGTGTTATTCACTTCACCTGTCATTGATCAGAATGCTATGCCTGATCGGTGTACATCCATAGATGAATACGCCAAAGTTCAAATGCACAACAGTTACTGAATAGAATATTTAAAGTGTTTGTTCTTTCTGAACATGACAATAATCTGACACTGGAGAAAAGAAGTATGCCCAAAAACAAAAACAGATTTTAGCAAAGAGAGAACAAGTTGGACGCGGGAGAGAGAAGTGAGGAGAAATTCATTTCAGAAGATATAGTAGACATAACTTCAATTCTGCCTGTGCTCGTATTACCTTGAATGCGTGAGACATGATCATAAACCTGTGTGGCGAAAAATAAATAAATAAATAAATAAAAAGAATTGAGGGAGAGAGACAGAGACAGAGACAGAGAGAGTCCCGTCAAAGTCAGCAAGCTTGTTTTCAGCTTTCAGATGTTCAGCTGTGTGGGTGCAGGTGCTGAAAAAGACACATTGGTTTCTAGGTAACAGGCAGGAGAAAACAGACTACCTTCATTTTCTTTGCTTCCTTTTAGCTGAGAGGGAACAACATTTTTTGCTGCTCTGCCCTTAGCCTGTCTCTTTATAGATGCAAGGCTAATTAGTTATTCTTTTTCTTTTCTACACACGGCAAACTCCACAAGAATCGCTGTAATGTGCCGACTTGGATGTTTCTTTAATTTTAAATCAGTTTGGTTGTTTTTATTTTGTTTCCAGGTTTAATACTATTTAATACTAGTACGTCTCTTACCAGTTATCAATATAGAGCTACTTAACAAGCATATGGAACATACAGCCATGAAATTTGTCAAAATTCATTTCTGCTTCCCCAGTTCAAGGTCATGGGGTGAATTGAGCCTATCTCAGCTGTATTCTGGAGACAGACAGACATAGTAATATAATAAGAATATGGTAATTACTAGGGTAATCTTTGTTAACATTTGTTTGATTATCTAAAATGAGTTGATGAAAAAAAAAAAAAGAAATTCAGAAGGGAGCAAATACTTTTAAACTGCACTGATGGGTAAAGTGCAGAAATAAAGTACTATTTGAAAAGCTTGAGTGATATATATAAACTAAACATACTATTTAAAGATACTGAACACTGAGCTGCTCCTGATGCATTCATGTAGCACTTAGATATAGAAAGAAAGTGCTTGTATGAATGTATGTGTGCATGAGGTATACTATACAATGCATTGAGTGCTCAAGTAGGTTAGCAAAGCACTATATAAGAGCCAGTCCATTTACCATCACTTTTAGAGAGGCAACGATCAAGATGGGATTCATAAGAATTTAGTGATTCCAACTCCATTATCGATATCACTTTGATTAGTTTACTTATTGATTCTCTTATCGATTGTCATTAGCTTCTCACTGGCTGCACTTTGACAGTGGCCACCATTGTTAAGCAGTATGTCAAAGACATGACATTCATGCATTCATTCTTTTTGTGCATGCTGCGTGGTCAGATGTTTCTGCATGTTCAAGGTATTTCAGCTCTTTGTTATGATCAGTGTTGGCGTTATTGCTCAAAAAAGTAATGTAGTACACATATTACACAGAACACTTAAAGTGATGCAGTACGTTACGTTACAAAACAACCTGAAACGCATTGTCTCATAATTGCCAGTTAACAATATCAACCTATAGACTACAGTTCCACACACACTCCCCTGGTACATTTCCTACAATCAGCAGACTATTGCACAAGTGCAGATGGAACTGATAGGTGAGCAGAACAACAATTTCAAGGAACTAAAGTACTAGGAGCTGGTTCTCTACAAGAACTGGCTCTCTATTCCCATGCCTCATAAAGCTGATAAAAAGTCCAGGTTTGTGAAAGTCATTACTCTCATCCTGAGAGTGTAGATTTGCCAAATTTCATTGTAGTCCAGGCGCTAAGACAATTTTGTGCCAACCCACCTGTGGGATATCCGATTGGACTTTGGTGGTACTATTAACAAGGTTATGTTTTCTGGAGTTACATAATTTATGGAGTTATATAATGTGTTATAAAAGGCTTATTCATGGCGGGTCATGAGAAGTTATTGTCCTGAGAACATGGGTATATTTTCCAAGCTTTACTCCAGTCTTAATCTGCGAAAACCACAAAGATCAGGTGGTGTTACTACAGGAAAAACAATGCTGATCATCAGAGTTAGTGGGTTTTATCTTCATCCAACATGCTTGTTTGTAAAACATTTAATAACAAGACAATTAAGAGATATAAAGTTATTTCAGTCTGAGCCATATTGGTGTCTGACAACTTGGCTAACCCCACAAAAAGGCAAGCCACTATAGTGCTGACAAATCATTGAAATCAGTTTAAAATAATGTGACCTCACCATCTCCCTCTTATTTTCCTTTCCTCAGATTGTTACCGATTTTGTCTTCTTATGTCCATCGAGGAGGTCAGCACGTGCCGGCACAGCAGTGGGGAGCAAGGTGTGGATGTATGTTTTTGACCATGTGATCTCGGACCGCAGTGTCTGGTCAGGTCTCACTTTCTGCTATGAGCATTCCTGCCATGGTGCAGAGCTGCCCTTTCTTTTTCATTCAGCCTCTGTGGCCAACTTCACCCTGTCACCGTCGGAGAAGCTGCTGTCCAATCGGATGCTGTGCTACTGGGGTGCCTTCGCTCACACTGGCGACCCTTCCTCCAGGAGCCAACAGACAACTTTCTGCCGGGAGCAGCGTCTGCCTATTTGGCCGCGCTATTCTGACACCAGTGGCTTTCTAGTCATGAACCTCACTGTGCGTTCCCATGCACAAGCAGGAACCAGAAACCATATATGTGATTTCTGGGACCAGCTGGGCATCTACTAGAGAGGGAACAGGTTGGGCATGCTGTTCTTTTGTTGAAACTAGAGTCAAAAGAATGATTCTTTTCCCTGCATTGTTTTGTTTCTAAAAGTAGGATATGTACATGTCTGCTCTAGCTTTGCCCCAGAGACTGTCAAGTTAGTTGATGAAGTTTTGCTAGTTACTACAGTACTCCTGCCCCTTTGTCTTTATTTGTTGCAAGTAAACCATGTATTTCTTTGTATGCAAGATTTCCTTTCTAATTGAATCCAAGTCTGCATGACTTGGATTGTTATCTAGGAGCAAAGCAGCCAGACTGTAATTTTTAGCTATATCAGACATCCAGACTGGATTATTACAACAATTCACAAATTAATTACCATAATGTTTGGTACAAAAATTCATTGCGTAGGGGGAATCCTGCTAATTCTGTTTTGTTCTTTATTAGGGATTTGCATATTTGGACTGGAGTGAAATATCTTGTCAACTATGTGGTGTGGTTCAAAATATTTTTCTGCCCTGAAAACAACTCCATAAGTTATTTCTGCTCACAACTTATTAGGACCTGCAGTCATATGTTATTCTAAGACAAATGCCTCCACTTTACAAATTTTTATGAGTCATAAGACACTGGCATCAAACACTTAGCCAGAAGAAAGCTGGTTCTATCTGGCAAAAGGGGAAAATGAATGCATTTGGTAAAAGTGGTAAACATCAGCAGGACGATTGGCTGATGGAGGGCTAGTTTGGTTTTTGGGATCACGTCTGCTATGCAGGCTAATGTCAAAGAAATGCAGAATATCTCAAACAACAGGAAATTAGATTTATGTTGACTCGTAGCAAATTAATGGTGAGCTGGTTAACCATATCTTGCTGCCTATCTGTAACCAAATCCTACCTGGAAATACTATTTACCTTACATAACCTGCGACTTTGAGGCAAAGTGATTGAAGATTAATTGAACTAATAATGCTGGTAGAGAAAACGACTGACCGACATATGACAGTATGGTAAATACTCTACTTTAAAGGTGGGTCTTTGGAACTAACTGCCAGTTACAAAGCAATGGTTAAGAGGGAATTGTTGAATATGAGCCCTAGACCGCAACATGGTACTACTCAAATTTGGGCTGCCAGCGATTTTTTTGCTTTCTGCACCCCCCTGCAAACCATACTAGTCTTGCAGTGGCACCATTTGTCACAAGTCATTGTTATGCTCTTCTGGCTATTGTTTCTATCTTAGATTATTAAGTAATTAAGAATTAAAACCAGTGTCAGTCTCCACTTTATATTGTACCTTATGAGCCAGGTAATAACACTAAAGGCCATCAGCAACACATCTGCGTGTTGTGAAAAGTAAATGGCTTGATACTCTCAGCTAAGTCACTGACATTTTATGTGACATTATGTCAAAACAATTCAGTTATGATTCTCATCATACAAGTCTTGTCAGTAAGTAATATGGGTGATTTTCTGCAATGAATGCTAATCTAAATTTACATAAATAAGGGTACAGCTTGTCATATCATCCAAGAACAAAGGAGGCAGTAATTTGTGTGAAATAGTTGTAGTTTACGAGTTTTACGTTCCAACAGAAGTGGTTTGAAATCTTTCAAATCCTTCACTTGATCTGGGAGCTTAACTGGCAAATGTCCAGTCATAAGCCTGCTTCCCTAGCCTTCAGGCGTTCACCACTCCTGTCTCTTTCTAGACCAGCTGAAGTGGCCTCTCTCCCTACTGGCACAAAGGCCACAGTGAATTGTCCTGTTTCCTTTGGCGCCAGTTTAATATATGCCACAGACACACATTCACGCACACACACACACACAAGACCATTTTTATTGGCTGTTTACACACGACTGGTAGAGCGCTGACACACTAGGGTGTGTTGAGGCCACCTCATTATCTCGGCAGACATTTACTTTGCTGTCATCCAGTATCAAAGCTCGGCCCGCGCTGCGACTTAGCTGTCTGAGATGGCCGCACAGCTAATCAATTGCTGTTCATCCCAGCACTGCGCCAAAGGCTGTGCTCACAGGCTGTCCCCCTCCCCCTTAAAAACCCTGCTGCTCATTATTGTGACAGCTGATAAGAGGGAGATGGAGTGAGAGCGAGAGGGGAAAAACAGACACAATCCTTTCTGTTGCCTGTATAATTTAGAAAAGGTTATGGAATCAATGTCTGGCTGTCACTCTCCAGCTCCAGATCAAGGTTGTTGGCTTTGCACAGATGCATTCCAATAAGATCTGATTATGGCCACTGCATTTGCAATTAAAATCAGATGAAAGGCCTTCGCTGCCCAGTATGCTGCTCAGGACAGTTAGAATACAGCAGCACGCTGTTCAGCGGCGTCCTTCTCAAAAAAATTGGGCTCGTTCAACTTTTCAATTCAATTTTATTTATATAGTGCCAAATCACAACAAAAGTCTCCTCAAGGCGCTTCAAAAAAAAAAAAAATGATGAGAAATCTCTCAGAGAAAAAGTGTGGCTGGAGTGATAAGCTAAAAAGTATTGGTCAAGCAGTAAACAGTGTTCAGATCCATAATATTCAGGAAATCTTTCAAGGATGTTTTCAACTTTTAACCTCCTAGGACCTGGCGTCCAAATATGTGGACATCACATTTTGGGTTGTCTAGACCAAAATACTAAATTTTGGTCTACTATCCCTGTGGTGCTGTTGTTCCTGCATCATAATGTTTGGTTTGCAATTGAACAAGTTACACTGTTGTGATGTGATAGGATTGCAATGTGAAGAGAAAAACTGTTTATATAAAAGTCTGTACAGGAACAAGTGGTAAGCATGTCAGCTGTTTACTTTATTATTTGATATCATTTAATAAATATATTATTAAGTTAGGTTTGATGTTAGCCAAATTCAGATCACTCATGTTGGTTTGCTCATGATCATTTTTAAAAGCATTAGCTAACTTCTTGGCTAATGCTAACTGCTCAGACAGCATCACTGGTCAGTTGATGATCCTGGACCAAAATTATTATGAGGATGTAGGAACAACACTAACACAGGGATGTGAGATTGTGCACTTGGACACCCTTCAGTCCTCGGATTCACCTGGAAATCCTGCTTATTAGAGTAATGAACGGAGCTGATGACAAAGACCATCCCTGGAAAAATACATCTCCCCACGGGCACAAGTCTGACTCAGCAGTGCAAACTAAATTATTTCTACAGGAACTGAAAAAGCTGTATCAACAGGCCATAGAACTTCTCCAAATCCACAAAGCACATGGACACTGGTCGGGTAATTTCTCATGGACCCCAAAATATCATTAACAGGCTAAAGAGCTGGTCCAGTGTTGCAAACCTTATTTTGGGATAAAGTTACCTGCAGAGTTTTAACATGTGTTTAATATTATTTGGCCTGTGTTTCTATATAATAATGTCCAGATGACTACAGAAATGAACATTATGACTCTCTTCCGATTCATTTGGATAAGGGCTTGGGTTTGTTGCCTGGAATAATTTATTTCTAGAAGGACTTTGACTGAGCTCAGACCCAGTAAGCATAGCTTAGTAAGAAAACTAAAACCAACCTGACTCTGTTAGAAGTTAATAAAACCTAACTCTACACTGTGAAGCTCATAGTTTGAACTATATGATCAAATAAGTTTCAAAACCCTTATTAATAATCTGGAGAAGTGCTGCCAGGAGGAGTTTGTTACATTTTGACCGAATTGGGCTACAACTTTCTTCCATTGTTCTACTTCTAAGTGAAGCTAACCCAGCAACAAGGTAAACAAGTGTTTTTCTCAAAATGTTAAACTTTTCTCTTAAATTCTGAAAAGGGCGACAAAAGCTGTTTAGAATGAAAGCATGACTTTCTAACACTTGTGACATCCTGTTTGAACTTAGCTAAAAGAAATTTTTTTTTGACAAGTTTGTTTGTAGATTTTGGCTTTGGAAAAAACCCCTCACAAATGACACTGCATACAGATAAGACTGTACATTTCTGTTTGTGGCTGCCTCTTCTTTTCCCTGGCTTTGCTCTTGGCTACATGAATAAAAGCAACACAAGCACATATGCTGCGATTTGTCTCAACACAGTGAAGGCTCAAGGGCAGACACGAGAGGTGAGATGAAATTAGGACTGCTGCTGTTTATTTCCAAGATTAAAAACAGAGCACAAAGGCCTTTGGCTGAAATATCACATTGTATATGATAGTTACAGTTTCGCTTTGAATGTGGAAGTGAGATTCTCTCTTATATTACATTTTAGTGCTGTGGGCAGATATCACCGTTGACAAAGACATGCCATTTATCTGTCTTGTGCTCTAAACAAAGCAGCCTGTGAAGGATAATCTTTTATTCTGCTGCAGACTCAGCAAACATTTCATAGAAGACAACAAGACCAAGTTTCCTCAAACAAGTGCAAACTTTTCAGCCTGTTTAAACTGAGCCAATGCCATGAAGTTATGTCCCTTCTCATGGAGTCGTGCGTTGGACTTGGGACATATTTCAGTTTACCACAAGTGTGTAGGCAAGGATAACCAGCTATCAATACTTTAGTGTAATAATGGAAAAGTATTACATGTGGTATATTCCTAGTGAATTTTGAAAGTATTCAGAACCTTGAGTTTCAGTTGCACATTTCAGGCAATTAGCAGCCTTTGTATATCTTTGTACGTACTTTTTAATATTTAAACTTGGTGTCTCTGCAGATTTTGGGTATATACTACTCCTATAAAAAAAAAAAATTACACTATTTTCAGCTCAGCTCAGTTTATTCGTTTATTTATTTTTTTGTTCTAAAGATTTTGGTAGCACTTTCTATTACAGCTCATTAATAAAGTGGTAATAGTAGCAAGCAGAAATAAAAAAAAACAAACACTTTGTATCTGACCTTTCCATGTGCATGAAAGTGCTGCGAGGACCTAAAACAAAAAATATATAAGATATTAAAAAAGTCCTTTTAACTATAGTGGTCACTGAACTATTGTTGTTTAAGCTATTAAACCTGTCTGAGATTTGCTTGATTTTAAGGAAAGACTGTTTTTTGTTATTTCTTGGAATGGCAGAAATCTCAGAAATCACCAAAAGAAATTCCACAATAACATGATTTCTTTAAAAACAGAAATTTGTCATAATACGTTATTGAATCACATGATCAAACATGGTATTTATTGTTACATGGTATGTAATTTAAATATGATCTAAGTTGGATATATACAATATATTGTATGTTTGCAGCTGAACAATCCCTCCCTACAGTAATTAGTAACATACTGACAACCACCAATAATTCCACTACTTTTACATTTCTAGTGCTAGACTTGACATATTATGAGCTACATTTCTGTACTATCAGGGATAACACAGGATGGATGGCTGTCAACCAGGATGCATGAGATTAGATTAAGGCGCAGACACACATTACTTTTCAGGTCTAAGGAGCTTGGAAAGAAAAGCGTCTGGACTTCTTTAAGTTGCTTAAAGACGTTTCACCTCCGAGAAGCTTCTTCAGTTCTAGGGTCAAATGGTGGAGAGTCCCAGATTTAAGCCCTGTGGCCTAAGCCCTACCTAATCAAATGAGCCAAGGTGTGAAAATGGGTGTAGGTCACAATCAGCCAAGGTTTTGGGTGAGCTCATTGTGAAACCTGGCCCCACCTTGTCATGTGATTTCCTGAGGTCAGATGGCCCAGGATGTGAGTGGGCGTTAAGGCGTCTGGGGGGGGATCTCAAAACTGGATTATAGATGGCAGACAGTTGGTGTCGTAAACCACCGCCTCTGTTCAAAGATGGTCGCTCACAGTGGACATAAATGGCTTCTTTCACTCCTCTTTCAAACCATCTGTCCTCTCCTCTCATTACTTTTCACAGCTTTGTTTAGCTGCTTAGATGCACTTTAGATGAAGGATTGTTAGTCATTCATGCAAATAATAAATAAATGTGGTGCAGTATTGGTTTCAGCCAACCTCTTGGTTCAGTGCAGTGATGCTTAACATGCTTGATGACAGAGAATGAGTAAGCATATGGATTACAGCACAGATGCATCATGGGACTGAGCGATACAGATACTGAAAATCACTAGCACAGTCAGAACCAAACCGAAGCATTAGAAGCAATTTGGATTCGAACCATGAATTTCAAGTTTCAAGGAGGTAGACTGTGGAATAATTTTCTTCACTTTAACTTTTATGTAACAATTACTTTACTTTATATTCCCATTATCTTCTTACTCCACAGGGAAACACATATTCTTCTATATTTCCTTATTAACAAAGTCATCCCCTCCATATGTTTTGAAAAACATTTGCACATTTAGTAGGACCTTTAGGCGTAAGACCCAGTTAAGTGCCAATTAAAAGCGAAAAAAAATAATTTAATCAGCTTTTTTATTACAGTATTATACAGAAACCATGTGCATACAAATGACTTCATTCAGAAGATGGAGCTTTCTGCTGACCTACGAGCCTGTGTCTCATTCTCATGGAGACTTACTATGTTATGGCAATGCTGCTGCCAGAGTTGTTGTTTTTTTTTAACTTCCCCAACCTCAACTGAATCAGTCCCAAGAGCTCTCAGTGTACATATAGGAGGTAGACTACAGTGCATTTTGCTCATAAATCCAAAAAGGGCTGTAATTCTGAGCTGAGGCTTATGTATTAAGAAAGTGTAGGCGGTTGAGAAGAGATAGCAGAGCATTCAAGCTCCAGTTTGCTACAGCTTACTGTAACAATAACACTCGAGAGGGCACCTTTTACTGTATTGAGCCAAACATTTACAGCATCAACACAACACTGATCAGAGTTTCAGAAAGCTCCTTTGTGTTTAAAGCTTTAAAGCAGCTTTGACCCAGTATAAGTGGAACAGCTGTGTTTGAACTAGCCATAGTGAGAAATTCCAAATGAAAATCCTCTGTTGCTTTAGTTCTGCGTGCAAACTCACGATCTGGTTAATCCTGTATTGTAAAAACTGAAAGACAGCTGTGATTACTAGTAGCTCAGTGCTGCCTGTGGTATCAGACTCCGCTGTAACAGTATCCCCCTGGTTTTGTGGTTCATTGTTCAACGTTGAATTGCACACAGGTCTCAGAGCTTCAAAAAAATGTTGTCTCGCCTCACAGTGAGCCATCAGACTGTGAGGCTATTCAGAATACATTCGTCAGTCATAATTACCAGCTTTCTGAGCAAAGACCAGGATGTTTCTGCAGCTTAGTCACTCATGGGCAAAGCGCAAGGTTTTGAACTTCAGTTAATCATTTTTCCCATGCCAGCTTTTGATTTTCAGTTTTCTTTAATACATGATGCAGTTACTACAGTAACCATCAAGTACAGATGTGTTGCTCGCCTCTTTCAGTTACTTTGGTTAAATCTCTATCAACTGACCTTTTTTAGGTCACTTGTGGGAAATGCAATAAGCTGTAAGCATCACTAGCACACTTTCTAGATGTTGCACATTTACTGGAAAGTAGATGTAATTCTTCTGTAAATCTGATTTTGCAGACTTATTTTCGCTCTCCTAGATAGTACTGGAGTATAATACTGGAGCCCCAAGAACGAAGAGAGAGAATTGTTGACCAAAAAAATGTCTTCTTAAATATTTTTCATCTCTTTCAAAAAGTAAAACGAACAACACTGTAACATGTTTTCCCCACAAGTTTTTTTTTAACCGATTAAGAAAAAGCAATAATGGAGCTTGAATTTTTCTTTTTCTGGAAAAAAAAAGAAAAATTCAAGTTCAAGTTTCTTTTTTTTCTGCTTATAAATCATATACACAGGAGAGACAACAGTTTAGATGACACACAGAAAATGTCTCACCAGAATTTTCTCAACACTTGTCTCTCAAAATGCTTCTGCACTTTTCCTCTCTCCCCAGCTTAAAGTTACTGACTCACTCTCAAGCTGTCAGTTGCACTTAGTATGCTCACAAATAGTTGCTCACTGTGACTATCCAGATATGAGTTTCCACATTGGGGATACTGAGTATTAATTAATTGAGTAAAATGAAGAAGCGTAATAAATGAAAATCTAAATAGAATGCAATGCAAAAACAAACAAACAACCAATACAGTCTCTATAAAGTAAAATAAACTGAATAATACCAGCTTACTATGTAGTCCCAAAAAGGAACACAGGAAATGTGAAATGGCATTAAAGTTAGTCAGAGTGTGAAGTGTAGTGGACACTGAAGTGCAATAAAGCGGGTCAATATACACAAAGTGTTATGTTTTTTTGTTTTTGTTTTTTTTACATTATTTACATTTGATCTTTTATATTGTGTACATCGTCTATTGATTTTATTGTTTATTTTAATATTTATGTACAGCGCTTTGTGATTGTCTATCTGCGAAAAGCGCTTAATAAATAAAGTTTACTTACTTACTTACTTTAAAGTGCTGGGCTGAAATAAAATAATTCAGTTGAATTCAATTCAGTTTTATTTATATAGCACCAAATCACAATAACAGCTGCCTGCTTTATGTTGTAAGGTAAAGACCCTACAATAATACAGAGAAAACACTCCAATTATCATATGATCCCTTATGAGCATGCACTTTGGCGACAGTGGGAAGGAAAATCTCTCTTTTAGTAGGAAGGAATCTCTAGCAGAACCAGGCTCAGGGAGGGGCGGCCATCTGCCATGACCGCTAGGGGGGTGAGTGGAGGAAGACTAGACAAAGAGCCAGAGATGAATAAAAATTAATGATTAAACGGAGAGTGGTGTATAAATACATAGTGAGTCCCTTTTCCACAGTACAAGTGTTGTTGTCTGGAGTATGAAAGACCTCATGTACCTGACCTTGTGGCAGCTGAGCTGAATCAGTCTGTCTGCCTGTCCAGCAAGTGGTGCAGAGGGTGGTCAGGCTTATCAGGTGACTTCTTCTCCACCACAGCTTCAAAAGAGTCCATTTTGTAGCGAATCACAGAGCCCAGCCTTCCCAATCAGTTTATCCAGTCTGTTGCTGTCACCTTGTGATCTCCCAGCACACCACAGCAAAATGCACTCTTACAAAATCTCCAACATTTTGCTGCACACATTGAAGAATCTGATTTTCCCTATGATATAGAGCCTTGTACACAGCCTCAATACGATTTCAATCTGTACTAAGTACTGAATGAATGTAGCTCGTAATAAAAAGGGCTATACGTGCTTATATAGTGCTTTTTTATCAAAGTCAGTCCATTTAGCAAAGTAGCACCTATGATAGACATTTTACAGTAGTTATTCCAACACTTCTTGGCCTCATTTCCCCCAGTAAAACAAGTGCATGCGTGCTAAAAAAAATCTTTGCTATTATTATCAGCATTGAAATTTACTGTTAGTAATATTACTTACTGGTATTATTAATAAGATAAGATAAGATAAGATGGCCTTTATTAGTCCCACAGGTGGGAAATTTGTTTTGTTACAGCAAAAGTGCAAAGTTATGTAGCAGAAATTAGAAAACACTGGAATGCAATAAAATACAATAAAATAAAATAAAATACTATATACAATAGAATAAAATAGAATAGAATAATATATACAATAGAATAAAATAGAAATACAAATACTATATACAACTGAGTAGGAAAATACAAAAACACAACTTCGTCAGAAGAAGAATTGCACGTATAGCAGTCTTATTGCACATGTGTGGGTTTGTGTGTTTGATCAGCTGCAAAAGTCTTTATTGTAGAGTCTGACAGCAGTGGGGAGGAAAGACCTGCGAAATCTCTCCGTCCCACACCGTGGGTGCCGCAGTCTCCCACTGAAGGAGCTGCTCAGTGCCTTCACAGTCTCATGCATGGGGTGGGAGATGTTGTCCAACTGCTTTTGTACTGCTTTTAACATGATTTTTGCTGCTACTGTTATAGCTACTGTTACTACCATTATTATAATTTAATTTCCACGGTGACCCGAGAGGTCAAACGAATTGCAACTTCAAAAAACACTAGTAATTAGAAAAACACTTCATAAGCATGCAAAACACAGCATAAATAGAAATAAAACATCCATCAAAATATCAAAAAAACTGAACAGAATTGTGGAACTCACAATTCTGTTCGTTCATTTCAGTTTTATTTATCACAAAAAAGTTACCTCAGTACAGTTTATATTGTAAGGTAAGGACCTTACAACAGTTGCACAATCAGATGAACCCCTATGAGTAAGCACTTGGCAACAGTGGAAAGGAAAAACTCTCTTTTAACAGGAAGAAACCTGCACCCCCCTCAAATTTCCTCTTCGATTGTGCTTCCATTTTATTTTATGTGCTTTTGCTGCATTTTTTCTTTTTGTGATTTTAATTATGTTGCAGTGCATTTGACCTCTCACAGTCACTGTAAATTTCCCAAAATTGGGACAAATATTCCCATTTTTTCTGTTATCCTGTGAACCTCTATCAGGATTACTAAAGCAGAAAATAAACGAACAAACACCAAACCAAATATGAAATCCCATTGAACATGCTGAAAGAAGACAGCATTTGAGATTATTCTATCTCAAAGCATGAAATTAGCTTTTAAATTATTTTTGGGGGGCTTCCTTCTGCTTTGTAGTAGGTACTAATTTTGTTGCAGCATGTCAAAACAAGAATGGCATTTTAACACAATTATGCATTCACTTCAATGATGATGACACCACAGACCTTCCAAATAACACAGAGCTTTATGACTCATTTATTCCTGTTACTATTTAAAAGTCCAGAACAAAATGGCTAAACAGAGTAAATGTACTACCAAAAAACAATCCAGTGAAGAATGTTCAGTTACGTGTTCAGAGTTTAGATCTGTCCCGGATGTTAATGCAACTGTCATTAGCAGTTTATAAAAGAACAGCACAAGGGCCAACAGAAGACAGGTGATGGACAAGGGAGTCGGTACAGCCAAAAGGTTTGGCTGTGTTGAGTAAATTTATCGTCCCGTCCATGAGCCTGGAGCTGCGCTACTGACGGGTGAGACAGTTCAAGGTGCACCTGGCTGCTCCTTAAGTTAACTGCACTGCTCATCAGTGACAGTCCCAGAGGCTGGTGGGTTTTATGGACCCTGAAATAAAGTTAGTTTATGAGGCCATTTCCTCTTTATATGGAATAATCGTGTCAGTAAGCACTCAGAGCAGCACAGAATTTTAATACCGTCCAAACAGCTGTGGCCCTCTCCTTGAGGTTGAATGAAAATGACCTGCAAATGCTCCAATCTGTCAACAAGTATTAGCTCCTCATCTTGCCTCATCCTGCTGGCCACTCAAATTTTTCTTCTCCAGAGCACTCAGTCAAATGAATTGCAGTCAGAGCAAAACTGCTCCATTTGTATTCACCATACTACTGCCTCTGCACACTGTTGTAAACTAATGCGAGTGTTTTAGGAGTAAAGAATATTGCTGTCAGAATAGACACCCTGATCTGGACTTTTTATTAATTAATGTTAGGTTCTTTTTGCAATGATTCATGTTTTTTGTCTAGTTCTCTTGAGACATGCAACAGTGCAGCAAATTTTGACTGGAGCACCATTTTTGTTTATTAGCCCAAATGTAACAGCTGTATTTCATCTGTAAACTTGCAAATATATTTTCTCATTTTTGTCTATTGGGAAATTAGAGGACTGGAAGCTGAGCTGGAGATAGCATTGCTCAATATGTTAAGATTAAATTAAGACTGGAAATGAGAACATCAGAGGGAAAGCTCAGGTTGAGCGCTTCGGGGACAAAGTTAGAGGGTCAAGATTGAAATGGTTTGAATATGTGCAGAGGAAGGATATGATGTTGAAGACGCAACGGTGAGGCAGGGGGACAAGAGGAACATCACAGAGAAGATTCATGAATGTAGTAATAGCAAATGGCCTGGGTCTTACATACCGCTTTTCTACTCTTCATGAGCATTCAACATGCTTTAGATTACAAGCATTATTCACCCACAAGCACTTATTTCTATGCATGTTTTCTATCTAGTATTGACAATCTGAAGAATGCATCAGAGAACAACTCCGGGTTAGTATTCCAAAGATATGTTGGCATGTAGACTGGAGCAGCCAGGGATCAAACCAACCACCAACATTTTGACTACTAAAAGACCTGCTCTAGTTTCTGAGCTATAGCCCCCAGACGGTTGGTGTACTAGGATATAATAGGGGATAGGATGATATGGAGGCAGATAATCCTAAAAGCACAGCTGAAAGAGGAAGAAGAAGGAAAGGAGAAAGCTTCAGGACTTGCAAGTTTTCACAACATTTTCAACAGAAGTGGTTGCTTGAAAAAAAAGGCTCCTTTTAGCTATCTATATTCCTTTCCAATATCTTTATGAACTTAATCATCAGATCTATAAACACTTAAATGCACTCTAAAAACTATTGTTTAAGCTCAACAAAAAAAATTAATGCAACAGTTTCCATTAATCTTTTTGAGTTACGATAACTTATGTTGAAATTATATTGAACCAACAAACTATATTGAGTTAGGGGAATTAACTTTTCCTCCATAATCAAAGGTGATTTTAATTACCACCTACTTAATAATTGGTAGCTTAAAAACATGTTTTTAAGTTGTTTACTCATAAAAATTATGTTCCTCCAATTACTTTTTCCACATTATTTAAAATGATTTTTAAGTGTTAATTATTAATTAATTACAGCAATTACAAAAACATTTTTTTTAAGTTAATCATTTAAAATATTAAGTTGCTGATTTTCTTCATTATTATCATCGTTTTAGCTTTTTCTTATTTTTTTTATTGTAATAGCTTTTAAAAAATGAATTCATTCAGCATTTTTTTTTAGCAAATAACTTTTTTATTTTTTAACTGTAGGCCTTTCAACACTTCATATTTAAAAAGTGAAAATAAACCGGAAATTTAGATTTGTACCATCGCAGCCAAGTTAAACAATATGCTTTTATGTATTTAAGACCACAGAAACAAATGTGTTCAATTGGTAAAAAATCTACTTAGAAAACATTTTGTTACAATAATACTTCCATCACTGTAAAATCTAATTAGTTCCCAGAACTCAAAAAAACTGAGGAAACTCATTGCCTTAAAAAAATTGAGTAAAGCTTAGCTAAAAATGACTAAATTAGGACAACTTATTTATTTTGAGTACTCTGTACAAGCTCATTTGTTCCCAGAAGTCAAAAAAATTGGATCAAGTTTACTTAAGATGACCAAGTTAGGGCAACTTACCCATTTTGAGTACACTGTACAGCCTTGTTAGTTCCCAGAACTCAAAAAAATTATGGAAACTTGTTGCCTCAAAAAAAACTAAGTAAAGCTTACTTAAGATGACTGTTAGGACAACTTATACATTGCAAGTCTGCAGTATTAAGAATAACTTGATATTTCTGAATGTACAATACTAATTGTTTACCTACTGACAAACATTCAACTAAATGAAAAAACAATTTGTGGTAACCTGAATATGATTAAAAATAATTAACAACACTTTTTGTAATGATGTTAAAATGAGCCCAACTTTTATTTTCAAATGCAACAAAGTATAACAGCCAACATACTGAACACTGTTCTGCTGAACAACAAACAATTATAATCTTACAATGAGACAAAGTCTCAGATGTAATTATTCTTAAAATAAGTTTAGGCCTACCACAAGTTTGTTTTGTACTTACTTATATAATCAAAATAAAATATTTATTGTTCTGTCACAAGTGCAGTCTCTAATTTAAACCACACATTTGTTTTTCATTCCAACACATGAGCTGGAATGTTGTATTATTTTAAGGATGCTTGTTTCCAGTCCAGGCATTTATTATTATTATTAACCTTTATTTAACCAGGAAGATCCCATTGAGATTAAAAACCTCTTTTTCAAGGGAGACCTGGCCAAGATAGGCAGCAGCAGGTGTCTCACAGTTACAGAGATTACTCAAACATAGGCATCAACAACACACATGCAACAATAAGTGAAAGAAAACAAATAAAATAAAATTCAATTAAAAAAAAAAAGAAAAAAAAAAGGCAGTTAAAATGACAATCAATCTAATTAAAACAGTTGCATATTATGGACTTGGCCTCAAGGATTCGTAGTTTAGATCTAAAAGCACTTAATGAAATGAATTCAGTCATTTTCCAGTCCTTCTGCAGTTTGTTCCAAGCCGAGGGTGCTAAATTGACAAAAGCTCTTTTACCAAGTTCAGTTCGGGCAAGTGGAACAGAAAGCAACAAGTAACCATGCGGACGAAGAGATTCGTCATTACTGCCTGAATGACTGTCATGGATCGAGGTGATCCAAATGTAAGTGCAGAAGAAAGTCTTTAACTTCCCTTAAGTACAGTGGCAGTGGATGTGGGCTGGAGATGCAATGAGCTTGAACCTGCAGGCGACCATCTTCACTGACCACACCACCTGTGACGGAGGACTCGTCTCTCCTGTTGTCCTGCAAGCAAACATATTTTTTGGAACATGAACTTAATTTCTTACTTAAAACATTTTTTTCTGCATTTGGTATAGAACAGAGTCCAATTTAGACAACCTCAGGCTCCCTCCCCACCGGAGAGGTGACATTCAATGTCCCAATTGTCAGTCTGGATAGCCGTGACCACCACCCAACATACAATAATGTCATGAAAGCATCATTTTAAAAAAGGCTATGCAAACATGGCCAATAACTTTCATTCTAATGATGTGCAAAATGATTTGGGCACAAAACAAATTTTGCTGTTAGAAAACTTGCAGACTTCACTATATACAGATTAGCACAGGGGTGGGCAATCTCAGTCCACGAGGGCCGGTGTCCCTGCAGGTTTCAGATGTGTCCTCGAACCAACACAGCTGATTTAAATGGCTAAATTAGCTCCTCAACATGTCCTGAAGTTCTCCAGAGGCCTTGTAACGAACTAATCATGTGATTCAGGTGTGTTGACCCAAGGTGAGATCTAAAACCTGCAGGGACACCGGCCCTCGTGGACTGAGATTGCCCACCCCTGGTGTAGACCCTCTAAACCACAGGTGTCAAACTCCAGGCCTTGAGGGCCGGTGTCCTGCAGGTTTTAGATGTTTCCTTGATCCAACACAGCTGATTTAACTGGCTAAATTACCTCCTTAATGTGTCTTGAACTTCTCCAGAAGCCTGGTAATGAACTGATCACATGATTCAGGTGTGTTGACCTAGGGTGATATCTAAAACCTGCAGGTCCCGAGCCTCAAAGACAGTAAGAAGCAAGCAGAGGGAGAAAAAACAGAACATTATTCAGAAACTGATTTGATCCTTAATGGCTGTGCAATCATTGTAACATAGAGTTTGCTTATGTTGTTAAATAAAGGCTAGATTTGACATTAATAGATGCCACAGATGTTCAAAAGCTGCCACAAAGCATGAAAAAAAAATGGACGTCTCTGAAAACGTCGGAGCATTTTTGCAAATATGTGATGTCTTGATGAATTGAGCAGATATTTGAACTTTACACAGCTACATTCTCGCCTGAAAATATCTTAAAAGTTTATTTTGTGACCCAGAAAAAGTAATAAGTTTTTTAGCCGCACTCCTCCGCCATTGCCGCGCTTACAAGTACGCACAGGCTCCGACAACCAATCCTCCGTTTCCCCAGACTACCCTTTCTGGGTCACAAAATAACCTTTTAAGATATTTTCAGGCGAGAATGTAGCTGTGTAATGCTCAAATATCTACTTAATTTATCAAAATATCACATATTTGCAAAAGTGCTTCCACGTTTTCGGAGAGCTCTGTTATCCACCAGCGCGACAGCTGACCGGGAGGTCAAGGCTTGATAGAGTCCGCGAGCACAGCTAACTCCTGGCATATTGTTTTCAACACCCCTGCAGTCTTTTGCTACTCAGGTTAAACATGATGTATATATAGCTAGTTAGTTAGTTAGTTAGTTATGGATATGGATTGAAAATACCCCCCACACCCCACCCCACCCCTAACGGCTGCACCTCCTGAAGAATTTTGTCTGGGCTCTTATCTCACTTTTTTATTTCAAACAATCAACAGAAAATTTCACAGACATAGTTTTATGTAAGGTTTTTAAGGCTGTGGTGTTAATTTTTAAGTAACATGAGCCCAGCGGCAGCAGCAACGCTAGGCTAACACTAACTAGCTCAGGGGCGATTTTAGCCCATTTGAATGAATCAAAGCACCCCCAAAGATTTCTTACTTTTTTGGACAATATTTGCTGCTTGTGTGACACACTGCTAAAAATATAAAAACCATACAGTACTTGGTTGAGACATAACATTTTAACAACAAAAGTATAGATAACCCCCCCCCCTCCGAAAATGGTTTGTTCCAGCTCGGCTCTCCCCTACTCTGGCTCTAGCGCTGTGGCTGCCAGAGCGATGGTGGCTGAGACGCAGCAGAGCGGAGGTGTAAGTGCCTGGCTTAACCTTCAGTTACTCTTTATATAGTTCGGTAGGAGTCAGACCATGTCAGCTGAAAAACATTACACCAGGTAACCTGCAGTGTTCAAAACATGTTTTCCGACAATGTTTGCTACCCTACAATCCGTCCTGCTCTGTAGTAAAATCAGCGACATTTGACCGTCCTGTTGCTCCCATTGAAATGTATACAGCCTATTTAAAATCTAAAACTTGAAATTGTCCGTAGCCTACTGTTGTTACCACTGTCCTGTTTGAAATGGATACTAACTAGCTAACTGACTGAATGCCCATTAACCTTATAACTCCTGTTGTGTGTGTTTGTGTGTGTGTGTGTGTGTGTGTGTGTGTGTGTTTGTGTACAGAGAGACAGCCAGGTTCATAAGGGATATAAGGAAGTTTTTTCAAAAACAGGAGCCACATTCAGGTAAAAGTGTAAAATCAAATGATCCGTCAATCAAGAATAATGTTGGATCAGTATTTCAATATTTATATCTTTTATTAGATGTTCATGTGGTTTGGTTATTTGCCTTTTGGTTGAAAGTAAACTGAGAGAGGACTTTTTGTTAGTGATCTTAATAGTATTTTTTCATATTAATGTAATTTTTTCATCTAATTGAATACAATCTATTTGTGTATGATTGTCAGTCCAAAGAGGGAGAGAGGAAAGAGGGAACGTGAGGAGAAAGTACAAGGTCAGGAGAAACCAGGTAAGAAAACAGACAGGGAACAGTGACAGGCACAACAGAAAGTATTAAACTGACAAAGAGAAAAAACCTGATTTTACTCATACAGTCTGGAAGTTGTGCTCTCCCTATATAAAAGCTGCTATACAGAATCTGCAAAACAAACTGGGTTGAAACATTTTTGACCCTCTTTAACAACATTCCAACATAACATTATCATTGATTGGGGAGATTAAAATTAATGATATATTTTTATGTGGTTCAGCCACAACTTTACTAAAACCTCAGCCAGTAATAGGTAGGCCAACTTTTGGACCGTCCAGTTGTCTGTATGACTGCCGCAGTACGTGCACCACATTTGCCACATCAGAAAGTGCCAAACAGCCCTGGTGGAGTGAGGAGCTGTAAAGAGACGCAGAGTGCTCTGTTTATATTCTAAAAATGTTTTAAGCTAGCTTGTTTCAAAGATTCTGTACTGCAGCTTTAAATGTTCTCGCTCTCGCTGCGCAACTACGTTAATTAGGAACCCACCTGTATATTGATTACAGGGTGGTGTTTACCTGTATAAAGGGAAGCCGGTTTTTCTTGTTGGATCATTCCTCCCGAGCTTCTGGTGCGACACAGCAGTAAATGCTGGCCTATCGGTTAATTTTACGATCGGATCGTGTGACTGCTACAGGTAGGCCTCCTTCTGACCTCTGATTTTTCTCAAAGTCGGTAACTAGTAGTCATATTTTTGCGGCCCGCTACAGCGCGGCTATTTCTTTTTTTTTACTCCAGCCGTGGTGGAGAGACGCGTGAGTTGCGTCCACCGTGCAGTACAGTGCCTCCAGTCTTGGGGTAAGCCGCTTATATTATAGCTGCTAGTATTTTTAAAGTAGAGAAGATTAAGGTTATCTTTGCCTTTTTTTTGTTTGTAGGATTTGATTGCTGCCGCACCCTCTCAGGGATCAACTGCCTGATTTTAAGCGAAGAGTTGAGACGCCTGCCTAGCTGCTGTCTTGTCTTGCCTTGTTTTATCTTGTGTTCCGATCTGTTGGTTGTCCAGTTTTGTTCCTGCTGCTTACCTCGCCCCTGGGGGCTTTGGGTCTCACGCTAAGCCCCTTTTGGACTATCGTTTCACTCCAGCTTTCGCGGCGGGTCGGGGCGATCCTCAGCTGCATATTGGGCTGGTGTTACAAAACTGGTACTGCCTCTCCCTTTTCTCCCAGTTGTGGAGAGCTGCGCGAGACTGAGTGGGGCTACGGACAATCGGAACCAGCACCAGCTGTGGGCTGGCTCGCAGAGTACAAGTACTTCTAATCTGTGCTCTGTGGTGTGTATGTGGGTGTGTTTTATTGCAGATCTCCGTTTTTCTTTTAATTTCTTTTTTTAGTATATAGAGAGCCTGTTTTATGTCCCATGTTTTTATCCTTTTAATGTGTATGTCTTGTGCTTTTATTTCAGCGAACTGAGGATCTACCAGCGGCCGTGGGACCTTAGGTGGCGGGTCGTTTTCCACACTTCTTTTGTTGTACAGCACCAGGTGAATAGACTATAGTAGGTTTTTTGTGTGGTTTTCTTTTGGTCCACCGCTGCTGGTAAGTCCCAGTTGTGTGTTTATTTTTATTGTAATTTGGGACACCGTTTTAGACATTCAGTGCGCTCTCTGTGTTTTGTTTTTATTTTACATCAATAAATAAAATTGTGTTAATATTTGAGTCGGCCTCCCTGAACCTGTGCAAACGTTGTTGTTCTAATTACATGTCATTTTTAAAGTTCATATTTCCTGGGGGCTAGAATTTCCCCTCAGGTGGCGTTGTCATGTTATTATTTCTTTTATAACCCCACCGACCACTTGGTCACATACTTGGCGTTGTCGACAGGATGCACATTTGAGGTAGACGTTTGGTTTTGTAAATTGTTTTAATTTTTTTTTGCAGAGAGCATAGTTTACCTGCTTTGAAGGCTCTATTATTATTATTATTTTTTTTTTAGTGTGTGATTGTAGACAAGACAGCAGCATCCAGGTTTAGGAGGAAGAGTAATAGGATTGTAGCACCTTGCTGATTTTAATTTTCCCTGGTTTTGGTCTAAAATTTATTATGGAGGAAGAATTGCAGCAACTTAGAGACTTGGTAGCGCAGTTAAAAGCAGATAATGAGCAATTGCGCCAGGATAGAGGTGCTGTGCTGGAGTCTGGTGGTGGTGCCGCGTCGGCCTCCTTCGCACCAGCTGGTTGCATACCAAATGTTGGTAGCCAGGCCGCTGTTACAGAGCGTTTGGTGGTGGTGCCTAGGGACCGTAAATGTCCCATGTTTAATGGCAGAACGGGCATCAATATAGCTGAATGGGTCGAAGAGGTTCAAGCGTGCATGCGTGCCCGGCACCTGTCTGTTGCTGATCAAGCATTTTTTATTTTTGACCATTTAGAGGGAGAAGCAAGGGAGGAGATCACATTTCGCCCTAATTCAGAGCGAGGGGATCCTGCTCGGGTGTTGACCATTTTAAAGGAACTGTATGGTAATGCGCAGTCCTATGTCACTCTGCAGCAGGCTTTCTTTTCGAGGAGACAGCGGGAGGGAGAGACTTTGCAGGAGTTTTCCTTAGCACTAATGGCTCTGATGGAGCAAGTGAAACAAAGTGCACCTGATGGCATGCGTAATGCAGAGGTGTTGCTCCGAGACCAGTTTGTAGAACATGTTGCTGACAGTGCTCTCCGCAGAGAGCTTAAACAATATGTTCGCCGTGTGCCTACTGCCACCTTGTTAGAGGTGCGCGGGGAAGCAATTAGATGGGAAAGAGAAGGGTTTTCAGGTGGTATACGTGACCGTGGCTATTCCCACCCATCAGCGTATGGTTTCCAGTGTGGGGTGCACACTAGCCCTAGGTTCACTCCTGTTGGTACACCCGAGTCCGAGTGGCGTGAGCTAAAGGAACTCCTAAAGCGCCAACAAGAGCAGTTAAATCAGCTCACTGAGACAGGGGTTTCTTTACAGAACCCCCGAAGAGGTGTTCGGCCCTCATGGGGTGGCTCGGTGATTTGTCGCCGGTGTCAGCAGCCAGGACACTTTGCTAGGGAGTGCACTGGGGAGTGGGTTTCACGCCGCACCAGAGCAGGTTCTGATTCAGGCCCTCCTCGTACGGCAGTTGGCAATCACCTTTCCGCTACCCAGTCGGGAAACTAAAACCCTCTGAGCTGCAGAGCCACAGTTCAGGTGGGGAGTTCACTGGCTCACAGAAAGATAGGATTGGCAGGCTAATTTCATCATGTCCAAAGATGGATGTGCTGATTAGTGGGGTGACTGTCCCTTGTTTGGTGGATACTGGTTCCATGGTTTCCACCATCACGGAGCGCTTCTTTTTGACGCATTTTTCCCCTTGGGGACAAGAACGCCTTCAGTCATGCCATTGGTTACAGCTTCGGGCTGCCAATGGGCTTGCCATTCCTTACATAGGCTATTTGGAGCTCAGTGTACTCCTGTGTGGCAAGGAAATGCCCTCTTGTGGGATCCTTATAGTGAAGGACCCTCCTGGTGCCACGCCCTCCGTCCCTGGTATTTTAGGGATGAATGTAATCCGCCACTGTTATCAAGAACTGTTTGGGGCTTTCGGTGGCTCCTTGTTTAATTCTCCTTCTGTGTCACAGGCACCGAGACCAGTTTTGGAGGCCTTACATCAGTGTCACCAGTCTGCAGCCCAAGCCCCAGAGGACCCTGTCGGTACCGTCAAGGTACAGGGCCCGCGGGCCGTGCGGATACCTGGTGGTGTCATGCAGCTGGTGGCCACCACCTGTTCTCAGCAGTTGTCAGGTCAGTCTGTGCTTTTTGAGCCTCCTGAGTCCGGGCTGCCATTTGGGTTGCTGGCCTCTCCATGTTTGGTCCAGGTGGATAAGGGCGTTGCCTATATCCCAGTCACTAATGTGGGAACAGCTGAAGCTGTCCTCCACCCACGGATCCATTTAGGAGTGATAAGCCAAGCTACTGTTGTTAGCCTCCCTGCTGGTGTTAGCGAGGAACACTCTTTTCCCGTTACAGTTTCCTCCCATACAACCAGCAGCCCTGCTCAACACATGGTGGATGCGATTGACCTGTCTGCTCTCGCTGAGTCAGAGCAACATGAGGTACGGTTACTTTTGCAGAAGTACCGCTCTGTTTTCTCCACTCATGAGGGAGACTTGGGCTGCACAAACCTCATTTCACACGACATACCTCTGCTTGATGACGTACCTGTCCGGCAGAGGTACAGGCGAATTCCTCCTTCTGATTATGAGGCTGTCAGGGCCCATATTAACCAGCTACTGGAGGCCCAGGTAATTAGGGAGAGTAGCAGTCCTTATGCCTCGCCCATTGTGTTGGTCCGCAAGAAGGATGGAAGCCTCCGTCTGTGTGTTGACTATCGTTTGCTGAATAGCAAAACAAGGAAGGACGCCTTCCCCTTACCTCGCATCGAGGAAAGTCTGGATGCCCTTGCTGGCGCACGCTGGTTTTCTACCATCGATCTGGCCAGCGGGTACAATCAGGTACCAGTTTCTGAACAGGATAAGCCTAAGACCGCTTTTTGCACGCCGTTTGGCTTGTTCGAGTGGAATCGTATGCCATTCGGGCTGTGCAATGCTCCTGGTACCTTTCAGCGCCTAATGCAGAGGATGTTCGGGATCAGCAGTGCCAGTCGTTACTGCTGTACCTAGATGACATCATTGTGTTCTCCTCGTCTGTTTCTCAGCACCTGCAGCGGCTGGAGATGGTGATGGCAAGGCTGCAGCAAGAGGGGCTCAAGGCTAAGCTAGAAAAGTGTGCCTTTTTCCAGCAGAAGGTTAACTACTTGGGCCATGTAATCTCTTGTGAGGGTGTCTCCACCGATCCAGCTAAGGTTGACGCAGTAGCCAAGTGGCAGTGTCCTCGTTCCGTGTCAGAGTTGCGATCCTTTTTGGGTTTCGCCAGCTATTACCGGCGCTTTGTGGAGGGGTTTGCCACATTGGCGGCTCCCCTGCATCAAGTGGTGGCTAAATTGGCTGGCACAAAGACAAAGAAGGGCTCGGGACAGAGTTTGAGTGCTATCTGGACACCTCAGTGTGAGGAGAGCTTTGAGGCCCTGAAAGCCAAGCTTGTGTCTGCCCCTGTGCTGGCGTATGCTGACTTCGCATGCCCATTCATCTTGGAGATTGACGCCAGTCACAGTGGTTTGGGTGCAGTTCTCTCCCAAGACGTAGAGGGTGTTGTTAGGCCAGTGGCTTATGCCAGTCGAGGTCTTCGGCCCCATGAGCGCAATATGGACAATTACAGCTCCATGAAGTTGGAGTTTCTTGCGCTCAAATGGGCCATGGCAGAAAAGTTCCGGGAGTACCTGCTGGGGCAGAAGTGTGTGGTTTACACTGACAACAATCCCCTCAGTTATCTCTCTTCAGCTAAGCTGGGTGCCACCGAGCAGAGGTGGGTCTCCCAGCTGGCGGCATTCGATTTTGAGATTAAGTATCGCTCAGGCCGCAGTAATGGGAATGCTGATGCTCTCTCTCGACAGTATGAGACGAGCTCCAGCCTGGCCGAGGGGGTGTTGCCTGGGACTCCTGTCCCAGCTTCACTTCAGCAGCGTCAGTGTCTAGCAGTGCTGCCCGCTGTTACTCAGTCAGAGATTGGGGCCTTTCCGTCTCATTCCCCGGGGGATATTCGTGCTTTGCAGGAGGCTGACCCCCGCCTGAAGGATTTCTTGGTATACTGGAGGAGGCAGTCCCCGCCCTCTTCAGAGGAAAGGAGTCAAGTCCCCAAACCAGTCATGGTTCTGCTGCGTCAGTGGGATCGTCTGGTGGAGAAGGATGGCATCCTTTATCGCCGTATTTTGCGTCCGGGTGGAGGTGAGGAAGCCCTCCAACTTGTTCTTCCAGAGGCTCTGAAGCCTGAGACCTTGAGGCAGCTGCACCAGGACCATGGGCACCAAGGTATTGAGCGTACCACTGAACTGGTCAGGCAGCGTTGCTATTGGCCCGGCATGTCCTCTGACATCAAGCAATGGGTTCAGTGTTGTGAACGCTGTCAGGTCGCAAAGGACTCAGAGTTGGGGTCTCATAGTTATATGGGTCACCTGTTGGCGTCTAGGCCAAATGAAATCCTGGCCATAGACTTCACAGTGTTGGAACCTTCCCGTAGTGGAGTTGAAAACGTCTTGGTTATGACTGACGTTTTTAGCAAATACACTGTTGCAGTCCCTACCCGGGACCAGCGGGCCTCTACTGTGGCCCAGGCCCTGTTAACAGAGTGGTTTTTTAAGTTTGGCGTTCCTAGCCGCCTCCACTCTGACCAGGGTAGAAACTTTGAGAGTTTGGTGATGCAACAGCTATGCGAGTTGTATCGGGTAGCCAAGTCCCGTACAACCCCTTACCACCCAGCGGGTAATGGGCAGTGCGAACGGTTTAACCGGACCCTCCACAGCCTCCTACGGACCCTGCCATAATCTCGGAAATGCGACTGGGCTGCGTGCTTACCACACGTGCTCTTTTGCTATAATAGCACACCCCATCAGGGCACTGGAGAGTCGCCGTTTTTCCTTATGTTTGGCAGGGATCCTAGGCTGCCTATTGATTTCCTTCTAGGCCGCGTTCAGGACCCAGTGCCTGGAGAGGTACAGGACTGGGTGGCCGAGCACCAAGCCAGGTTAAGGGTGGCTTTTGAGGGAGCTCGGGCACGGTTGTCGCTGGCCGCTGACCGTCGCAAGGAGCGGCATGACCAGAGGGTCCACCCGGTTCCTTTAAAGGTCGGTCAGCTGGTGTATCTTCGAGACCACAGCGCCCGGGGCCGGCACAAGATCCAGGACCTATGGAGCTCCGTGGTCTATCAGGTGTTGGGTGCACCTCAAGAGAATGGGGCTGTTTATACCATTGCCCCCGTGGGAGACTTGGAGAAGGTTCGCCATGTCCATCGTGACATGTTGAAGGCACAGGTCAGCCTAGGGCCTCCTACACCTGGTCCACAGGTTCCACCTCCACCTGCGCCTGCTGACTCAGAGCTGACCTCTCTGAGTGATGACGAGTTGTGGCTCCTTGTCCCTGAGGTACCCTCACACCCTGTAGCACCCGTGGCGTCACTCTCCGATGCCTCCAGAGTTCCATCGGTGGAGCTCAGGTCTACTCCCAGTGTGATTGTAGCACCCTCGACCTCTGCTCCCCCAGGTTCTTCCTCAGGCTCTGTTGAACAGTCTGAGGTGAGTGGGCCACACTTGCGGAGAACAGCACGTTCGACAGCTGGTCAGCACTCGAATGTACATCACTTGCCACGTCCTGTTGAATCTGTACCGGTCGCCAATGCTCAGCTTGCCATATTCAGGCCATGGTGTTAGGTTCCTTGAGTTATTGTCGGGGCGCCAATACAAAAAGGGGGGGTAGATGTAGCCGGATGGGCTACTCGCCTTTCTTTTCTCTCTCGCTCACTCTACTGCTTTCGCTCGCTCTCTCCTGCGCTCACTCTCGCTGCGCAACTACGTTAATTAGGAACCCACCTGTATATTGATTACAGGGTGGTGTTTACCTGTATAAAGGGAAGCCGGTTTTTCTTGTTGGATCATTCCTCCCGAGCTTCTGGTGCGACACAGCAGTAAATGCTGGCCTATCGGTTAATTTTACGATCGGATCGTGTGACTGCTACAGGTAGGCCTCCTTCTGACCTCTGATTTTTCTCAAAGTCGGTAACTAGTAGTCATATTTTTGCGGCCCGCTACAGCGCGGCTGTTTCTTTTTTTTTACTCCAGCCGTGGTGGAGAGACGCGTGAGTTGCGTCCACCGTGCAGTACAGTGCCTCCAGTCTTGGGGTAAGCCGCTTATATTATAGCTGCTAGTATTTTTACTAGCACCCTCTCAGGGATCAACTGCCTGATTTTAAGCGAAGAGTTGAGACGCCTGCCTAGCTGCTGTCTTGTCTTGCCTTGTTTTATCTTGTGTTCCGATCTGTTGGTTGTCCAGTTTTGTTCCTGCTGCTTACCTCGCCCCTGGGGGCTTTGGGTCTCACGCTAAGCCCCTTTTGGACTATCGTTTCACTCCAGCTTTCGCGGCGGGTCGGGGCGATCCTCAGCTGCATATTGGGCTGGTGTTACAAAACTGGTACTGCCTCTCCCTTTTCTCCCAGTTGTGGAGAGCTGCGCGAGACTGAGTGGGGCTACGGACAATCGGAACCAGCACCAGCTGTGGGCTGGCTCGCAGAGTACAAGTACTTCTAATCTGTGCTCTGTGGTGTGTATGTGGGTGTGTTTTATTGCAGATCTCCGTTTTTCTTTTAATTTCTTTTTTTAGTATATAGAGAGCCTGTTTTATGTCCCATGTTTTTATCCTTTTAATGTGTATGTCTTGTGCTTTTATTTCAGCGAACTGAGGCTCTACCAGCGGCCGTGGGACCTTAGGTGGCGGGTCGTTTTCCACACTTCTTTTGTTGTACAGCACCAGGTGAATAGACTATAGTAGGTTTTTTGTGTGGTTTTCTTTTGGTCCACCGCTGCTGGTAAGTCCCAGTTGTGTGTTTATTTTTATTGTAATTTGGGACACCGTTTTAGACATTCAGTGCGCTCTCAGTGTTTTGTTTTTATTTTACATTAATAAATAAAATTGTGTTAATATTTGAGTCGGCCTCAGTGTGCATCCCTGAACCTGTGCAAACGTTGTTGTTCTAATTACATGTCATTTTTAAAGTTCATATTTCCTGGGGGCTAGAATTTCCCCTCAGGTGGCGTTGTCATGTTATTATTTCTTTTATAACCCCACCAACCACTTGGTCACAATTACAAAACAGTTCCTTTATCTTATCTTATCATGTCAGAGGTCAACTGAAACCGTGTCCAACTGAACCTCCAAAGGTTTTTCCTTTAGCTTACACCCCCACACCTTTATCTGTACAGGCAGACAGTTAGACTTTCTACTGACCAACTGATCCTCCAAACAGTTTTCCACCTTTCTTCTTTACATCCTAAACTGTGATAGTTCTAAAAAAATCAAACAAACAAAAAAAAAAACCCACATATTCTTTTCCTCATCACTAGCCATTTCACCATTTTATTTAAATATCTGAATTTTCGGAATGATGATCCAAGCGGGACACAGAGGCTGCTAGTTTTAACGCACCAGAATGCAAATATAAATAAAAGCCTGACTATCCTGACAGCCTAGCTGCAGCGACACCTTTCTTTCACACGGATGCCTGGATGTGCGTTGGAGCTGCCTTTGCTACCCGCACACAGCGTTTCTGACCTACGGGCGCTGCTTATACAACAGAGAAATACAGCATGTTTCTCTGCTCCAAGACATCGGGGGGCCTTTCACACGGTAAGCATGTCTGTTATACCCAGCGCATAAATGTCTGTATGTCAGTGCTGATTATTCAAACCCTGTTTAAAATGTGACACACATGTTGTCCGAAAACAAATCCTCTAAATTTGCAAAGTTACTGATTTAAAAATATATTTTCGAATTTTTAGTTGCATGACAAACATATGATAGACTCTTGAGCGTATTTATTTATATAGCTACATTCACAATGGTACAACCATGCTAAATAAAAGATGCCCAAGCACCAAAGCACTCTAATGCAAGCCTCTGAACTGTATGTTTGATAAGTGCATAAAGTGTACCTCTACCTCTATAGCTGAAAACAGTTTGTATCCGCACTCTGAGGATCTGCTGAATTGTTTTTAATATGGCACTTTTTGACGAACTGCAGATGATGAATTCCTCTTTATTGGAGAAAGTGTCCTTAAGCTATTGTTGCTCATACTCACTGAGTTCCCTAGCTACTTCTTTACTATGTCAGTAAACTTTTTGAAAAGGAAGGTGTTGTAGATTTAAAGAAACATCCTAATTGAAGCAAAGGCAAAAAATTGGAATGAATTTTATGTGACTGTTCATATTAAAGCCAACAACAAGTGAAAATCCAAAACCGACTCCAATCCTTTGTATTAATGATCTCCCTCTCTCTCTCTGTGTGAGTGTGTGTGTGTGTGTGTGTGAGTGTGTGTGTGCCCTCACAGAAGGAAGGTCATGGCACGAGCTTTTTCAATCTGCAGTGAAATTTATTAAACCGTTGCTTAATGGGACAGATGTACACGTCACTCTTTACTAACACACTGTAGATAAGTTTATTGCTGAACCACACAGCTAGCAGTCTCTCACACTCTCTAGGTTTTTGAAGTTTTGTGTGTAACGGTTTAGTCTATCAAACCTTATCCTTTTCTCCCCAGTATCACAACAGTAAGTATGGATCAGTAAACAACCAATGATTCTAAAGCCAGAACAGAAAGATACAGTTGGAAGATGAATGATTGCGTTTTTATGATGAATAGTAAAACTACCCCCTCTTCTTCTTCTCTGTGTTGTTGTTGCATGAAGGTTGAAAAACTGATTAGATTAATGTCTGATGATCTTTTCTGTGCTTCTTCAAGTTTGTAACACCAAACATATTAAAGGATGATATGAGGTTCACAGGAAGAGTTGAATTAGACACATTTACTATTTTTCTTTATACTCTTTCTTTCTTGACATGTTTAATATGATTACTATCAGAGGAGAAAATAAACCCTGTGTAGTTTAAAAACTTTTTATTTAATCAAACTGTAATGTTGTTGAACTCTGACGGACGTGTCTTTTAATCTTGTCAACAAATCCTTAATCATCTAAATGTGCCATTTATCATCTTGTAAAATGTTCCCTCTGCTTCTGTTGCACATCTCCCCTGACACTCTCTGCTTCACCTGTCCTGTGCAGCTGGTCCAACCGCTGCCTCCTTAAACTTGTGTGTTTAAATCTCTTTACCTCTGTTGTGAACTTCACACAAAGTTTGTGGTAGCAAAATCAAACTGAGGAGGATCTTGTTTGAAAAACACACACTCACAAGACAAAATAAAAACAGACTGCTCAAAGCAAACGCAGAGCCCTCACAGCTGGTAGTACAAAAACACAGTAACAATGTGCGTATTAGATTCCCCTTACTCCCAAAAGCATAAATATGAAAAAAATGGGATCACCAAGAATATCCTAAAAATGGCATTGAGGGGAGTGTTACAGTGAAAAAACAAAAAGCCAAATTTTCATCTGAAAATGTTGAATTTTAGTAAAAACAATGCTCTGTAGTTTGATACTGTCGTTACAGACAGTGCAGATGTTTAAAGCCTTTGGACGCACATTTGAAATGCAGTCATTCTCCTTATCAGCTGGAAATGTTAAAGCCATAAAATGACTTTTTCGAACGGCTAAAAACTATTGAACAAAAAGCATTGTTGAGCCTGTTCCAAAATTTGAATGTACATGTGTTGAAGGTGCGGGTCTTGTTGAATTATTAAACATACTTTCTTTAATTTTTCGAGCCACAAAAACCAAAACTTTTAATTTTCTTCCGCTTGAGTCTCGGCCTCGGGTAGCTCTACTCATCATTGCTGAGTCAGTTGTCTGTTTGTGCTACTTTTTTCAAGGAGCAGTCGGATATTGGTAAGGGTGCCTTTATGTGTTTAGTTACTTACTTAAGTGGAAGTACTGTGGAAAGTTTCACCTTACATACACAGATCTGACAGTACAGCTTCTGAGGTAACTGTTTACAAGATGTTATAATCTATCCAAAGGTTCTTTGCAATTTTACATTGATAAACATTATCCTTAACATATTTGACCCACATAAAGTACTATGGCCATCACACTGTCATTTAGAATTGTTTAAATAACTCGTGTCTTAAGTCCTTCCATCACACAGAAAATTAAAAAAAACCCACATGGTTCACTTTTATATCACAAAATGTTAGAAATATAAGTTGTTCATAACAACCTGAAAGGTTGGGAGTTTAAAATGCAAACCAATGGAAGCAGCAGTAGAAGACTATAATGTCACAGAGCACACGGTGTCTATTATTGTGTAGACATGTATAAATAAGAGCTTAATAAAGATGCTTAATTTCTTAAGAAATAAACAGGTGGAGTGATCTTTATCAAAAGTAGAAGTTGCATCTGTGGCTAAACCACTGTACCCAAAAACTTTAAAAATCTACTGTGTGTGATGCTGTGTGAGTAAAGCTTGCCCTTCACACCCACGTGTAACAAACCATCTGTTGGGGGTTGTGGATTTGACACCTCAGCTTTGTGAAAGTGGGGAAACATGTTTGTGGCTGAGCATAAGATTTCTGCTTACAACTTAGAATCTCAGTTCTAAATGAAATTCAGATGGTTTTTTTTAAGTGTGGCTAATGTATTATTTGACTTCTAAGGCACACACACACACACACACACACACACACACACAAGAACAACAACACAGAGAAGAAGAAGAGGGGGTAGTTTTACTATTCATCATAAAAACGCAATCATTCATCTTCCAACTGTATCTTTCTGTTCTGGCTTTAGAATCATAGGTTGTTTACTGATCCGTACTTTGGGAGTCATACTGTTGTGATACTGGGGAAAAAAGGGTAAGGTCTGATAGACTAAACCGTTACACACAAAACTTCAAAAACCTAGAGAGTGTGTGAGACTGCTAACTGTGTCGTTCAGCAATAAACTTATCTACAAAATGTGTTAGTAAAGAGTGACGTGTACATCTGTCCCATTAAGCAACGGTTTAACAAATTTCACTGCAAACTATAAAAGGAATCTGAATTTAAATAGAACATAGTAGTGATGGATTAAGTGCAGGAAACACTAGTATAAGGTGTCTATGGAACAAATCTCCTTCAGCGTTCAAAATGACCAAAGTGAGGACTACAGGCGTTTCTCTCAGTTGGTTGTGTTTAGGGAAAAAGCAGCTAAATACACTGAGACTGCTCCACATTGTTAGCGAGTTAACTCTGGATGTCTGTGGGTTTGTCAGACTTGGAGTGAACAAAAGCAGAAAAACAGTAAAAGATGCAGCCAGTGAAAGTCTGGTTTATTTTATGAATACAATGAAACATTTTACAGTCCACAGAGCAACGTAGAATATATGATAAATAGATACACATAACACGGACAGTGAGAAGTAAAACTCGTCGTCTTACCACATGTTATATTCTGTAAACTTAAAATAAACCAGTCATCTATTAAAAACATGAGTCAACATTACTGAAGTGACACTTTAACGATGCTTCATATCACAGTATTTATGATGAAAAACATGTTCTCTCATTAGCACATGCGCTGTCACTTGTCATGAAAATGTCCAGAGCCTGGGTTCAGCTTCCTCTTCAATCACCATTGATCATTAATAGGGCAGTATTTAGAAGTATCCCTGTTTATTTCTAAAGGAATACCTGCTGTTTGTGGTATTCTGTTTAAAAACTATTAGCCTCTGTGTCTTTCAGAGCGCTAAAGAAAAGTAAAATGCTCCTAAAACAGTTAAATCATCTATGTGTGTTTGTGACTAGTAGATAATTATATGGCTTGTTGCATTAAAGGAACATTGTGGGGTTGATACAGTGCTCGTGTGGCTATGTGTGAATATGTGTTTTTTAGAAGTATCGCAGTTTATTTCTAAAAGAATACATGTTGTTTGTTGTGCTCTGTTTAAAACTATTTGCTCCTGTGACTGTTCGAAGCGGTAAAGAAAAAAGCAAAATACCCCTAAACTAGTTAAATTAAATCCTCTATGTCTAAATAACAGAGCTCTGAGACCTATACAATCCTTTAAAAACAGTTTAATTAAAACACATAATGGTTTCATTAAATAAAACACTATTAAACACATGTAAACTCATATGACCCCTGAACTCACATGCACGTGCAAAGTCCGTTCACGCGCACACGCACTCACATGGATGCGGAGGGGAAAAGGGGAAGTGGGGTGGGGGTGGGGGGGCAAAAAATCTACCTCTGCATTACTACTCACTTATCAGTGTTTCTCAAACTTTTTACAGTGTGCACCACCTGATAAAAATGTCAAGCTCTCCCAAGTACCACTATGAAAGCATGAAACTCATAAATCTTACAATACAAAATGATTATTATTAAATTAGTAAAATTGGTATCTGCAGTAAAGATTTTTATTTGTAATAATTTATTCTGTTTTGGGAGTGTTTTTTATGTATCTGTATTGTATTATACATACACATTAAAAGTGAATCTCTGTCCAAAAAATGCACTCAGTTTACTTTTTACTCACTACAGTATGAGCATCATTCATTATTCTCCCCCAGGAATTAAGGTTAGGATATGTATTTTTTTTTTAAAATTTCAGCCCATTCTTCTTTTGCAGCATTTAAATAACCTTTATCAGATTTGATGGTTTTGTTACAGACAAAAAAAGTGTTTTGCTTTTCTTTCACAATTGTGAGGATTAAATTGTGTTAAAATGTACAAAACAGTGATGTCATGTTTTGTGACGAGGATCCAGGCACAGAGAGACCTGATAAATTTAAGAATCATATGATTTAAGAAAGAAATTTGCAGACTTGCACAGAGATGGTAAAATTATGATGACTGATAACGAGCATTCATTAATGCTCTAATACATTAGTTAAAGATGATAGACGTGATCTAAGGCTACCCCAAGGGAACAAAAACAATCTTAGTGAAGACAAGAGAGACATTCCCCACCATAACCATGGCGTAATCTGTAATGCTTTAGCAACCCTGTTTGTAGAGGTTTCAAATTTACACATTGTGCACTCCCAGCCCATTTTGTAAAAAATGTGTACCAACTTAACAATGCGTTAATGACCCTAGATTATCATACTATACTAACTGCTTACATAAAGTCTTAATGTTAAGTAGATTCACATAGCCTATGCCAGAATAATGCTACTGGAATGACATTAACAATATTTCACACAACCTGATATGTTAAAAAAGAACAAAACAAAACCAGCGAAATTAGATTGCATTGTGTAGCAAAACTTTAACCATGCTTTTCCTAGCCACAGCAGCTCTCTCTAGCTGAAGACCTTTGTCAAAAGAAACTTTAAAGGTCTTATCCTTTCCTGTGCTAAAGTTTAGAATGGTTAGCATTAGCTACATGTGGTAGTGCAAAATATTTCCTTAACTGTATGAGCATAACATGGTACACAAATCCACTACAAGTGACTAGCGCAAATGCTTTGCTTTGTTAGAACAGTTATTTGTAAATGAAATGTTACTTACCTTGAAATGTCTTTTACATAAGCTTGCAAGTTCACCAAGCAATGCACCATATATGAATTTGCCCGGGCTAGTTAAGTGGAAACTTGAGGAAACTTGAAATCAAAAGTTACAGTGGAGAAAAAATAAGTTACATATTCAGTTTCTTTAAGTAATTACAACTTGAATTTTATTTTGAACCCACTAACAGTGGGATTTAATTTCAAATTACATATAAAATCAATTTAATGTAATTACCAACATTATTAATTCAACGCAACCCTAAAAAATAAAGTCAGCAACTTAGAAGGTCTATCTTAATCAGTAAATTAGAATTTTTATCTTTCAGCCATGGATTTAATCAAGTGGTGGTAAAAGGCTTGATGAATTACTTTTTAGAGTGAAGATTAAACAAGTAAGTTTTTAGATGTGATTTAAAGATTGGATAGAATCAGATGCGAGAATGTCAAGACGAAAATTATTCCATAATTTGGGTACGGCAACGGCAAAGGCACGATCTCCTCTAGTCTTCAGCCGAGACCTAGGTTGCACTAAGAGCTGTTGACCAGATGATCTTAGTGCTCTGTTAGGGCTATACAAACAGAGGAGCACCACATTATTATTTACATTACATTTACATATTACAATCATTTAAATACAACAGAGGCTTTAGCCTAAATACAGTTTGTATACATGTAACTGTACAAGTATTGTTTTTTGAAAGAAATTTTTTTTCCACATATTTATTATTAAACAGTTAAACAAATTTTTACAAGAACAATTAAAACAATGCTACACATGTACTATATCCGCATAAATAAAAAGAAATAATAAAAATACAAATACTCAATATTATATATTATTATAAAAATAATTTATTTTTTTCATCATCAATTAGGATGGTACTGAGGAGAACTGCCCTACACTAAAGCTAAAGTGGTACCCACTGTGTATAGCCCTGTAATGCCAAGTGCATTATGTTTGATACATTTGTGAGTTTTTAAGACCTCTACATCATCAGTATGATTTTTCCCCCTAAAAAAACTTGCATGCACGGTACATTTTTCAGCAATAAATTGCTTTAAAAAATTGCAAAAACTCTGGCAAATATAAAAATTAAAACTGGATAACCTCTGGGTTTGTTCAAGGAATGTTATATTAATCAGAAGGTTGGAGCTCTTCTGACCTTCTTGTACTTGTTTTGTTGTTGGTTTGTGATTTTTTTTCTAAGGATATTCTGACAGAAATATACTCTGAGTAGAGAATCATGGCACATGTTTCTGCAGTACAATTACCGTATTTTAGTTTAGCTGCAATTAGAATATTATCCAGTTTTCCCAACAAAAACTGTTGTAATCACTGGCAGATACAGAGAGGTAGTGACAGCTCAGTATAGATTTGAAAGAAAATAAATAGTGCTTTCATTATACTTGTTGGAATTGTCTGTCCTAAATTCATCCAGAGTCTCTCTAAGGCACAATAAGTGAAGCACAGATTGTGAGGTAGCCCATCTTAATAGTAAGATAATATACAGAAACAAGCCGAAAACAATAGAAATCAGACTTCATTTGAATATTAACTGCAGTTTTTGCCCCCTGGCAACAGAAATTATTGAGTGGAAAACCATAAATTGTTTAGAAATGAACAGCTGCATATTTTAATAAAGAGATTGTTTTGTAGCTTGAAATGACTGACAGTTTCCACATCCCACCCACTCAGTGCAGTTCCAGCTCATTATGAAGTGACTGATGTGCGCATAAAAGCAGACAGACGTTGTCAGTCACACAAAGAAGAGGAGGAGAAAGAAGAACTAAAAGAAGCGTTTACCTTTGTGTGACGCTAGTTTAGAGAATAATGAGAATAATGAAGACTGACTGGAAACTAGTACAGCTCCCACAGAACCCAGTTTGTTCCTAGAAACCCTTATACTGTTGTAGTTCAGCTGGTGTGGCAACACTCTCACTATCATCCTGCATGTAACCACCCTGACCTTCAGAGATGACCTTCCATCTAATTACTGCCATCACAGCAGGAGGGACACTGCTGGGAGCTGGAAGCTCTAACCCTTCATCCCATAAACCAGTCTAGCACAAGTGCTGAATGGAAACCCCAAGCTGAAGTAATCTGCAGTTCTGCGGAGCTGGCTGGTTGCAGGGACAGTCGTGACTCAACTGATAGACATTTCCTCTGCATCATAATGATGTCATTAACCACTGTACTCTTTACTTCTGTTTGACATTTTTTTCAAGAATGCTCACCATTTGTGCAATAAACTCAACCCTTGTGCAGTGGCATCTTATATGTTATACCATCTATATTAGGTAAATTGGCACGAGGCAGATGTGCTCAGTGTTTTCTATGCTAATTTTGTTTGTGTTTATTTCACAGATCAGTGAATCAGACTGAACACCAGTGATGTGTTTAGTGAGGTAGTGTTTGAATTGAATTGACATCCACAGCCTACATTTTATGTTGGTATATACTGTCTTTTAAAAATTAATTTTAGAGTTCTCATACATGCGCAATACCATCGTCTTTTTTCTTGTGTTTTTCTCTGTCCACATTATTTCATTCAGCAATACATCTGTGATGTAATAACTAAAGGACAACAAATTAATCAGAATCTGAATTTGTTTGTGCATACCTATACGTCAAATCTCAAAATATTGCATATTTATCTGGTGCACCTGGTGGTTTATTATTTTTGAAGTATTGATGTATTACCAAAGGCGTTACCAAAATGTAAATTATGAACAACTGGGTAAGCTAGATATAAGTCATTGTCTCTTTAGGACTTCATTTATTACAGCAAAATGTCAACTTGATATAACCATAACTATAAGCATTAAAATCCTTTTTTAGTTCAAACTGAAAATAAATATATATATTTTAAAATTGTATTTATCCACTGTATTTATGTAGTCACTTAACACTTAAGGGTCAGCTGTAAAATGGTACTGTATTCATAAGATATTTAATGGATGAAAATGAAACACATTTTATGTACAGTGGTCCCTCATTTATCGCAGGAGTTACGTTCTAAAAATAACCCGCGATAAGTGAAATCCGCGAAGTGGCCAACTTGTTGTGTTTTAAGGCTGTAAAACCCTTCACTAGACACTTTATACAGTTTTCTCAGACAGGCATGAACATTTTCACAGTTTTCTCTCTTGTTTACACACTCTCAAAGTTCAAACCTTCATAGAAAAATAAGTCCAGTATTACAGAATGAAACCAAAGGCACCCGCAGGTGACGACGTTTCGTCTACATTGTTGTTTGTTGGGGAGAAAACTTACAAACATACAGTGCAGCACTTCAGAGTCACACTGCTAGGGATGGAAGATTTATGTAAATAGACTATGTGTCACGGTCTGCGGAGACAGGCCGTGCGGTGGTGTGTGTGATGGACCCAGGTGCGTGCACAAGTGAGTAGACGGGAGTGAACTTAACAGAAAGCGAGCCTTTATTGTGGCTGATGACAAGGAGTGCAAACAAGGCAGAAGCGCAGTGACAAAACTAAACTATAACTAAACTATTAGAGCACTATTATTAGAGCACTTCGCTCTCGCTCTGCAAGCTTACTTGTTGTTCCTAGAGTATTTAAAAGTAGAATGGGAGGGAGAGCCTTCAGTTTTCAGGCCCCTCTTCTGTGGAACCAGCTTCCAGTTTGGATTCAGGAGACAGACACTATCTCTATTTTCAAGATTAGGCTTCAAACTTTCCTTTTTGCTAAAGCATATAGTTAGGGCTGGACCAGGTGACCCTGAATCCTCCCTTAGTTATGCTGCAATAGACGTAGGCTGCCGGGGATTCCCATGATGCATTGAGTTTTTCCTTTCCAGCCACTCACTATGTGTTAATAGACCTCTCTGCATCGAATCATATCTGTTATTAATTTCTGTCTCTCTTCCACAGCATGTCTTTCATCCTGTTTTCCTTCTTTCACCCCAACCGGTCGCAGCAGATGGCCGCCCCTCCCTGAGCCTGGTTCTGCCGGAGGTTTCTTCCTGTTAAAAGGGAGTTTTTCCTTCCCACTGTCGCCAAAGTGCTTGCTCATAGGGGGTCATATGATATGATTGTTGGGGTTTTCTCTGTATTTATTATTGTGCGATCTATTGTACAATATAAAGCGCCTTGAGGCGACTTTTGTTGTGATTTGGTGCTACATAAATAAAATTGAATTGAATTGAATTGAATTGAATTGAATTGAAACTGGGAAAGTGATACTAGGATAAACTATGAAGACACAGGAAACCATAACTATGAATACAAGGACTGGCTGTGACAACATGGAGGGTGGGAACACAGACTGCATGAAACACAGAGACTAAATACACATGAGGGATGATCAGGGGAAGTGGCCACACATGGGAGCACAGCTGACACACATGAACCTAAAGACAGGACAGGAGAAGTGAAACTAAATACACTGACAGTGAATACAGACTTTCAAAGTAAAACAGGAAACATGGAGATTAGACATGACATGAACTAAACATAACCACGCAGACATGACTCATGACAGGTAGACGCACGAACCAGGGAGACTGAGTACAGGGGAAGATGGCAGAAACGACAACATGAACTTGGCAACATAAGACACACAGACATAAACACATGAAGGGCAAGGGAGACTTAATACAAGGGTAATATAAGGACAAATGAGTTAGAATAACTTAATGAACCTAAACAAACAATAAACATCAAAATAGACTAAAACTCAAAACACTGGGTTCCTTGACCCAGGACCATGACACTATGTGCACGTTAGCATATGCTACTTCCGGTGCGGAAACTCCTGTGGGGAGCTTTGTTTCCGGTGTCCTATTCGCGCCTTGTTTACAGTCCAAAACAAGTTAAGCAAATGAATGAATCAAGCGGCAATTTACATTTCTATAGATGTCTTGGGCATTTACCCAATATATCTGTAAATGATGTTCATTGACTTGTTATATTTCTCAGTATCTGTAAACAGCAGTCCCTCATTTATCGCGGGTGTTATGTTCTAAAAATAACCAGCGATAGGTGAAATCAAGTAGCCAATTTTATTTTTTGACGGTGCAAAACGTTTCGTCGACATGGTCGACATACAGTACTGCACTTCAGAGTCACACTGCTAGTGATCGATGCAGCGATTCTGTACTGTACAGGAGAGACGGCACGGAGGAGATCGACAATGGGCTGCAGCCGATCAGGAAGCAGGACACAATGTGATGTAAAAAAAAAAAAAGCATGCAAACTTGCACTAAAAAAATCTGCGAAACAGCGAGGTGAAAGGTGAACCGCGTTATAGCGAGGGACCACTGTAATTTTGAAGGTAAGTCACAACATACCGTTCGTAAATACTAATGTATAGAAACCCTCACCAGCAATCATTCATTTTTTGTGTGGCTTTTTTTCATGGTTTGTTAACATGCTGTGTAGGTGTGTACTTCACTAGCTGATATCAACATAACAGGGGAAACATCCGGCTTTGACTATTCTTCATCTGTAGTTTGAATGCTGAACATTTGCCTATTTAAATCATAAGACCAGTCACTATACAGAGATGTGCTTCTGAATGTGGACGATGTGTCTTCTGATTTTGTAATGCAGTTCTGCTTGTGTTGAGTGATGTAAACAACTGATCGATCTAAACTCTTTAAACGTCAAAATTGATCATTAGATTTTTTTATGACACAACAGTGGTGAGTGTTCCCACCTTCTGCTCTTTGTAACTTAACGCGATCTGTCCGTTTTCGAGTTTTGGACATGATTTTGGAGTATATCTTCGCAGTAGCGATTGACCGCAAAGTAAAGCTACCAGAAATGTACAACCCTGCATCCGGTCTCAAACCAGGAAGTTAGCATTTTCTCGTGCACGGGGTCTATTTGACAAGCTGAACGCATTCTGTACTGTACAGGAGACACGGAGACCATTGACAATGGTCTACAGCCAATCAGGACTCGGAACAAGATGCGCTGTAAAAAAAAAAAAAAAAAAAAAAAAAAAGCATGCAAAATTGCACACACACAAAAAATAAAAATCCGCGAAACAGCGAGACTGCGAAAGGTGAACTGCGATATAGCGAGGGACCACTGTACTGTGAAAGGATATAAATTTGTTTTTCTTTTCAAAGCATTGGACTTTGAAGGTAGGCAGCAGAAACCATTCATTATCTCCCTCTTAATAATTATTATTAATCCTGTCACCCTACTGCATATGCAGTATATTACGGGTCAGTAAATAACTTAGTTATGGTGTCATTTAGTTCTCTGCTCCCTGAAAACGGGCAGCTGGGGCACATGCAAGCTCACTCACTTGACAGAAAGCCAAACAGATGACTGTTCTCCAAAACTAGCCAACTATGTGAGTGTGGCTGCAGTGTTTTTCACACACTGCTCGCCCTTCCTTCCTGTTTAGCCCTGAGCTTCTATCAAAACACATTACATTTGCCTGTGTCAATGCTCACTCTAGAGTCTGATGCTGTTTGTTGCAGTGCCCTTAACATGGAAATCACGTGTCACTCTGTGTGTGTGTGTGTGTGTGTGTGTGTGTACTTGCATCACTTGTGTTGTGGGGACATATATGTATTTACTCAATCATACCATGGGGACAACTGTAACTGGGAACAAAAGTGCCACCAAAAAGTTATTTATTCAATTTTAGGTTAAAGATTTAAAAAATAAATTGTGTCAAGTTAGGTTAAGGCAAAGTTTAGGTAATGATTGAGGTTAGGACTAGGACAGACACGCAAAAGTTATGAATAGAAAAATTATGAAAATCAGTGTAATGTTCTTCCATGCGTTAGAAATGTGACTTTATCTCCTCTGGTTGGGTCAATCGGTTGGTTTGTTACCAGGCCTCTGGAGAACTTCAAGACATGTTCAGGAGGTCATTTAGCAATTTGAATCAGCTGTGTTGGATAAAGGACATATCTAAAACCTGCAGGACACTGGCCCTTGATGGACTTCCTCCACCCCTGAACTAAATAAACATGGCAAAGCTGAGAGAACATAGCTATTGGCTAACAAATAATCCTATGATACATTTTTAATGAAGGAATTCATTAAAAATCAATCAAATTAAAAATGGTGGAGACCTTGTAACATGCTCTGTGAAGTTTTAAATAAAAAAAACACAACTTTCCACCTCAGGGCAGCAAATTATGTCCTAATGAAAAAGCAGTTGCACGTTGCTGCAATTTTTTTTAGCATCAAAGTATTTTTTAAGTAATTAATAACACCATGAAAAGATGATATGATGATGATATTCGGAATGACCGCATGCATTGATGTCTCTTAATTATAATCAATTATCAAGTTTTTACGGGAGCTTCAGTGGGCCAGTAAAAATGTGATGTGTGCTACTTGATGGAGACACATGCACAATATGCTATAAAAATATCTGAGCCGTGCTGCCATGTGTGGAGGAATTAAACGAGGATCCAAGCGCAGGCACTCGCTGAGATGCAAAGGTGGTTTATTGTAAAATAAAGCACAAGGTGAAAAATGGCAAAACGGAACTAAAGATAATCTAAACTGGGGAAAAACTAAACTACTAAACAGCAAACATGAACACAAACATGAAGGAGGGTGAGCAGAGGCACATGATGGTTGACAGCAGGGTGAACACACAGTAGAGTCACAGGCAGACCAGCAACCAGTACACGAGTAGACGCGACTTAAATACACACAGAAGAACACAGAGATTACACACTGGTGGGGAACACAGGCGGAAGTAATTGACGAGACAGGGGAAGCAAAACTGAATACACCCACATGAGACACGGACCTTCACAATAAAACAGGAAATAAGAAACAGTTCACAAGGACGCAGAGTTGACACTGAACTAAACCTACATTAAACACAAGAACACAAAACCTGAGAACAAAACCCTAAACCAGAATAAACTGAAACATAGAATATAATATTCAAAACAGGATAACTAAAGAATCAGAACATAAATCATAATACAAAAGAAAACCAAAACATAAGAAACTCAAAATGCTGGGTCAAAATGACCCAGAACTGTGACATGTGCAGATGTATGTGTGTGTGTGTGTTTTTAGAGATCTTTTTAAAGACAATCTTGGCTATCTTAACTAATCTAAATAATTAAAAACCAAACAAGAAGCATCAGATCCTAACAACAGTCGCCTCAAGGTGCTTTAAGTAAGTAATATAAGGAATGATAATGTCACCACCACCGCACAACTTGAAGTCTAGATCCATGTTATTGTTGTCTAAATAATACAATATGTCCAAACAGTTACATATTCAATATTATAGTAATTATATATATTTCTCCGCTTCACATCCAAGCTTCCAGTGTTATTACTGGAATATTACTATCATAGTAAATAATATTGATACAGAAGGAAATACAGCTTTTTATTTCCTCCTGCCTGTCAGCATTGACATATTACACATGTTCTGTAATACCAGAAAAAACATTAACAATAATGAATAGATAAACAAACAACAAACAAACAAATAATTCTGATCTCATGCTCTCGAATGTCTCTGATCATCGACACCTCAGAGACGATGATGTCCATCTGTCTGCGGAGTTTCATCAGTGTATTCATCAGACAAACAAGAGCTCATCGTGGAAAAGCAAATGTATTTGGCACAACATGACATTCAGATCACAATTCTGATTGCAAAAGATGCCAGACAGAAGAAAAAAGGAAAAAAAAGAACAGCTAGAAAAAAAGAGCCTGTTAGGTTATAATAAGTAGACCTTTCATAGGCTCCAAATTGTTTTGACCAGCCACTTATCCCACATGGGAATATGAGCCTTTAAAGTTGACCTAAAATCCATGTTTCTCTAATGAATAACTGTTTTATATGTACATTTATATTTACAAAACTACATACAAGACAATGTTCTGTATAAAACATTCAGTCATCACATGCTCATCCTTTAAACATTAAATCTCATTACATTAATGCTTCAAGTTGTTTATTGAAGAGCTGTACTAAACAAAAACAAGATTTTGACTCTTGGTGTAATGGAGTTTGTTATTTTTAAGTTATATGGCTTAAAATCCTGCTAAATGAGCTACAACTAGTGCAAATGAAATGTTTTTTGATGATATAATTCTGAAAATATTAACATGGCAGAGGCCTAATTGTGCATGCCCTCACTAAATATACTGAAGATATTTTATTTTCTAAATCAGCTGACTATGACAGTTAGAAATTGTTACAGGTTTAGGTTTGATCCTATATATAACAAGGTATGTGTGAGATTATGTCACATTTAGGTAAGATTTTTTTCCATAATACCATCAAATGTCATCTATCACTTTCAACCACAAAAATCTAACCTGGTTATCCCAAAGTGTAAGTGAACATTTGACCTAAATGTAATGACATTCCCTTGAAACATTCCTGAGATATCACATACGACAAACAGATGGATAGGCTGTGATAGTTCCACCTTCAGATACAGCAGAGAGGGATCGATTGAAAATTTGTGGAGACCTTCATGGTCCCCATGGGGGCAATTTGTAATAAAGCAGCAGTTCAGTTCACACTTCATGACAAATGACCCAATGTTATTTCATCAGCCTCAACTGAATTTTAGAATCAGTGCTAAATTAATATTGTTTGCATATGAACATGCTAGGTGAACGTGGTTAACAACATACCTGGTAAACACAATATTGTTAATGTTACAGTTTGTTTCTGTGCTTGTTATCTCTTTACTGAAGAGCTACTGATGAGATGCTGAGGATCCCTGAGCATTGGTTGAACACAGGAGGTTCATATGCCCACAGTAAACATTTGCAATTGAAGTGTTGATGTAAATGGGCCAAGTTCATTCAAAGTCAAGAAACGGCAGCAGACATTATTATGTTTCCTTCTGAAACCAAGTGGCTTTCCTGTGAACAACATCCTTTCTTTGTCTCCTCCCTCACACAAGGTTCCCTGGGGGAACAGAAAGCTGACAGCTGCACACCACAGCCTTTTACAACCTGCTACCTGATCACCCCTTATTTTAAAGTTCTTCAGCAGCCATCCTTTACTGGTTATTCATTCCCTTCTCTTCTTTAACACAAATACCCAAATGGGATACTATAATGATGACCTTCATTCATGCTTTTGCTGCAGTTTAACACAATTTTCTTGATTCTATAAGATGTGCCTGAGAGGCATTTTGAAATTACAATGATTTCAAAGAATTTGCATCTATTTGTTTTTCTCCTCTAAAGAGCTAAAAGACATTTGGTGGAGTGATTCTCACAGCTGGGAGCGGCTGCCCTGATTGCCCTGATGATGGTAGAAGGCCCTTACTTTCCTAAATTATAAATCCTGACTCTGAAGTCAGTCCTACAAAGTGCTCCAAACAGCTGTGTGATCTGCATGTGCACAGTGATAGACAATAATGATTGCAGGTGAAGTCGACGGTGCTTCTGTATCCACCACACAATCCATTACCTTGTTACTTAATACCTCCACCCCCACACATGTAGCTGGGCACTGAAATTTTATACTGGTGGGAAACCATTAAGAGGAGGGAGGAAACTGCACAACAATAAAACCCTTTGGTGTATTTGGTGACTGTTGAAAAATCTCTGTGCCACAGTTACGGCAGATGAGGCGGGCAGCACAGCTCTATCTATAAAGGCTCAGCAGCTGCAAAATGATTTGTCAGGTTTCCATTTGCAGAGTGCAAGCAAGGAAACATACAAATCAAAGAGACAGATAAGATAGTGACATACTTGGCAGAGATGGATTGTCAGAAACAGAGAGGAAGTAAGACGGCGTGCTGAAGAGGATAACATCTACAAAAAGCATTGTGTATAATATTAATGTCACTCTCTCGCAGTTTTCCTAATGGATAGTAACAAGTTATTTCCCTTCCCACCTCCTCCTTATCCCCTTAACTCTGTCACACTGGTTTCTTTCCACTTTCCCAATAGAGAGGAAGAATGAGAGGGAAGCGTTGATATGACGGGCGGCTTTGGCAGCTGCTCCAGTCTGCTATGCTTCCAAGTGTGTTCACACTTCAGATTGTGTGAAATGAGCGAAAGAAAAAAGACAGAAAAAGCGCCCACTCCTCCCACCCTTCTGCCCCTCCTCCATCCTCTCTGCCTGAAGATATTGAATTCAGCACAGAAAGTTTTCTTCTGATTCTCCCCTGCTGGGATTGTGTGTGTGTGTGTGTATGTCAGAAAGGGCAGCCTCCAACACTCATGCCTATCAAACAGTTTCCATAGCAACATCTAAGAAAAGTTTAGGCACAAGGACACCTAAAGCTCAGAGGAGTCATCACCTCTTGACCCCAGAGTAAACTGTCCAAAGCTGGGTGACTTTAATGAGATAGGTGGAGGTTTAATGGAGGACTGTCATGGTGCGTTAGCAGAATGGCTCCCAGGGAAAGCAATTGACACACTGCAATGTTAGATGAGTGGCAGACAGGAAGGACTGATAAAAGGCTCTCATATATTTTAAATAATATTCAAGCCTGGGATATTTTCAGAAACATTTGGAGTGTTGCCACAGTGTAAAGTAGAGAGCATGTGCGCAGGTTACAACTGAAATGTATGTTTGATTTTATAAAACAGTTATTAAATGAATGAAAAGCATGTATTTCATGTTGAGGGGCCCAGTTTTAGAGTGACATATATAAAAGACGGACATAGACACTGTGACATCACTCCCTATTTTTTGAACTACAGTTTGCTAGCAACAAAACATTACAAAAATGTATTTACTGAAGGCCTTAATAAATAACTACATATAGTGTCTTTCATTTCAACCAAATAAAGTGAGCATGACAAAACAACATTCACTAGCTGGGCCCACGTCCTCATTTTAGGTTTGATAGCGTTTTAGTAGGTAAAGGTGAATGTTTGGACATGAACTGAGCTGCGGGGTCAAAACGGACTGGCGACGGCTCCCGGGCCTGGCAGATCCCCACGTACTAAATAGAAGTGAAGAAGTTAAAGAACTGAAAAGGGTGACTGAGGGTGGGGCACGTAAACAAGAATGAACAGCTTGCAGAACTGGGGGAACCTATACAGATGAGAACTGGAAGGAGCGTGTTTGGAGGCGTGGTCCCGCTCCTGAAATTCCAGTACATAATCTCCAATTCACTAGCGGGGCCCACGTCCTCATTTTATGTTTGGCAGAGTTATAGTAGGTAAAGGTGAATGCTTGGACATGAACTGAGCTGCAGTTTGGGGAAGGCCTTGAAGGGGACTGGCGATGGCTCCCGGGCCTGGCAGATCCCCAAAGAAGGCATCCCCTAGAAGAAGTAATAACTGTGATTTATGAAGGTCCAAGACCTCAGCGGTAACAATTCAGTTTTCATTTCAACTTATTTATACAGCACCAAATCACAGTGACAGATGCCTCAAGACCCTACAATAATGTCTAGAGCAAGGGTCCCCAATCCCAGTCCACGAGGGCCGGTGTCCCTGCAGGTTTTAGATCTGTCCTTGATCCATCAAAGCTGATTTAAATAGATAAATTATCTTCTCAACATGTCCTGAAGTTCTCCAGAGGCCTAGTAATGAACTAATCATGTGATTCAGGTGTGTTGACCCAGGGTGAGATCAAAAACCTGCAGGGACACCGGCCCTCGCGGACTGGGATTGGGGACCCCTGGTCTAGAGGAAAAACCCAACAATCGTATGACCCCCTGTGAGCAAGCACTTTGGCGACAGTGGGAAGGAAAAACTCCCTTTTAACAGGAAGAAACCTCCAGCAGAACCAGGCTCAGGGAGGAGCGGGGCCATCTGCTGCGACTGGTTGAGGTGAGAGAAGGAGAACAGGAAAAAGACAAATGGCATGTGACATCGCCACCCAAAGGAGAGGAAAATAACTGGTGGCAGGCTAGCGAAGATGAACAGCCCTCAATAAGGTGGTCGAGGATTCCATGGTGTGGAGTGGATGAGCTCGGATAATTAGGAAGGAATGGCGGGAGAAGAAATCAAAGGAAATTGGGAACAACGGAAATCTTAACAGATGAATGAGGGGAACCCTCAATCAGGTAGCGACGTGGCTCGACTTTGAACTGAAGCTCTGACAGAGAAGTATGCTGGATTTTGAGATTTGAGGTAGGGCTTGACAGCTCATAAAGCTTGCATGAGCTTGTCTTTGAGTAGAAAATGGAGAGGGGGTGCTTAGCTGGTTAATTACTTTGGGTAAGGTAGCGATATCTACTGTGCTGATTTCTGAAATGAACAGAAGTGACGGTAGTGTTAAGGTTCAAAAATTGGAGAAAAGGAGTACGGAGGGCTCACAAGCAAATGACAACTCTGGTCCAGAAGATGTGATCAAAGCGAAGATTTATTGATTACACGCGTGGAGTTCGACACTGGGCGAAGTCAGTGATCGAACTGTCTTACAATAATCAGAACAACAATTTTATATGAGTAGAATAGTACAGCCCCCCTTTTCTGTTACCAGGCAGATCCAGTACAGCATACGTCAATCCAAAACCACAACTGTTCAGTTAACTTTTGACACATTTTAAAAGAACATAGCGTCTCGTCTGCATCCAGGTGTCTTACCCTAAACTCATTCTTATCTCCTGGAACATCAGGTGCACTTCCTGTAACCAACTGACAATACGCCGGCACAATTTGCAATTGCAGCAAAAACACATCTTAACTTCTTACCTACTAAATGAATCTACAATGGTGTGTACGTGTATGTGTGTGTGTGTGTCTGCTGTGTATGTGTCATGACCTCCCCTGCACCCCGGCTCACCTCACACCTTCAGTCATCCTGAGATCTGAGGCCTGCACGTACGCAGCTGAAACTCTATGTGTAATTTCTAGACTAAATGTCACACTCAGATACTGCTACTCAAAAACATAAATGAAACTGCTTAGCTCTTAAAACTTAACACTTAGCTCAAAAGAATATAAGTAATAAAGGATAATAAAATAAATTGAGAAGTATGTCGTGTAAGCAGGTGTGGTGCGATTCCTTTCAGAGCTCCAGTCATCCTCACCATGTATTGGCTGATCATAACGCCTGCCAAGAGTTTCTGACCCTCACTTGACCAGGAGCCACAGCTCTTTAACAAGCTCAAATGCAATCGTGTATACAAGATTAAAATCATTTTCATACCAAAGGGGTTTTTTCCAGATCTGCCAATATGTTTGCTCGTCTCCATTACAGTTTAACCATTGAAAATCACAGTGATCAGCGTACTATTTTGGAAGTTACAGAATACCAAATAACAAAAGCATTTTGTCTGACCCCACATTCCCCCTTTTGACCTCTGGCTGACCAGAGGTCACCATACTCTAAGGTGCGTCACTCCTCGTCCCACACAGTGACTTCCATGTCCATCAAGGGCATCATGGGCATGTGAGCTTCTGTTCCCGAGTCCACTGCCTTCGTAATCACCTTTTCTAACAGAGCTCGGGCACAAGGAATGAAACAACAGCCACAGGTCACCAAAATGCCCACCAACACAGCTAATGAAAGCATAATTGAGAGTACAAACCCTTTCCACTGTCCGAAGACCGAAGTCATCCAGCCCTCCAGCGGATTATCAATTCCCGAGTGTTCGTGCATGGTCTTAGAGAGCGTTCTCAGCCCCTCTAAAGCTCGGGTCACTGACCCATCTGGCGCTGTGTTATTAGGAATAAAAGTACAGCACTGACGTCAGCGTACAGTGCCCCTCTGCTCCACAGATAAAGCAGCTGCCCCAGCTTGCATTGTTGTATGGAGACCCCGTACTCTGAGCTCTTAATCCACCCCTGCCGGATCCACCACGCCCCCTTTGCGGTCCCCCGGTTCCCCAATTCCCAGCGGGTCTACGCTGCCTTGGTGCATTGGCAGGCCAGCGGTCATCAGGATAGAGATTCGGATCCAAATCCGGCCAATCAGGCACCGGATCAGCTCCGGGCCTTGCCACCATTATATTTTTGCTCTGTTCTTTCAATTCCTTTTTCTTACTGTCAGCTTTGTCGCGAGCCTCCCCCAACTGTAACCTAATAAGTTGAGCCTGTGCGTCCTCGAGCTCCTTCTTTTGTTTATTCACCTGATCCTGTTCCAGCTGGAGCCGGTGCACCACGTGTCTCTCCCACTGCGCAGAGTCTGCTACTGCAAAGTCTGGATTCTTCTCTAAGTCTGTTGTAACCTGTTTTGGCAGCCCCGCCAGCACGGCCGAACGGAACCACGCCCTGCTTTCGCCCTCTTTACCTGGATGTATGCCTGTTTCAGTCAACCACTGCTCCTTAGCTTTAGCTAAGAACTCCCCTGGTGTGTCTTTTGGGTCCCAAATTATCTTAGGTATCGCCCCAGTGTTGCGTGTCGGATACTTTTCGCGAACGGCATTAGACAGGGCACTTTGGACCTCACAGAGAGCAAGGTCATTAGCATACCTTGTGGTACGTGCTAGCCCCTCTACATCAGCCAATCCACCCCCAAGCATACAGCGTCCAGCGATGGCGCGGAAATCACCAATAGCAAGTTCCTCTCCTTCGGTCAGTGTGGTCAGTTTCCTCAGCCAACTAGCCCCTCCTTCTGTAATGGGCGGAAGTTGTTTAACCAATGCTTCGAAATCTCTGACTTTATATGCTCTATACACTGGTTCGCCACATGAACCAGACATCAGAGGCAAATTCAGTTGTCCGTCCTGTAATCCTCTGTCTAAAATCACTTTCCTATTTTTCGTCCCCTGGGTCTTTCCCTTCGACTGCCCAAACACTGATCTCCTCCCCCCTGCAGTGTCCTGCTTCTTTCTCCCACCTTCATCCTTTTTTACTTCGCGGTTTCTCAGCGTTATACTTGGACCTGGGTCTGACTCCACTCCTCCATCTTCGCCTGCTTCCTCTTCATCGCCTTCCTCCTCTTCATCACTCCAGGAGATCTCGTCCACGGTTTTGTCCTTTGACCTGTCTTTAAGTAATTTCCGCTTCACCATTTCCAAAGCGCTGAACACTTTCAACAGTGCCTCAGGCTCCTCATACATACGACCATGCACATCTCCTTCCCAGCGTTCCCACTTGGGCGTTTTCTCTGTGTAGGGCGTTTTTTCTGCTCCAGCCGATCTCCTCATCTGGGCCTGTCCTTCTTTCCCCAGCCGTGGCGATCCCTTGTGCTTGGGCCGTGCTCCCAGCTCCGTCACGGGTCGCACCTCCTCTCGGGTGTGCGTCACCTCCGCCTCCCTATCCCGTCTCGGCTGTTCTACCGGGTGTTCCTCGGTCAGCGTCAGCTCCTCACTCATGAGCCCCCTTTGTGGCGAGGTTGGGCCTTCATCTGCAGCTGAGGCCTCCAGTCTCCCACCTTCACTAAAGGGCTGATGCCCCCCTGCTCTTGCTTCTTCCTCCTGACTTCCTCTGGGTCCCCTAGTGTAGTCAACATTCACCACTCCCCCCAGGACTATTCCTCTGTGTCCTTCAGGCCCACGGACCTGTCCTCCCTCCAGGGTCATCACCGGCATGACATAGGGTGGGGGCGGAGCACTCGGCGTTAAAGTAGCCCATGGGTATATTTTGGGTGTGGAGAGTCTAGCAGTTACTTCTGCTTTCGTGGTCAAATCCCTCATTTGATCCTCCAACTTCTTGTTTTCCTCTTTCAGTTGTTTCACTGACGCCATTATACTCACCATGTCCCCTGCTTTGTCCGTGTCATCCTCCTTCATCCAAGATTTTGCAGCATTCCACAAAAACAGCCACTTACAACACTTGTCATGCGCTTCTCTGAGATCTTTCATTACTGCTTTGGTCTTTCTATTTACTGAGTGACCCCCAGACTCCTCTTCCAGTTGCTTCAATTGTCCTTCACATCTTTCTCCTTCAGTTTGGAACACCAAGCTCAGAGCTATTTCGTCACTCAGTTTCTTCTGTTGAGATGTGATGAGCTTACTCACCTCAATCTCCATAACCTGACATTCTTTTTCGGCCGCTTTTAATGCCCCTGTATTAGCTAGGCGAATAGCTTTCTTCAGCTGCTCAACCTGAGCCTTCAAGGGCTTATACCCTTTTCTTTCACCAGAGGTCGCCCTGTCAGTCATACTGCCACACACTCACTTACCTCCTCCAGTGACGTTTCTGACTCCTCCTCCTGAGATACTCTGTTGTACTTCCCTTTCGGTCCCCACAACCCGTCTCACCACTCTGACAGCCACTTCCTCGTCTTCTCCTGCTTGGTGACACACAGATTTTACCCAACTTGTCATAAACCATCAGTGACTTGGCCACCCGTTCATCACCACACACTCCATTTGTTCTCACCAGGATTCCACCGTAACCCACCCTCATGCGAGCATGTTAAAATCGGAACCCGTCTCCGCCGCTTCTATCAGGGAGAAAAGAAACGCCGCCGCGTCGGAAGGCACCCACCCCGGGTCATCCAAATTCACCACCAACTCCACTAATCCCGTAAACAGTAGAAAACATCTATTTACATACTCATCCAAATCATCTAACTCAACTTCTGAGCATATGGACAAATCATATGGGGTGTCCTCCGTTTCTCCATGGCAAACACAGTTAACTTCAAACACACCTTCCACAAGAGAAATCTCCACCTTACAGAACACCTCCAGCAACATCACAGTTATTTCCAGCTGATCGTCCCCTACCTAAACCTCAAATCCAGAGTAACTCTCATCAGATGTATACTTCCCTGTTGCAACCAACCCGTTTTTTTTTTTTTTTTATGTTACATTAAACTCTTACAACTCTCTAATACGGTGCCCCGTTCCCTACCTAGTACTCGTCACCCCGTCACGTTCTATCACCGAACAATCATACCCAGCTTTTAGTTCATTATGTCAAAACTGTACCCATATCGTTCAGCGCTCCACAGATTGAGCACCAACATAGCCGCCTCCGACGGCACCCATGAAGTGTGGTCGTTTTCACTAATTTCAAGCATGCCCTCAAACAAAAGAAGACAACGGTCAAACATTCGACCACTTGGGACTCCTCTACCTCTACACACACTGAGGCCTCATAGGGTGACTCCTCGCTCTCTGTCTCTCCGTGACAGACACACCTGACCTGGACGAGGTCCCCTTCTTGGGAAATTTCAATCGCACAGGACGCAGAAACAAGCATACTTACAACCTGCCTAAAAATTTATCCCCAGTGTCTGTTAGTTTATTTTCTATTTATTATTATATATATATATATATATATATATATATATATATATATATATATATATTTTTTTTTTTTTTGTTATTCCACCAAGTTCACCCTCACTTACACTAATGATAAACTCCTCCTGACAAGTCCACTTTATTGCGTGCTCATGGATTCAATCCTATCACAGTTGTTCAACACTTTCATTCAACTGTGTTATTTATTTCTTTTATATACTTATTACTCTGTCACGCTTATTAGTGGCTCATGGGCGCTTAAGGCTTATGTCTGAACTTGACCAGAGGCGGAGCATCATTCGATCCTAAAAGGATGACCACTCCATTTCCTCCTCGTCAGGACAGCTCATTGGTCTTTAACAGTTCTCTACTGATAAGTGAGCATGCTATCTGTCGACCTAATTCTATGGCCCCTGTGCTTAACAAACTCAAATAATCCGATTAAATTTTGTATATTTTATCTTATCTTCACAATTTAATCCCATAAGTTCATCAATTTTTATAACCAGTCTGTTAAGAGATTTTACTGTTTTATTATACCTTTTTATAAAGTCTATGTTTTACGTCTTTAGCATACATACTGCTGCAGTGGAAAATAACCACTTTTGTGTAACCGCTTGTGAAACCTATTTCAACTACTTTTAGAGAAAAACAGGAAACGCCTAAGGAACTTGAAACGAGAAGATTATGCCATATGCATGAGGGCGAAGACGTGCAGTAGAGTTGTCGAAAGGGGAAGCACGCCTTTACCCTTAACAGAGTTATGAAACTATACATTGTGTAAACTATACATTGAGTGTATAAATAAAGAAGGCGGACTACAGTTGTGTGTGAGTCTCACTCAGAGCTCTCACCCATGTACATGCCTTAAACAAGCTTTGTTGTCTCTTTCCTTACTTACTGAAACAAAATGCTCCTGACACAGTCCTATACCCACCACATAGACTACAGTGAATTATGCACCATGCTTTCTCATCCACGTTAAAATTGACCGGATTTGTCAAAAATACCTATCTATTTGTTCAAGTGTCAGATAAGAGGCACAAGAAAACTCAAATGTCAATAACACCAGCTCTGTCTTGCTTAAATTAAAACAGCTTCAACTTTAAAACATCCAGCTTTGCATTACAACAACAATATTCCACCCCCAGCTCATCAATTTACATCTTCACAGCAATGAAAGAAAGCCCCAAGTATATCCCCATAACAAACAAAAACAACTTCACAGTCACAGACAGTTAACAATATGTATAAATCATGCTTATGACCTCAAAAACGCTTTAGGCCAAAACAGGAATCCTTGTGCGTTTCCCAGCAGCCAGCTCATTTGTATATACTCGCAACTTCACTGTCCGTGACCCGGTCCACTGGTACTCTATGTCAAAGTCACCAAAGGCACGTTCTCAGAACAAGGAAAACGCACTGGCAGCTTCACGTGGGTCCCTTGCCTGTCTCTCAATGTATTTTTCCAAGCACCGGAATATCAGGAAACTACGAAACAGAAAGCTAAATAGTTCTGACCGTCTTATCTCTGCAGCCACTGTAAAACCATACTGGGTCTCCAGCGTTACAGCCCGACAAATGCATCTCATATAAATAAGATTCCCTGTACGTGAATATTCAATTTGACAAGATCCCGAAATAAACATCCCTCTTATCTTAAGAGAAATCACGAAAAATCACATCACAGTTCATATATTCTATCTCAAAACCCAGCAAACAGTCAGACACTCATGTGAAGAAATAAAACTTTACTTACAAAATTGTAATAAACAAAACCAGCGTCTTAAATACAAGCATTCAGCAATAGGTAAAAGTCTCTATGAAATCCCCAAAACTCTAGGGATCTCGCAACCGCGTTCTTTATTAAACCATTGTTTAAACTCCTCTGTGCGCTCACAGTAGCAGCCACTTCATTTGCATATACTGGTTGTCTAAAAATAACTCACAGAACTGCAGTATCCTGTCACTCAGTCAGACTCATCACACACCACTCTGTTTATACATTATTTACATAGACGTCCTATAAATACAACTGCACAGATTTTAATTCCTACCAAGTTTCGACAAATTTAACATAACGGTCCAACCGATAAAGTCCCAGACTTTTTTGCGACCAATTTTAGCCAGTATTCCGTCCCTGACGGTGGCCCGATTACTAATGCCCTAACCAAATTTATCGTAACCAAAAAAGCGCAAATAGGGGACTCGATCCCCTAGCGATTTTGAAGGTTCCCAAGTTCTTCCCGGCCGTCGACCGTACTATTCCTATTCACCGATAGGTCAAGGGTCAGCGTCCTGCCCAGGCGCAAGCGTTACCAAGGAGAAAAATGTGCTTCTTAAGGGTCCCAGACTCCTCGTCCTAATAAATTTAGTAAAACTTCTGAAAACACTACATAAAATCACAAGTAATCTTATTAATGTCCAAGCCCTGCTTTATATTCAATCAAAACTGCATATTCACACACATGCCAATTACCTATTATACTATATTCACTTAGCAGTCCAACTGCTTTTCTCTTTTCATTTCTTCATTCTCATTACTCAGTACTGTCACTCATACTTTATTATCATTACTTCAACCGGTAAATTTCATGAAAACTTCACCAAAATCAAAACAGACATTCACCAGTAATTTCAGTGAGTAGACCTTAATTTTGTCATATCCAATTTGACACCTTTTGGAAATTAATTTCAACAGGTAGTGTCTTACCTCTTTGATTCGCCGGCGAATGTCCCCTCACTTCCACCACTGATTACCGTCTGTCCGCCCGACCACCTCGGACCCTGTCCAACGCCTCCACTGATCTTCTCCCTCTCCAACCACCGGAACGAGCCCCCAAATGTTAAGGTTCAAAAATTGGAGAAAAGGAGTACGGAGGGCTCACAAGCAAATGAAAACTCTGGTCCAGAAGATGTGATCAAAGCGAAGATTTATTGATTACACGCGTGGAGTTCGACACTGGGCGAAGTCAGTGATCGAACTGTCTTACAATAATCAGAACAACAATTTTATATGAGTAGAATAGTACAGCCCCCCTTTTCTGTTACCAGGCAGATCCAGTACAGCATACGTCAATCCAAAACCACAACTGTTCAGTTAACTTTTGACACATTTTAAAAGAACATAGCGTCTCGTCTGCATCCAGGTGTCTTACCCTAAACTCATTCTTATCTCCTGGAACATCAGGTGCACTTCCTGTAACCAACTGACAATACGCCGGCACAATTTGCAATTGCAGCAAAAACACATCTTAACTTCTTACCTACTAAATGAATCTACAATGGTGTGTACGTGTATGTGTGTGTGTGTGTGTGTCTGCTGTGTATGTGTCATGACCTCCCCTGCACCCCGGCTCACCTCACACCTTCAGTCATCCTGAGATCTGAGGCCTGCACGTATGCAGCTGAAACTCTATGTGTAATTTCTAGACTAAATGTCACACTCAGATACTGCTACTCAAAAACATAAATGAAACTGCTTAGCTCTTAAAACTTAACACTTAGCTCAAAAGAATATAAGTAATAAAGGATAATAAAATAAATTGAGAAGTATGTCGTGTAAGCAGGTGTGGTGCGATTCCTTTCAGAGCTCCAGTCATCCTCACCGTGTATTGGCTGATCATAACGCCTGCCAAGAGTTTCTGACCCTCACTTGACCAGGAGCCACAGCTCTTTAACAAGCTCAAATGCAATCGTGTATACAAGATTAAAATCATTTTCATACCAAAGGGGTTTTTTCCAGATCTGCCAATATGTTTGCTCGTCTCCATTACAGTTTAACCATTGAAAATCACAGTGATCAGCGTACTATTTTGGAAGTTACAGAATACCAAATAACAAAAGCATTTTGTCTGACCCCACAGTAGCAACTTGGGATGGGTTGATGAATTGAAAGACTGATTAGAGGAAAATTGCCTTCTATAATGATAACCCCCAAAATCGTCAGAGAGCAGAGTGCGAGTCCATTGAACTTCATGGGAGATGATAAGCCATTTGGACGTAGTCAGAACCGCAAGTCGGCTTAGAGAGCGGTCTCGAATGACTGTGTCAAGGGTGGATGCTAGATGATGCTAGTGAAAGCACATGAGAAGTGAAGGGACGCCATGCAGAATTATGCGCACAGCGCAGTTTGACAGAACCTGGCACGAAGGTTCGCTGGTGCTTGGTGAAGGCAGGAAAGATGGCAGAGAAACTGGTATCTTGGTGATGGAACAGTTTGCTGCTACATCTTGTGGAAGACAGGACAAAACGGAGAAACTGGCATCCTGGTGAGAGGAATGGGGTTTTTTTGTATTTTTTTCTGGTTGATGGCAGAAGCTGCCAATCCAGTACCAGAAGGGTGAGCTGCTGAGGGAACAGAACCCGGCATCTTGGTGTAAAGAGATTTTCTGCATTTGCAAATGAGGAATAGAGACAGAGAACCTGGCGTTTTGGTGCCGAAAGGAACATCTGCTACTTAGCATATGAGGGCTAGATGCGGAGAAGTCCGCATCCCAGTGGTAGAAGGATTCATCGCTGCTTTTGCTGTAATAAATGCAGAGAAACTGGCAACTTTATATTAGAAGGCTTGCTGCTGCGTTTGCAAATGAGGGATAAAGAAAGAACCAGGCATCTCGGTGCCAGACTTGCTACTGCATTTGCAGTGTTGGGGAGTAACTGAATACATGTACCGGCATTACGTATTTAAAATACAAAATGTGAGTAACTATTCCGTTACAGTTACCATTTAGAAAGGTGGTATTCAGAATAAAGTTACTTTGTTGAAATAAATGGATTACATGGCAGTCTTTTCCTGTTTCATATGTTAAGCTATGTTCTCTCTATTTCTGGTAATTCCATGTCAGTGGAAACCTGTCAATGGAAAATTGTACTTAGTAGTCAGTATAATCTTTTAATGATTATAAGTTTCCATATATGCTTAGAGGTGTATAATCGATTGTGTAGTGATAGGATGTGTGATCTTTAGTAGGCTGCAAAGGCTTTGTGTGCATTCCAGAGTGTTCTGGCATTCACACCGACATCCTGGGAGCATGGGAAAAGGGCATACCTTCTTTTATTGTTTTATGATAGGATAAACATATCTATGTTTGTTTTAAGCTAAGTGCCTTTTGTTTAGATGAACTGTTGGACTTCCAGACCAGCAGGATTAGGGAAGTCCGTATGGGGTCACACTCTGATCCCACACACACACACACACACACACACACTGAACTAATATAAATAAAGACCAGGGCAGTGGCAGGGCGCGAGTCTCGGAGCCCTCACTTCCGTGCGAGTGTTCTGTGACTGCCCTTGCTGCAAGTAAAACTGTGTGTTTCTCCTCTCTGATTCGAAGCTGAAGAAGTGTCTTGGAATACATCTCTTGACAAAACCAAAACAAAACACACATTAAGACGCTCTAATGCCTGTGTCTCAATCTCGCAGCCCATATCATCCCTTCTTGCGGCCCGCATAATGACGTGAAGAAACATTTTTAAAAATTATTATTCAAAAAATTATTTAATATGAAGGCAATAGGCAGAGTGTTACAGCCATAGCCACAAAGAATGTAGCCTCATGGGCAGTGTAGTCCGTGCTGCAGGGAGAATGGACTACCATTCCCGTTATGTGTCTGTGAGCGAGGGAGGGAGAAAAAGGAGAGTCGAAAAGTACGAGTTGTCACCGGGAAACGGGAGATGGAAGCATGTAGATATAATAATAACCACTGCAGCCAAAAAGAGTGTGTAACAGTCACAATGGTGTGGTGTCTCTTCAATGTAACATAAGTCAAAGGGTTATGAGGTCATTCGTGTGTGCCACTGCCCTCTCTGTGATTTACAGGGAGTGCAGAATTATTAGGCAAGTTGTATTTTTGAGGAACAATTTTATTATTGAACAACAACCATGTTCTCAATGAACCCAAAAAACTCATTAATATCAAAGCTGAATGTTTTTGGAAGTAGTTTTTAGTTTGTTTTTAGTTTTAGCTATTTTAGGGGGATATCTGTGTGTGCAGGTGACTATTACTGTGCATAATTATTAGGCAACTTAACAAAAAACAAATATATACCCATTTCAATTATTTATTTTTACCAGTGAAACCAATATAACATCTCCACATTCACAAATATACATTTCTGACATTCAAAAACAAAACAAAAACAAATCAGTGACCAATATAGCCACCTTTCTTTGCAAGGACACTCAAAAGCCTGCCATCCATGGATTCTGTCAGTGTTTTGATCTGTTCACCATCAACATTGCGTGCAGCAGCAACCACAGCCTCCCAGACACTGTTCAGAGAGGTGTACTGTTTTCCCTCCTTGTAAATCTCACATTTGATGATGGACCACAGGTTCTCAATGGGGTTCAGATCAGGTGAACAAGGAGGCCATGTCATTAGTTTTTCTTCTTTTATACCCTTTCTTGCCAGCCACGTTGTGGAGTACTTGGACGCGTGTGATGGAGCATTGTCCTGCATGAAAATCATGTTTTTCTTGAAGGATGCAGACTTCTTCCTGTACCACTGCTTGAAGAAGGTGTCTTCCAGAAACTGGCAGTAGGACTGGGAGTTGAGCTTGACTCCATCCTCAACCCGAAAAGGCCCCACAAGCTCATCTTTGACGATACCAGCCCAAACCAGTACTCCACCTCCACCTTGCTGGCGTCTGAGTCGGACTGGAGCTCTCTGCCCTTTACCAATCCAGCCACGGGCCCATCCATCTGGCCCATCAAGACTCACTCTCATTTCATCAGTCCATAAAACCTTAGAAAAATCAGTCTTGAGATATTTCTTGGCCCAGTCTTGACGTTTCAGCTTGTGTGCCTTTGTTCAGTGGTGGTCGTCTTTCAGCCTTTCTTACCTTGGCCATGTCTCTGAGTATTGCACACCTTGTGCTTTTGGGCACTCCAGTGATGTTGCAGCTCTGAAATATGGCCAAACTGGTGGCAAGTGGCATCTTGGCAGCTGCACACTTGACTTTTCTCAGTTCATGGGCAGTTATTTTGCGCCTTGGTTTTTCCACACGCTTCTTGCGACCCTGTTGACTATTTTGAATGAAACGCTTGATTGTTCGATGATCACACTTCAGAAGCTTTGCAATTTTAAGACTGCTGCATCCCTCTGCAAGATATCTCACTATTTTTGACTTTTCTGAGCCTGTCAAGTCCTTCTTTTGACCCATTTTGCCAAAGGAAAGGAAGTTGCCTAATAATTATGCACACCTGATATAGGGTGTTGATGTCATTAGACCACACCCCTTCTCATTACAGAGATGCACATCACCTAATATGCTTAATTGGTAGTAGGCTTTTGAGCCTATACAGCTTGGAATAAGACAACATGCATGAAGAGGATGATGTGGACAAAATACTCATTTGCCTAATAATTCTGCACTCCCTGTATGTATCAATCTATCAATTGTTTGTTGTAAGACTCAGATAATTATTTTTTTTAAAGCTAGACATTTTAAATGAGAATAAGAAAGAGAAGTATTTCCTTGTCCCCCCTTTCCCTGTTAATGCCCTACATGGACCCCTGGCAACACTTTGCTAGACCCGCCCCTGCACAGTTACAAGCTGTCAGCTACTTAGAAAAGGATCCTGGTGTTATTTGTCTCTCAGAAACAGTTTATCACTTCCCTTCAACTCATCCATGTCACCTAAAAGGTAAACCTGTTTCTCCATCACCTGTTCAGCTCTGATGATTCAGTAAGGACATCTCCTGGTTTCATCTTCATGTTTCCCTCTCACCACATATCCAAACCGACATCATGACCAGCAGCTTTACAGCTGTGGCTCCAGCAAACATCAGCTGATACTAGAAATTAATATTAAATAAATTCTAACAACAGCTGATCAAGCTTAAACGTGCTGCTGTTGTTTAGCGCGACATCCGCTGGTTTCCTCTTTCTGGCGCAAAGTGGGCGATAAATAAACAAGAGAGAAAAGCCAATCAGCTGATCATTGATCAGTTTCATGACTGAAGTAGAAACAGGAGAGGGAGGGGGGAGAATGAGAGAAGAAGAGGCAGCTGACAGCGTAAACACAGAATAACTCCAGCTTTGTCTTTTTCATTGTAGCTGAATTACGGGACAAACTGTTCCTTTTCACCTCAGTACGAAACGCATAATGTTTTCTCTGAATACGAGACGATTCTGTTTTTTAGGGCATGGTTGGCAACTCTAACCATCTTATGAACAAGATAAAGTTCAACATCAGTAGCATAGCACCCACCCAGCTGTATAGAAACTCAGTCATGCTAGCTAGTACCCAGTACGAAAAAGTCAGCATAACAAAAATAAACTCCACCTAAACTTGGTTTATATCTGACTCTGATAGACTGCAGGTCATAACTTCTTACCTGAAGTTCAGTTCACCTGACACTCTCGGACCGGCGGCCGCTTCGGGTCTCTCCTCTTGCCTCCACTTTCTCTCATCCACCTGCTGGCCTCCACCACTTGCTAATGTTACGGAATCTGTGGAAGCTCCGCGATATCCACCACACGAAGTAACGAATAACGAGCCTATCTAAATCCCAGTAATGAGTAACGCGTTCCTGGTTTTGGCATAATAACTAGTCACCGTGCTCGTTACCACAATAATAACGTAGTTACTGTAACGCGTTACTTAATAACGCGTTAGTCCCAACACTGGTGGCGGCATATGCAACTTGCAGCCGCAGCACCCAGTCCATGAGGCGCTGAAAGGTGGAAGGCTCCGAACAAGCCGAACAGAAGTGTAACCAACTGGTACAAACCATACGGAGTGGAGAAGGTCATTTTTTCCTTGGACTCTACAGATAAGGGAATCTGCCAGTAGCCCTTGGTTAAATCCAGTGTCGTGAAAAATCGGTCTGTGCTCAACTGGTCCACTTCAAAGCGTGACACTTCATTCATCTTGCGATATTCGACACAGATCTGTATAGACCTGTCTTTATTCACTACAAGAAATATGGGGCTACACCAGGTGCTGTGTGACTCTTTTATCACTCCCATTTTCAGCATTTCAGCCAATTCCCTCTGAACAATTGGAGATTATGTATCAGAATTTCAGGAGCAGGACCACGCCTCCAAACACGCTCCTTACGGTTCTCAAGCTGTTCATTCTCGTTTACGTGCAAACAGGGTCCGTTCTCGGCAAATACCTTTAACACAGCTTATCTCTCAGGAGTATTTCCATTCACTTACAATCGCACTCCCGTCCGTCAGCGCATCAGACGAACAACTACTCAGGCTCTGCATTCATCGCTTTTCCTCCGGCAATCCAAGAAACTCACTGAACGTTGGCACTGGGATGCCAGGTTCTTCCCTATCTGTCATTCGCAAACGCAGCAACAAGCTTCCTACCACCGAACGGCCAGTTTCTCTGCATGGGGAAAAAAAATTAAAATAAAAATGGCACTGGGTTGCCAGGTTTTCCTTTAACCGTCATTTGTAAAAGCAGCAGCAAACTTTTCTACAATCGGGTTGCCACTTTCTCTCATAGACAGGGAGGTAAGAGAGAGAGAAAAAAAAGGCACAGAGTTGCCAGTTCTCCATCCCTCTGTACTAAAATGCAGCATGCTTTGGCACAGAGTTGCCAGCTTCCCTCTATATCAGGGGTAGGCAACTCCTAGCCTCAAGGGCCGGTGTCCTGCAGGTTTTAGATCTCACCCTGGGTCAACACACCTGAATCAAATGATTAGTTTATTACCTCTGGAGGCCTCTGGAGAACTTCAAGACATGTTGAGGAGTTCAATTCAATTCAATTCAATTCAATTTTATTTATATAGCGCCAAATCACAACAAAAGTCGCCTCAAGGCGCTTTATATTGTACAGTAGATAGCACAATAATAAATACAGAGAAAAACCCAACAATCATATGACCCCCTATGAGCAAGCACTTTGGCGACAGTGGGAAGGAAAAACTCCCTTTTAACAGGAAGAAACCTCCGGCAGAACCAGGCTCAGGAGGGGCGGCCATCTGCTGCGACCGGTTGGGGTGAAAGAAGAAAAACAGGATAAAGACATGCTGTGGAAGAGAGACAGAGATTAATAACAGATATGATTCGATGCAGAGAGGTCTATTAACACATAGTGAGTGAGAAAGGTGAGTGGAAGGGAAAAACTCAATGCATCATGGGAATCCCCGGCAGCCTACGTCTATTGCAGCATAACTAAGGGAGGATTCAGGGTCACCTGGTCCAGCCCTAACTATATGCTTTAGCAAAAAGGAAAGTTTTAAGCCTAATCTTGAAAGTAGACATAGTGTCTGTCTCCCGAATCCAAACTGGAAGCTGGTTCCACAGAAGAGGGGCCTGAAAACTGAAGGCTCTGCCTCCCATTCTACTTTTAAATACTCTAGGAACAACAAGTAAGCCTGCAGAGCGAGAGCGAAGTGCTCTAATGGGGTGATATGGTACTACAAGGTCATTAAGATAAGATGGGGCCTGATTATTTAAGACTTTGTATGTGAGGAGCAAGATTTTGAATTCAATTCTGGATTTAAGAGGAAGCCAATGAAGGGAAGCCAGTACCCTTGCTGCAGCATTTTGGATCAGCTGAAGGCTTTTCAGTGAGTTTTTAGGACATCCTGATAATAAAGAATTACAGTAGTCCAGCCTGGAAGTAATAAATGCATGAACTAGTTTTTCAGCATCACTCTGAGACAGGATATTTCTAATTTTAGAGATGTTGCGCAAATGGAAGAAAGCAGTCTTACATATTTGTTTAATATGTGCGTTGAAGGACATGTCCTGGTCAAAAATGACTCCAAGGTTCCTCACAGTGTTACTGGAGGCCGAGGTAATGCCATCCAGAGTAAGAATCTGCTTAGATACCATATTTCTAAGATTTTCAGGGCCGAGTACAATAACCTCAGTTTTATCTGAATTAAGAAGCAGAAAGTTGGCGGCCATCCAGGTCTTTATGTCTTTAAGACATTCCTGCAGTTTAACTAATTGGTGTGTGTTACCTGGCTTCATGGATAGATAGAGCTGCGTGTCATCTGCATAGCAGTGAACATTTATGCTATGTCTTCTAATGATGCTGCCTAGGGGAAGCATGTATAATGTAAATAGAATTGGTCCTAGCACTGAACCCTGTGGAACACCATATTTAACCTTAGTGTGTGAAGAGGACTCTCCATTTACTTGAACAAATTGGAGTCTATTAGATAGATATGATACAAACCACTGCAGTGCAGTACCTGTAATACCTACAGCATGTTCTAATCGCTCTAATAGGATATTATGGTCAACAGTATCAAACGCAGCACTGAGGTCTAGCAGGACAAGCACAGAGATGAGTCCACTGTCAGAGGCCATAAGAAGATCATTTGTAACCTTCACTAAAGCTGTTTCTGTGCTGTGATGAGCTCTGAAACCTGACTGAAACGCTTCAAATAAGCCATTCCTCTGCAGATGATCTGTTAACTGTTTGACAACTACTCTTTCAACGATTTTTGATATGAAAGGAAGGTTGGAGATTGGCCTATAATTAGCTAAGACAGCTGGGTCTAGAGATGGCTTTTTAAGTAAAGGTTTAACTACAGCCACCTTGAAGGCCTGTGGTACATAGCCGATTATTAGAGATAGGTTGATCATATTTAAGATCGAAGAATTAATTAATGGCAGGACTTCTTTGAGCAGTTTTGTAGGAATGGGGTCTAAAAGACACGTTGATGGTTTGGAGGAATTAATTATTGAAGTTAACTCAGAAAGATCAATTGGAGAAAAAGAGTCTAACTTAACATCAATGGTACTAAAAGTAGCTGTAGATAATATTACATCTGTGGGATGATTATTGGTAATTTTTTCTCTAATGATAAGAATTTTATTAGTGAAGAAGTTCATGAAGTCATTACTAGTTAACGTTAAAGGGATTGTTGGCTCAGTAGAGCTCTGACTTTTTGTCAGCCTGGCTACAGTGCTGAAGAGAAACCTGGGGTTGTTCTTATTTTCTTCAATCAGTGATGAATAGTAAGATGTTCTGGCTTTGCAGAGGGCTTTCTTATAAAGCAGCAAACTATTTCTCCAGGCTAAATGATGATCCTCTAAATTTGTGACACGCCATTTCCTCTCCAGCTTACGAGTTATCTGCTTTAGGCTACGTGTTTGAGAATTATACCACGGAGTCAGGTACTTCGGATTTGAGGCCTTAGTTTTCACAGGAGCTACAGTATCCAGAGTCGTACGTAGTGAGGAGGTAAAATTATTAACAAGATAATCGACCTCTGTTGGAGTAGCGTTCAGATAGCTGCTCTGCTCTATGTTGGTACAGGGCATTGAAGATGATAACAGTGGGTGGATTATATTCTTAAACTTAGTTACAGCACTTTCAGAAAGACATCTACTTTGATAAAGTCTACCGTCCGCTGCTGTGTAATCAATTATTGTAAATGTAAATGTTATCAGGAAATGATCAGACAGCAGAGGGTTTTCAGGAAACACTGTTAAATGTCCAGTTTCTATGCCATATGTTAAAACAAGATCTAGAGTGTGATTAAAGTGGTGGGTGGGTTCTTTTACATTTTGAGAGAAGCCAATTGAGTCTAATAACAGATTAAATGCGATGTTGAGGCTGTCATTTTTAGCATCTACATGGATGTTAAAATCACCCACAATAATTATTTTATCTGAGCTGAGCACTAAATCAGATAAAAAGTCTGAGAAATCAGAGAGAAACTCTGTGTAAGGCCCAGGTGGACGATAGATGATAACAAGTAAGACTGGTTTCTGAGTTTTACAGCTGGGGTGGACGAGGCTAAGCATCAGGCTTTCAAATGAATTAAAAGTCTGTCTTGGTCTTTCGTTAATTAATAGACTGGTGTGAAAAATTGCTGCCACACCGCCCCTCGGCCTGTGCTTCGGGATTTCTGGTAGTTAGAATGACTCGGGGGTGTTGATTCATTTAAACTAACATACTCATCCTGCTGCAACCAGGTTTCTGTAAGGCAGAGTAAATCGATTTGTTGATCAATTATTAAGTCATGTACTAACAGAGACTTGGAGGAGAGAGACCTAATATTTAATAATCCACATTTCACTGTTTTACTCTTTGGTTCAGATGTGGATACTGTATTGTTCTTTCTTTGTGATTTTTTATGTTTAAGTTGTTTATTGCTGGTTGCAGGAGTAATTTAGCCATTTAAATCAGCTGTGTTGGATTAAGGCAGAGGTTCCCAAAGTGTGGGGCCCGCCCCCTAGGGGGGGCGCAGAGCCATTGCAGGGGGGCGCGGTATGAAAAGGAAAAAAAAAAAAACAGAGCGCTTGGACACTGTGGACAGGTTTTGACGGGGCTCCCACATAAACGCAAAGCAGGAGATGAAGCATCGCCAAATATGTTTCCAAACCAACTTCCTTCCAAGCCAAAGACAGGAAAATATGGTGAAGCATATCTTCCCTTTGGCTTCACCTGCACAAGTGCCAAGGTAGGTCTCCCCTGCAAAATTAGTTTCCCTGCGTCGGGAGCACGAGCTGGGCTCTCCAAATCACGGACAAACAGGATCCCACATTCTTGATTTTTAGTTCACAAACACTTCTTGTAATAACTACTCCTGACATTTTGGACATGTTAGCTCTTTATGCAGTAAAGTTACAGCGGGATACAAATAATATCAGGCTGATCCTTCCGTAATTTGTTCCCCCGGTTCAAATCATGGACAAACAGTATCCCACAGCTGTTTATCTGTTTAAACCCATTTTGCACAGAGAGACATTTTTTGAAAAATGTATTGATAGCAATGTTGAATATTATTACACAGGAAAAAAAACAACTACACGTAAAATAATTACACCGTGACGCCTCTGCCTTTCTAAATGGAGGGACAGTAACTGCGTGTGTATATGTAAGCGTTTAAAAACTGAAGATAGATTAACAGTATTTCGTCTCTATCTGCCATTCTGCAATTCATCTCATGTAAACAATAACGTGGCGCACAGCGTGACGTGAAAAGAGGCACATACCTTTGACGTTGCGTGATGAACTCTGTATTCCTCGTCCACACATAAACGCAAAAAAGGAATTTTAAATAATCTCCGTTTTCGGTGAATCGCAACGCCGTTTACGTGTTGACGAAAAGCCCAAACGCATAGAAACAGCTGAGTTTTCAAAAATGCCCGTGTAGGTGTGGACGTGTAAAAGAGTTAGTAGTATATTTTATTACTACCTGTAATTTATTGCCGTTTACTTGTATTTGCTTAATTGTTTACTAAATGTTTGAGGTGTGAAATAAACCGCAATGGAGTTTGTAAACAAAATATGGGTGTGTGTGTTTGGAGGATGTGTTTGTGCGGGGGGGTTAGGTGGTGGGGGGGCGCGAACATTTTTCTTGTAAAAAAGGGGGGCCTGGCAAAAAAAGTTTGGGAACCACTGGATTAAGGATACATATAAAACCTGCAGGACACCGGCACTCGAGACCTTGAGTTGCCTACCCCTGCTCTATATAATAATGGTTTTTTTTTTAAAAAAGGCACCGGGTTGCCAGGTTTTCCTTGATCCCCCATGTCCAGTTTCTCTATATTTACATCACAAAAGCAGCAGTGATTCTTAGCACTGGGACGCTAGGCTCGCTATTTCCGTCATTTGCAATTGCAGCAGCAAGCTTTCGGCACCGGGATGCTAGGTTCTCATTCCTTGTTCTTCTTTTGCTAAATGCAGCAGCATGCTTATGACTTTGAGATTCGCAGTTCTTTCGTTATCTCTCATTCGCGAACACAGCAGCATGCTCTCTACCATCGAGTCGCCAGTTTCGCTGTATTTATCATGGCAAATAGCAGCTACAAATCCTTCTAGCCCTGGATACCAAGTGCTTCATGCAGCAGCAAGCTGCCAACGTGTTGCCAGTTTCCCTTCCCTCAGTTCCTCCTTTGCAAAATGCAGCAGCATGCTTTCGTGGCGCCAGGATGCTAGGTCCTTCCCTCAAGGACGCAATTGCAGCAGCACGCTTTTCTATGAACGAGTCGCCAGTTTCCCTTTCTCATATCCCCCATTGGCAAAATGCAGCAGCATGCTTGGCAGTGGGATGCCAGGTTCTTTCTCTGTCCCTCCCTTTCCCTCCTTTGCAAACGCACAGTGTTGGGAAGGTTACTTTTAAAATGTATTCTACTACAGATTACAGAATACATGCCCCAAAATGTATTTTGTAACGTATTCCATTACATTACTCAATGAGAGTAATGTATTCTGAATACTTTGGATTACTTAATATATTATCATGCTTTTTACAACTACATGAATGTACCATTGCTGTGTGATTTATTACCACTACTGAAGGTTATACCAAGATTTTTTAATCTTAATATAAAATGAGTAACCGTAGGGTGAACATGAAGTAAGGCTGCACTTTTTGCAGCGATCTCGTATACAAAACTATTCCGCGCGTATATAAAACAGGTCCGCGGCTCCGAACCGTAAAGGCGTAAAATTGTAAAGGGACCTCTGGCTAATACATTGGGTTCTGTGTCGGGCTCGTAGCCGAAAACTAGCTTTACTTTGTTGTCTGTGTCAACATTGCTAGCAAGAGACAGAGAGAGGCGTTGAAAGGCTGCTCCAATGGATCTTTTTATTTTGGAGGAAAACAGGAACACAGTGTACAGTCAAGTCTTAATAGCTTACTTACAACTGGGCTCGTCAGGCACTTGTAACGTTGGGTTGTGTTCAGTGGTTGAGAGGAGGCGGTAGAAGCCTTAGCCTTAGGATAGTAGGAAGAATACACGATCGCACTGGTACTGGGAATTCCACAGCGTATCCTTTAATGCACATTCTCTTTATCAACCATACAAGGCCCGGTTGAACAGCTGCTGCTCAAACATGACAGACAGTGTTCATAGAACCCGTAACTTTGCAAAGGTTTCTGGAAAGGTAAAACATTTATATGTTTATATGTTTCCGTCTCTCTCCATGTATTCGCGTGCAAGCACGTTGCTCCCATACAGGGAGTGCAGAATTATTAGGCAAATGAGTATTTTGTCCACATCATCCTCTTCATGCATGTTGTCTTACTCCAAGCTGTATAGGTTCGAAAGCCTACTACCAATTAAGCATATTAGGTGATGTGCATCTCTGTAATGAGAAGGGGTGTGGTCTAATGACATCAACACCCTATATCAGGTGTGCATAATTATTAGGCAACTTCCTTTCCTTTGGCAAAATGGGTCAAAAGAAGGACTTGACAGGCTCAGAAAGTCAAAAATAGTGAGATATCTTGCAGAGGGATGCAGCAGTCTTAAAATTGCAAAGCTTCTGAAGCGTGACCATCGAACAATCAAGCGTTTCATTCAAAATAGTCAACAGGGTCGCAAGAAGCGTGTGGAAAAACCAAGGCGCAAAATAACTGCCCATGAACTGAGAAAAGTCAAGCGTGCAGCTGCCAAGATGCCACTTGCCACCAGTTTGGCCATATTTCAGAGCTGCAACATCACTGGAGTGCCCAAAAGCACAAGGTGTGCAATGCTCAGCGACATGGCCAAGGTAAGAAAGGCTGAAAGACGACCACCACTGAACAAGACACACAAGCTGAAACGTCAAGACTGGGCCAAGAAATATCTCAAGACTGATTTTTCTAAGGTTTTATGGACTGATGAAATGAGAGTGAGTCTTGATGGGCCAGATGGATGGGCCCGTGGCTGGATTGGTAAAGGGCAGAGAGCTCCAGTCCGACTCAGACGCCAGCAAGGTGGAGGTGGAGTACTGGTTTGGGCTGGTATCATCAAAGATGAGCTTGTGGGGCCTTTTCGGGTTGAGGATGGAGTCAAGCTCAACTCCCAGTCCTACTGCCAGTTCCTGGAAGACACCTTCTTCAAGCAGTGGTACAGGAAGAAGTCTGCATCCTTCAAGAAAAACATGATTTTCATGCAGGACAATGCTCCATCACACGCGTCCAAGTACTCCACAGCGTGGCTGGCAAGAAAGGGTATAAAAGAAGAAAAACTAATGACATGGCCTCCTTGTTCACCTGATCTGAACCCCATTGAGAACCTGTGATCAAATGTGAGATTTACAAGGAGGGAAAACAGTACACCTCTCTGAACAGTGTCTGGGAGGCTGTGGTTGCTGCTGCACGCAATGTTGATGGTGAACAGATCAAAACACTGACAGAATCCATGGATGGCAGGCTTTTGAGTGTCCTTGCAAAGAAAGGTGGCTATATTGGTCGCTGATTTGTTTTTGTTTTGTTTTTGAATGTCAGAAATGTATATCTGTGAATGTGGAGATGTTATATTGGTTTCACTGGTAAAAATAAATAATTGAAATGGGTATATATTTGTTTTTTGTTAAGTTGCCTAATAATTATGCACAGTAATAGTCACCTGCACACACAGATATCCCCCTAAAATAGCTAAAACTAAAAACAAACTAAAAACTACTTCCAAAAACATTCAGCTTTGATATTAATGAGTTTTTTGGGTTCACTGAGAACATGGTTGTTGTTCAATAATAAAATTGTTCCTCAAAAACACAACTTGCCTAATAATTCTGCACTCCCTGTATATACCATCAGAACAGTGTACATCACTGTCACAACAGTGTTTGTTTTCATTCAAAGGCTTTATGATTTTTCCTATAATGGTGGGCCAGTCTCTAGTCAAAATGCCCGGGACGATTTTTTTGTCCCAGTCCAGCTCTGTATGCAGCTCATCTGCAGTCTGGTGTTACCTACATCTTCCTATTCAGAAGGCAGAATTTCCGAGTTCTGAGTACAATCGAAAGCACCACGACTGCAGTTTTGTGTTGGATGTAAAAAGCAGGCTAGAATCATGCAGCGGTCAACGACGGTCCAGGCGTGGGATTTCTCTCGTGGAAATGTGCACATTATTTTTTCCTTTCCATTGGTAGGTGGCACAGTGCACTTGTGGCAAGTAAGCAAGCTAGAAGACTGGCACTCTTGCTGGGTATCCAGTTATGGAAGCAACACATTAACAAGAGAATTCTGAGTAAAACCAAAGTTACTTTCCCTAGTAACTAGTTACTCTGAAAGTAACGAGTAACTTGAAGTAACTGAGTTACTTTTGATAGAAGTAACTAGTAATGTAACTAAGTTATTAATTTAAAGTAACTTACCCAACACTGGCCGCCACCCATGTGGATGATGTTAACATCTATAGTGACACTTGGGCGGAGCATGTGCAGCAGGTGGCCATGGTCCTGGAGTTCCAGAGGCAGGTGGGGTCACAGCCAACCCGAAGAAGTGTGCGGTTGGATGGAAGGAGGTTCAGTATCAGGGGTACCACTTGGGGGGCGGGTAGGTGCATGATCACATCCTGCACACATCCAAGACCAAAAAGGAGGTGAGATGGTTCCTGGGGTTGGCGGGTTACTATCTCACCTGGAAGGGTGCCCCAGATCTGGTCCAGTGGATGGGGTCGTGCCAGGCGGCATTTGTGCAGGTAAAGAAAGCTCTCTGTGGGGAGCTGCTGCTCCACTGTCCTAACTTTTCCCTCCCTATTGTCCTGCAGACTGACGCCTTGAACAGAGGGCTGGGGGTCGTTTTTTGGGGGGTGTCTCTTTAGTATGTTTTTTGGCCTGTACTCTATATCGGCCAGAAGCTGAGAACGTGAGATACAGCACCGTAGAGAAGGAGTGCCTGGCGATCTGGTGGGCGGTCGACCCCCTTCGTTATTACCTCATGGAATGCTCATTCACCCTCTGCTCTTACCACGCTCCACTACAGTGTCTCCACCACATGAATACAGTAATGCCAACACCCGGATCACCCAGGGGTATCTGGCTTTGCAGCCCTTTACGTTTAAGGTGGTCCATAGACCGGGGGCGCAGATAGCTGTGGCAGACTTCCTCTCCTGCTTGTGGCTGTGGGAGTAGGTTCGGCCGGAGGGCTCCTCGGCCTCAGTCAGGCAGTCGGGGTGTGTGGCGGAGGGGCATAGCTGCAGGGGAGGGGTGGTGCAGTGAGCTCAAGGGGCAGTGCCAGGGAGGTTGGCGGAACAGGTGCGCGGGATGTAATTAAACAGCTCTCTCTCTTTCCATTGGGATATATAGTGAAGCCACAGCCCAGAATGGAGAGGCATGTCAGAGTGCAGCCGACAAGCTGCATGTGTGGGTGCCAAACCAGAGAACAAGAACTGTCAGCAGTGTGTTCGGTCTCAATAAAGAGAGCAGTAAACATCGACAGTGTGTCCACTTGTGGCCCTTTTTTCACAATTACTTTTCTGATGTACTTTTCTGATTTTGAGGAAAAGAGTAAGTGCTAACATTTCTGAGTGAGTGAGTGAATAGATATGAGTGAAGCGTAAGTGCGAACATTTGCATTTTACATCGAGGCACGTGAATCTACAGCTCTTTGCATACCACTTCATTATATGGAAAAATCCAAGGTTTGACAGGTCTGCCTTGCGTAGCTACAGGTAGCATTAACATTTTTCATAGAAGGGATTTAACTAATTAGAGCTGGAAAAAACTTGCAGATCCTGATAAATCAGAGGATGGTGTCAGCACAACATAATTACACAAAGCAGGTGCTATGGCAAAGCTTCATGTTCAAAAACAGAGTAATTATTGGACCAAAAAACACTGCAAATTGGGGGCAATTTTGGCATGCACAAACACAAGCAACTGATTGACTATAGAGGGGTTAATGGGGTTAAGCTCATGCAGTATTCCCAGCCGATGGTTCAGCCTGTACCTTCTGCCAATCTTTTTGGCAAATCCCATGTGGGGGATTCTACTGAAGCTACCGGAAGCTCTGTATTCACTTTGCAAGCTCATCTTCAATCCAAATATTCATGTTATTTATAAGTTAAACGATGGAATATCCAATATTATGGATGCCTACTCTGTTCTGTGATAGTGATGTCGTGTGTTTGTGTGAAATTAAATATCTTTAATATCTACAGGGTAGGCCATTTATATGGATACACCGTGTTGGAGGAAATCTCCCAAATAGAAGGCTGCCAAAGTAAAACAGAGACACAGTGAGACAATATAATCAATCACATGTACATGGGGTGAGCGTCTCAAGAGACAGTCACCCAGTACTCTTCTTTATTGCAGGTTATATAGGCATGTAGGTTACACAGCAGACGGAGGCAGTCTCCGCCTGTTCTCAGAATATAGATTGCTTAACTGACAAATGCATATCTTACTAAACATTCTGTCCGTACTATACTAAACGTCTGCTTAAGTGGCATTTTCCGTTGCTCTTTGCACAGGAACTTGTCTTCACAGGCATTTGATAAGCATAGGCAAGGTTTCATGTTTATCAGGGTGAATCGTCATTCAGAGTTTACACAATCACAAGCAAAGCATATTTGAATAATAAACAAAATCTTTTCACATTTCCCTCCTGTTGTTTAACTTTCACACTAGTTAAAACACCTTTGGTTTATTATCTGTGCATGATTTCTTGCAGCGCATTTTTAATCAGCACGTCATACATTGGTGTATCACAGCATTTCAGTGTCAGGTGGATCATCATCTTCGTCCATGGGCAGTGTCAGGTATGCCTGCACATGAACTGCAACAACTTTATTAATCATTGATTGTACACATGGCAAAATACAAGAAGTAAAACAACAGAGTAGGAGTAGAAGAACTCCTACAAAAACCAGTCCTTTTATTAAAAGAGATTTCCAGGAACCACTCAACAGCCAGGTAAGCCAATCTTCAGTGTTCGTGACATAGTCCTGTTGCTGAGCGTCCCTGAGTTGTTTCAGTGTGCGTAAGGCGTCGGTCATGTTGGAAGAGTGAACATTATCTGGAATGTACGTACAGCATGTGTTGTTAAAGAGTATACAGAGTCCTCCTTTTTCAGCCAGAATCATGTCCAGTGCGACTCGGTGTTGCATCACAGTTATGCGCAGGGCATCAATCTCTTCATTTTGTTGATTGTTGATTTTGCACGAGGCATTCAGGAACAGTCCAAAGCGGTAGTCCAAAGTTTCAATCCTTAACATGTTCTTTCCGGTGCCCACCCATGGAAACAGTGAGTGGAGGACCTTTTGTCCGGTGGTCCAAAGCTTAAATCCCTCTGGCACATCACTGCCATAGATGGGGTCATGTGGTTGCACTGTGGAGACGTCTCGTCGTTGTCTTGTAGTCTGAGAGCTATTTACAGCTGACATCCTGAAGGTGTGGTCTGAAATGAAGATTGGGGCACAGGTGCCCGTCCATCCGGGTGGCAGTATGAAGTAGGCACGTTGTCCACACAGCCAGGCCATTCCCTGCACCCAGTAGGTGCCGTTGCTGGGCGCAGACGTGTTTACAGGTGCGCCCTCTCCGTTGGCTGTGGTTTGGTTACAGTTGGTGGTGTCGCCTAGGGGTCTGTTACCGTTGTCTTGTCGGTAGCACATGGAGTGGTTCTTCCCTGGGGTTTGGTCCAAGAACACTGGGAAGTGAATGGACGTGTTCTGATTCGTCACGTTGAAGTTGATCCAGAAGAGCCGGTCACACGTTCCGTTGTCAAGTCCAGCGTTTTCGACGGTGATTACCTCGTGTCGGGGTAGTCCCTGAAAGATACTAAGAAAGTTAAGCGCATAGATGACAGAGCTTGTCTCATCAATGATGATTTTCTTATGTTGATAGCCAATGCCCATGAAGCTGGCAGCGCACTTGGTTTGTGTTTTATTCATGTAGTTTCCATAAAAAGTGGGATGTGTTGAAGTGCATGGCATGTGGGAGCAGACGTAACATGCAGTGTTATTAGGCTCTCCCTTAGTCCTGTCATGTACGTAGCGGTACCATGCGTTATTCATCCATGGGTGAATGTGGTCTTGTGTCATGTCACGGAGGTGTGAATTGTCATGCGTCCATCTCGTCCGTAGATGGTGCTGTTCATTTTCTGTACCATCCTCTAGAAACATGAGGAGTCCTGCTGAGAGTAGGAGGACAGCCACGAGGACAACAGGAGTCTTCATGGCGACCAAACACACCTAGGTCCTCAGGTGAGTAGACTACTGGCAAGAAGCAGAGGGCGGGATATACCCGATCAGCCCTCCCTTCACCAGTCAGATCACCTGAAGGTAGGGGTGCCGGCGCCTATGAGTCTGGGCTGTCACTCACTTTCTTGCAGTGGCTTTGGTGAATCCAAGATGGTCTCTCTGCTATCTTACAGGCAGTTGGTGTGGTGATAAGCACTTGGTATGGGCCTTCCCAATGGGGCGAGCTCCAATTCTTTCTATGGAGAACTCGAATCAGGACCCAATCACCTGGCTTCAACCTGCAAGATACTGGAGAAGATTCAGAAGGCAGTTTATTGTTCAAAACAATATCTTTGTTTTCTAGTAGCTTCGACATCCATTCTGCTAGTGTAGTTTCTCTGATTGATTTATCTAAAGGTTCACTTGTGATTGGCAGTGGAAATGGTCTGCCATGAATGATTTCAAAAGGTGTAAGTTTTTGTGAACCTTGTGTTAATCTCATCCACATTTTTACTAGGCCTATGCACTCTGGCCACGGCCTTCCTGTTTCTTCCATACATTTTCTAAGCCTCTGTTTTATTGTGCCGTTTGTCCTTTCTACTAGGCCGGCACTTTGAGGATGATAAGCACAGTGATATTTGATGTTAAACCCTAGTGCTTCAGAGACTTTGCTGATTACCTCATTGACAAAGTGTGTCCCATTATCTGATCTTATCAGAGTGGGGATGCCATATGTTGGAATAAAATGGTTACATAAGCATTTTGCTACTGAAATGGCATCTGCTTTCTTTACTGGATAGATTTCTGGCCATTTTGAGAATACGTCTATGATGACTAGAGCGTATTTTGAGCCTTGGCATTCATTTAGTTCAATAAAATCCATGTGGATTGTGTGGAAAGGATGAGGTGGTGTGGGAAAATGACCTCTCTTTGGTCTAAGATTCCCTTGTACATTGTGTTTTTGACAAATCATGCATGTTCTGACAAATTCTTTTGCTGAAGTTTCGAAATTTAGAGTGTAAAAGTGTTTTGGAGATTATATCTCCTATCCCTCCTGTTGACGCATGGAGAGTAACTCCATGTGTCACTAAGGCTGTTGTTTTGTGTAGAGATTTTGGAAGTATTGGTTTTCCTTCACAAATCATCAAGTCATCTCTTAGTTGCGCTCCACATTTCAGCCATTTCCTTTGCTCAGCTGTGGGAGCTGCTTTTTGTTCATCCTTTGTCAGTAAAATTGTTTCCCTTTGTAATTTCATAGTCATTCTTCTGATGTGCTGCACACTTGCAAACTGCTAAATGTCGCATCACATGAGGAGTTTCCTCCCATGTAAATTACTTGTGTTGCATCAATCAAGCAGAAAGCATCTCACAATTTATTGTATTACCAACTAAATTTATTGTCTGGTCACTGCTTGGTCATACCAGACTCTCTCTGTGTCTTTATTTTTCCTTCTCTGTTTTCACAAACGTTTCACCTATTGTCCTGCAAGCTGGAGAGTTAAATGTCAGTAGTGGGTAAATTCAGCAGTTGATAACAAAACTATTAAGTTTTTCCTGTTTTAACACCAATGTGAGATATAGAGGCGCACATATAGTGTGTGCTCTAGTGTAAGCTGCTCTTCATTGCATGTATGTGTGTTAGTACGCTTGCATGCAGGGCCTCTGGGCCTGTCTCACCCAAAAGGGCATTTTCTTAACAGTTGCCTTTCACTCGCGTGTGTTAAGAAAGGCAAATGTGCTTGTAGCAGTTGTGAGATTATTATGCTGTCATATATTACATTATACCTGTAATCAAAATGAGTGAATCATGATACTGCTGTAGGCCACATCATACTTCTTGTGTAATCAGTATGTAGTTTTAGTTTGCATCACACTTCTGAGTTAAAAGAATGTGAAAATCATTAGATTTATTAGATAGGTTTGTATTATCCTATACTGCTGATTTACTGTGAGTTACACTGTTTCATGACATTTCATACCGCTGAGTTAAAAAGAGTATTGTGTTCAGAGAGCAGAGGCCTGTCTTTTTTTTTTTGTGATAGTAAAGAGCCACGGGAGCGTCACCCCCACCCTTGGTGGAAGCAGAAAAACAGGGAGCCAAGGTCATAACTCAGGCTCACAAAGAGTCAGAAAGAATGTGAATACTTAGTTTTGTGGCTGTGGCGCATTTTGTATAGCTTCTTTTCTTTGTTTAGTAGCTTTCTGCCTTCACCTGAGGGTGTGCCCTAAGCATGTGACTTCAGGTCTCCATAATTGGAGTTTATTTAAAGATAAATAAGATGATTTCATATATTGCTCGCAGATCATGCACTAGACGATATGTTGCAGTATTAGCCTGCTTCAACACTTAAACAAAACATCACTCTTTGTTTTATTATTATTATTATTATTATTATCCTGTCTCAAAACAGAAAATGAAATTGTAGTTGTTCTTGACTGAGAAACACAAAACCTCTCTTTTTTTCTTCTTTTTTTTCAAAACAAGAAACTAAGTTTTAATTTCTCAGCCTTGTCACATAAAACAAAACAGATAACCCAGCTCTCAGCTGGCTCTGGACTTTATCATCATCAAGGACACAAAAAGAAAAAGAAAAAGCTGCTGCCAGAAACAGAGCAGAAGTGTGAGGAAAAAAACTGAGCTCACAGAATGTGTGACCTTTAATATGCAGCTTCTGCTCTAAAAAACAAATAAAAATAAAAAAATGTGTAACTTGCTCATCAGCTTGGTAGTGTCCACATATTTAATTCATTTTATTCAGCTTCTCAAACCTGTAGCTTTAGCTGTTGTATACAGGGTTTGGCTCATTAGTTGCTAGCATAGGTTTGCTCTTCATCTTAACAAAGTCTCATCTAAGATGACAGGTTTACAAGCAGGTCAAGTGTCTCTATGCACCTGATTAGTGTAGTTATTTCCTTATTTTCTTCATCTCCTATATCATTGTACTGACTTTGAGCAAACCTTAAGCTTGAATCAGACTACTTTTAACAATCTTCCACCTCACATCATAACTGACTGAGGTGCCTCTTCCTATTAATAGTATGTCATTATTAATGTTATCATTGTATTGTTTTTCCTTTTTTATAACAGCAATAGTATATCACAATACACTACTTTACTACTAATATACAATAGTATATTAGTTTATATTTTATTATGTATCCATCACGGGTCTGTGTGAATCTGCAGCTTCACACCTTCCCAAGCTGGAGACATTTTCCTTGGCTGAACAATGACACAGCCTTAATATGCCTTATGCATCTCTCTTTTTTATTTGATATATTTTGTGTGAATTATCTGGTTTCACGCATTCTATTCATTCAGCTTGGTTGTCTTCCCAATTTTGTTTCATTGCTTTAATTTAAGTTAACCTTAATTTAACCTTTTGTTTATTCCACTTCATTCCTCTTTCCATGCTTTAAAATATTACAACTCTTGTGTATGCTTTGATTTCTTTTTAGCTTCCTTTTCAGTATTTATTTCTGCTTGGAGGGTTTCTTATAATTTAGTTAATGCATTTTCCCTCCCACGTGGGACATTTAGGTTTTCTTTGGATTTCTCCATCTATATGCACTAATTTGTCCGGCGCCTGGACATTTCTTTTCTAGCCACTGCTCGTCAGCAGTGAGTTTTGTTGCTCTATTTCCCATTTTCTTATTTGTTTTATATGTTTATTTCTACTTATTTTATTTCTTTCTTTATGTATTTAGCGCTTAGTAATACACACACACACCTGCGGCGCTTTCACTGGCACGAGAACAGAGAGAGGTGGCTGACACGCCCTTCTACTTTTGAGCTATTCTCAAAAGCGGTGTCAACTTTATGTGATAAAACACGACCTTCCTCTCGATTCACCAGTACTTCAGCAACCGACAGTAAACAAATCAGTGGAATAGTTCAGCCTCCTTATTGTGCTGTAGAAATCAACTTATTCCACCAAAAAAGACAATAAAAGACAGACAGTTTTAACGCGCGTTCACGCTACCAGCCTCTTAAGGCGAGCGTAGTGCTTCCAGCCACTGTGGGCGAGCTAGGCCTATTTTACCCTTTCGGGGAGCTACCAATCACTTATGACGAGCTCAATATTTATTTTACTGCTTCCAACCCTCTGCGGGCGAGCTGACTACCAGTCCTCAAGACGAGCTTTAATGCTTCCAGTCTCTCTTGGACGAGTCTATTTCTTTTAAGTTTCGTTTTCGTTTTTGCGCAAACCTTTATTATCTCAAAGTAGTCTGTCTTACCTTGGCGCTGGTTTCTTCAGATGCACCTGATCAGCCCCCGACGGTGCGGACCGCTTGTAAAACGTTGACCAAGACCCGAATTCACGCTCTTGGGTTTTATCACACACCTAGTGCGTGAGCTGCCGGCAGACTTCAACGTGGGCTTCTCGCACCGACGGGACCTGGTGAGGTGCTTTCTGTGAGAGCTGCTTTAAATAGGCTGTCTCATCCGGCTCGAAGGACCAAGAAATGTTGGAGGAAATCTCCCAAATAGAAGGCTGCCAAAGTAAAACAGAGACACAGTGAGACAATATAATCAATCACATGTACATGGGGTGAGCGTCTCAAGAGACAGTCACACAGTACTCTTCTTTATTGCAGGTTATATAGGCATGTAGGTTACACAGCAGACGGAGGCAGTCTCCGCCTGTTCTCAGAATATAGATTGCTTAACTGACAAATGCATATCTTACTAAACATTCTGTCCGTACTATACTAAACGTCTGCTTAAGTGGCATTTTCCGTTGCTCTTTGCACAGGAACTTGTCTTCACAGGCATTTGATAAGCATAGGCAAGGTTTCATGTTTATCAGGGTGAATCGTCATTCAGAGTTTACACAATCACAAGCAAAGCATATTTGAATAATAAACAAAATCTTTTCACACACCGTAATAAAATGGGAATGGTTGGTGATATTAAAGTCCTGTTTGTGGCACATTAGTATATGTGAGGGGGCAAACTCCTCAAGATGGGTGGTGACCATGGTGGCCATTTAGAAGTCGGCCATCTTGGATACAACTTTTGTTTTTTCAATAGGAAGAGGGCCATGTGACACATCAAACTTATTGGTAATATCACAAGAAAAACAATGGTGTGCTTGGTTTCAACGTAACTTTATTCTTTCATGAGTTATTTACAAGTTTCTCTTTGTTCACAGCCATTGACATGTCGAAGAGGTTAACACGTGAGGAGCAGATCGAAATTGTGTTGATATCTGGTGAACGCAGTAACCGGGTCATTGCAGCAGATTTCAATGCAAGACACCCTACGAGACCACCCATCTCCCATGCTACAGTTAGCAAACTGCTTGCTAAGTTTCGTGAAACTGGTTCAGTGTTGGATTTGCCAAAATGTGGACGCAAGAAAACTGTCACTAATGAAGAAACATCAGTGGCTGTCCTAGCTTCATTCAGCAAGAGCCCACAGCGTAGCACTCGCCGCATGTCACTGGAGAGTGGCATTAGTCGAACATCCCTTCGGCGGATATTAGCTACTCACAAATGGCAACCTTACAAACTCCAGCTACTGCAGCATCTCAACGAGGATGACCCAGATTGGCGCACAGAATTGGCAGAATGGGCAAAACAAAAACTGGAACAGGACCCTCAGTTCACGCAGAAGATTTTCTTCAGTGATGAGGCAAACTTTTAAGTGAATGGTGAAGTTAACAAACAAAAGCACCGCTATTGGTCTGACACTAACCCACATTGGATGGATCCCTCCAAGACTGCTGGAACAACAAAAGTGATGGTTTGGTGTGGTATATGGGGTACAGCTATTAGTGTGTGAAGAGTGGGAGAAGAGGGTTGCATTGACAATCCAACACAATGGGCAGCACATTGAACACATTTTATAAGTGGTCAGAAACTTGTAAATAACTCATGAAAGAATAAAGTTACGTTGAAACCAAGCACACCATTGTTCTTCTTGTGACATTACCAATGAGTTTGATGTGTCACATGGCCCTCTTCCTATTGAAAAAACAAAAGTTGTATCCAAGATGGCCGACTTCTAAATGGCCACCATGGTCACCACCCATCTTGAGGAGTTTGCCCCCTCACATATACTAATGTGCCACAAACAGGACTTTAATATCACCAACCATTCCCATTTTATTACGGTGTATCCATATAAATGGCCCACCCTGTATATATACCATATGTAAATGGTAAATGGATTGATATGGACTCTTATATAGCACTTTTCTACCCGGAATACTCAAAGCGCAGTATAGTATTATGTTAGTTTATTTTTAAAGGAGAAGAAGATCAACCAAAAATACAGAAAAAAAGTTATAAATTGGGTTTTAAAAGTATTTGGCTGCTACAACCCAGCCAGAATTCTGTCTTCCACAGACTGGCTGTGTGAAACACAGATTTCAGTCAATCACACACAATCCTGATCTCAACTCCTTATGTGTATAAAGCACACCTGCCCATAGAATCAATTTCTTCTATTCTAACTTTGCCACCACTATGGGCAGGACCAAAGAGCTGTCCATGGAGAACAGAGACGAGACTGTAGACCTGCAAAAGGCTGGAATGGGCTACAAGACCATCAGCAAGAAGCTTGGTGAGAAGGTGACAACTGCTTGTGCGATTATTTGGAAATATAAAATAACTATCAGTCTGGAGATGCAAGATCTTACAATTCAGCCAGAGTTTAAGGGTGTTCTATGATTCAGAAGGTTGGTGGTTCAATTCCTGACTCCTCCATTCTGCTTGTTGAAGGGTTCTTGAGCAAGATACTGAATCACAAATTGCCTTCAATGCAGCTGTTGGAGTGTGCAATATTTAGAAAGTACTGAAAGGCATAAAATCAAGTTCAAGTAGAGTAAAAAAGCACTGTATAAGTAGTAAACTTAATTTGTCAAGTGTCTGACATACAAAATAATGTTTGGACCATCTACATTAGATAATCCAAACGTTAAATGGTCAGCTTCTCTCTGGATCTACTATCTGTACTGATGTTCAGATAGTTGATCCAGATAGTATATGTGTTGAAGCCTCCACACTCAGCTTTGCAGCTGTGTTGCTGTCTTCAACAGTAGCTTCACTCGCCTCAGGGCTCTTGTCCTCTGTGTTGGACTCGGGTCTGTTTCTGTGAGCCTGATCCAGTTGTTCCTGGAGCTCGAGAATGGCTTTTTCTACATTTTCTCTGCAGCACTTTAACTGCTGGTGAAGCTAATCATTCTGGGTTTTGTACTTGGCAGCTTTGTGATTTGCAGCTACCATTTTGTAGTGACTTGTTTGCTGCATGTGCTGATACTCCTCCAGAATCTCAGTGCAGCGATCTAATCTCTCGTGTTAGATGGAGGTATGCCATCATTTGGTATAAAGTGGGGATTGGGTTGATGTTGGCAAGGCCCTGTAAAATGGTTTAAAAAATCCTCTTCACCCTATCGCTATGGCTGACCTCAGCCACCCTACAGAGAAAACGTATTTATTTCAGCTGCTTCATTCTTCCAGACTTTACCAAAAGCTTATAACCTTAGACAGTAGTAAACCAACTGTAGGTTGGTTTGATTAATCCATCTCCAGCATCACAACAGTCCAGTACCAATACCATACGAGTCAGCTAGTCCATTATGGGATCAGAACGATGCCACCTTGAAATGAAACCCCCAAAAATATTGAAACCAAAAAAAAATATTGTAACTGAAATAAATGTACTGAAAAGTCTTGTATTGAAAGTGAAAAAAAAATTGATAGTGAAAAACAATTAATTGAAACTGTAATTTTTTTGTTTTCGCTTACAATTTGTTTTTCAGTTTCTATCCATTTTTTTTCGGGGGCGGGGATTCCGACCCGCATGTATTTGCATATATTATAGAGCCGACTAGTGCTGACCACGCTGCCATCTTTCTCTCTTCCCGTCTTTCAATGGCTGCTTCAATTTCAGCTTGACCCTCTAAACCGCAAGTAAGTAATCATTTTTTGTCATCTTTCCTTGCTGTCCCACTGGACTGGACATTAGTTTTTTTTAGCTACATCTGGTGAAGTTGTGGTAAAATGCTGGTATTAGCCTATTCGTCGTAGCAAGCTAGCCTGAAGCTAATATTTGCTAAATTTAGGGATACCCCTGTCGCTGTAGGAGTTGGAGGCCGGTGTTTTAGGAGCAGCACAAGATCTCATCAACAGGCAGTGTTGGGGAGTAACGTAATACATGTACCGGCGTTACGTATTTAAAATACAAAATATGAGTAAATGTATCCGTTACAGTTGCCATTCAATAGGTGATATTGAGAATACAGTTACTTTGTTGAAATAAATGGATTACATGGCGGTATTTTCCTGTTTCATATGTTAGGCTATGGTCTCTCTATTTTTGGTAATTCCACGCCGGTGGAAACCCAAACAAACAAGAGGCTCTAAAAATTATTATACAAAAATGATTTAATATGAAGGCAATAGCAGAGTGTTACAGGCGTCGCCCTAAACAATGTAGCCTCATGGGCAGTGTAGTCCGTGCTGCAGGGAGAATGGACTGCCATACCCGTTATGCATCTGTGAGCGAGGGAGGGAAAGGAAAAGTTCGAGTTGTCACCGAGCAGAAACGGGAGCTGGAAGCATGTAAATATAATAATAACCACTGCAGCCAAAAAGAGTGCCTGACGAGCCCAGCTGTAAGTAAGCTATTAAGACTCGACTGTACACTGTGTTTGTGTTTTCCTCCGAAACAATAAGTTCCGTTGGAGCAGCCTTTCAACGCCTCTCTCTGTCTCTCGCTAGCAAAGTTGACCCAGACAACAAAGTAAAGCTAGTTTTCAGCTATGAGCCCGACACGAACCCGACATATTAGCCAGAGGTCCCTTTACTACGGTTCGGAGCCACGCACCCGTTTTATATACGTAAAACAGGTGGTTTTTGTAACAAAAAAATTACAGTTTCAATTAATTGTTTTTCACTATCAATTTTTTTTTTTTTCAGTTTCAATACAAGATTTTTCAGTACATTTATTTCAGTTACAATATTTTTTTTCGGTTTCAATATTTTTTTCGGTTTCATTTCAAGGTGGCATCGTTCTGATCCCATAGTAGTCCATCACACCCTCCCTGTGAATGATGTCTCAAGAGAATTGAGAGTCACTACAAAAAAGGATTTTTTTCAGATCGATGTTTCCTGCTAACATCACTAACGCAGAAACACAATCTGGAGCTACCATACAAAAAGGTGTATTGATTCACACATAAGCACACATAGTACTCATGATGCATTTCCACATTTTGCTGACATTTACCATAGGCATGGTGGCAACGTGTGGCAGAGAGACAGCCTATCAGAGGCTGAGTCTGCGTGGTGCATACATCACAGGAAAAAAACCCACCCAAAACACTGACAGGTCCAGTAATTGCATTCAGTGGATCATAAAATTGCAGGAATTGCATCATTCTTCTCTGATGATGCTGGGGGAGGCGAGGGGGTGAGGTTAGGCCAGGGTTTCAATGCACGGCGCGTTCCAGTGCAGTTTCAGTTAATTAAAAACCAAGAGGCGCTTTGTGCATAGCAATGGATCACCTCCACACTGGCCTTCCCTGAAGCCCAAAGGGGTATTTACTTTTTTTGCATGATATTTTCACCTCTAACCCATGGATACCAGCTCCATTAATTGCCTGTGCTTTCATCTGTATAAATACAGTGGTCACATATGGGTGTTTGCAGTGGCCAATCATTTAGTGTGTCCTTGCAGATGTAGCAGCTGTGTATGTTTAGCATGCAAAGGGCAGGTTATGCTGACCCAGAAACCAATCACAAAACCTCTCATTAAGAGCAAAAACCCCACCAAAAAATCACAGCTTAGAATCTTTGTTTGCTTATTTATTACATAAAAGTGCATTGAATTGATACTGAACCCTGATGCAATCATGAGAACATGGATGTTAGATAAATGTAATTGTATACAGAAGACAGTGCTTGGATGAATGAGGCATGTTGTAGAGAGTGCTTTGAGTGCTCAGGTAGAAAAGCGCTATTTAAGAACCAGTCTGTTTATCATTTATCCTCTTCTGCACATGTCTAAACTACAAAAAGCACAAATCATTTTATCTGTCATAAAGCATCAGGTCTCTTTAAACACAGATGCAATTCTGAGATGATAAAGGCCAAGACTATATTCTGTATTTGCTTCCTCATAACCAGTGTTGGGAAGGTTACTTTTAAAATGTATTCCACTACAGAATACTGAATACATGCCCCAAAATGTATTCTGTAACGTATTCCGTTACGTTACTCAATGAGAGTAACGTATTCTGAATACTTTGGAATACTTAATATATTAGCATGCTGTTTACAACTACATGAATGTCCTATTGCTGTGATTTATTACTGTTACTGAAGGTCCGCGGCTCCGAAACGTAGTAAAGGGACCTCTGGCTAATACGTCCGGTTCCCTGTCGGGCTGGTAGCCGAAAAATAGCTTTACTTTGTTGTCTGGGTCAACTTTGCTTGCGGGAGACAGAGAGAGGCGTTGAAAGGCTGCTCCAACGGAGCTTATTTTTTCCGGAGGAAAACACGAACACAGTGTACAGTTGCGTCTTAATAGCTTACTTACAAATGGGCTCGTCAGGCACTCTTCTTGGCTGCAGTGGTTATTATTATATTTACATGCTTCCAGCTCCTGTTTTTGCTCCGTGACAGCTCGGACTTTTCCTTTCTCTCCCTCATAACGGGTATGGCAGTCCATTCTCCCTGCAGCACGGACTACACTGCCCATCAGGCTACATGCTTTAGAGCTATAGCATTCTGCCTTTTAGCTTAGCACAACAACAACAACAAAAAAGCGCTCTCTCACCCAGGAAACACGCAGAGAGAGAGCGCGTCACCCTGTAACCATGGCAACCGTAACGCTGCCGCCTGGAACAACAGAACAGCTGTCAAACAAACCCAAATAATCCTGACCCGCGAGAATATGAAACAGGAAAGTACCGCCGTGTATTCCATTTATTTCAACAAAGTAACTGTATTCTGAATACCACCTTTTTAAACGGTAACTGTAACGGAATACAGTTACTCATATTTTGTATTCTGAATACGTAACGGCGGTACATGTATTCCGTTACTCCCCAACACTGCTCATAACCAACAAGCTCTGTGTGCTGTATACTAAAACTGTTATCCCATCAGATGCCATTATTGTTTCCTTTTTCACAAACAATTAGCTGAAGGTTAATGACAATTTGAGAAGAACGCTGGCGCCCACCTTCATTGATATTCCTTATAATGAGCCTCCACAGGCTTTCGCATTGTTGAGGTCAGGGGATGATGGTGGCCGCACCATGAATTTTTCACCTTTCATTCCCATAGCAACCCAGCAGAATCTTGCATGGAAATCATTTCAGGGCCAATTTTAGCCAGCTGTAATAGCCTGTGCTTGTACAAAAAATAGGTGAGAAAACTGAGGGGTAGGTGTAATTGCAGATGAGAGGTCTGGACAGCGAAGTTGTAGCTTGAATGTCACTGGTTTCAATTTGTCCAATAAATCCAGAAATATGCATAACATTAAATCAAAAAATAATTAGAAGCCTGGTGTGTCCCATTTCTTATAGAAGTTGGAACAGGTTACTGATTTGAGTGTGATTTTTAATGTGCAGCAGTGTGCTCAGTGTGAGCTGTCAGGTTTCATTAGTTCTGCCTATTTTAGAGCTGCTTATGTTTCGTGATACAGTAAGAGAAGGGCATGAATGGTGAAGAAGGTTCAAAGTGGTGAGGAGACTGCCACCTTAAACAGAAGCTACAGATGATATTCAGAAGGTTTTAAACTTTTGATTTGATTGACACGCATGTTTGGGTGGGCAGAGCTCACACCTGCTCATAGGTTTGCATTTACTATAAATGTACTATGAATGCTATGTACTATGAATTAAAACATGCAGGATGCTCATAGCCTAATACAATACCTTCAGGCTTGAAAATGGCATGCTCTATCAGTGCATGATTCACATCTCAGAACAAAATCCACATTAGATTAAGATTCTTTATTTGTCCTTGTAGAAACAGACAACAAAATTGTGTTTGGTGATTCTCTTTACCACCGGGTGGAGGCCCCGGGGCAGACCCAGGACACACTGGAGAGATTATATCTCTCGGCTGGCCCGGATAAGCTGGAGGAGGTGGCTGGGGAGAGGGAGGACTGGGCCAGGATAAGCGGAAGAAGACGGATGGATGGATGGATGGATGGATGGATGGATGGACTTTCTTTCAACCAACGGTAAGTGATGGAAATAGCTTTAAAAAAAAAAAAAGAGAAAAGCACAGGAACAATAAAAGGAACTTTAAAAATAACAGTTTAAAAAAGCTATATAGAAAACCAGGAATCCATACAAACATTTCCTTCATTGTTATGACAGCAAGTAAAATGCAGACGTTATTGTCTGTTTTGGTTATTTACATGAGTGCAAAGATTGCAATACTGTTCACTGCTCACCCTCCAATGGCTCCTTTTCTCTCGTGAACACGGACCAGTGGTGACCAACCATGCTCTGTGACTGGATAACACGGAGTTCACGAGTAAGCATCCTACCTCTGTTCACTGATTACTTATGGAAAAATTCTTTGTGAAAACTTCTGGAAAACTCTGGCTGGATTAACTTTTCTCTCTCCCTCCTCAGTACATGTCCTCCTTAGGACCTGTACTGTCCTCAGATGTCCCTTATCCCCTTGCTGCCACAATCCTTTATTTGCGAAAATACTTTAATACCGTTTAAGACTATTCCACTCTCCTGATGCTCTTGCTTGGGTTTAGCACTGGAGTCCACTTGCCTCCGAGCCGGCTGGACATAACAGCCACATCTTTTAAAACTTTCTTTTCATGGTTTTCACGGTGATACCTCCCAGTTTTCTCTAAATGTGTGCTTCTGACAGGAAATATAGTCAGTATTGAAATACATCCTTACAATGATTTGGTGTCAGTACTAACTGACAATTTTGTCCATCAACATGGAAAAATAGACAGCTTTATTATGACTATATGCAAGAAAAAAATATATAAAAAACAATAGATGAAAAAATCCTCAATAAATTACCCCACATTAGGTTTCCCTGACCATTTGAACATGCTTTCTGACCTTTATTTTCTCATTTTATGTACAGCATGCACAGTGTGTGGAACAAAGTGAGAATGATTATCTGAAGCTTATTATCCTCTGGGATGTTCTTTAATGTAATTATGTGTAGTTGAGTTTAACAGGCGATAGCTGTTAGGAAAGGTCAGAAAAAAAGCTCCCTGCAACTTTCAGTATTGAGCTGTTCTTCTGTCTGCTTGAGCAATCAGGTGTGTGTCGTGCTTCAGTAAATACAAGGCTGCTGTCACAACACAGACAGCATCAAGTGTGGAAAGCAAGGACTCATCCTTCATGCATTGCACATAAAAGTGGGTGACAAATGTGCTTGGCAACATTTAGAGATATCTGTTTGGAATATGAGTTTAGTCACATTAATAACCTTTAGCCTCCTTTATGACAGTTAAATTAAACTTCCATGTGCAGTTCTACTCAGTCAAATTCAGACATCACATCACAGTGCTAGAGTACTAAAAGGTTGACATCTTTCTGTTTGCCTTTCTGCAAGTCAAAAGTGGTTCAGTCCTCGGAAGGATAAATCTTTTAATGAATATATTAATAAATTAGTATGCCAGCATTTGGCGCACTTTCTTATTGTTGTGTCTCTGCATGGGATTTTTTTTCTAACGGCTTTTCTCTAAAGCAGCTGAAACTTTCAAAAGAGGCATCCAATGTTATATGTACTGGTAAGCTAAAGCTCTGATGGGGGAATGACATTGAACTTGGTGATGTGATGACTGGAACCAGGATGTTGGGTTTCAGAGAGCGCCTCCATGGATTGGATTTGGTCCTGTTTTTTGTGTTTCTCAACCTATAAATGAACAGTTTCTTTAGTGTGGCAGCAAACATTGTGGTACATCCAGTGTGTGGGCTTTTCTTGTTTGTGCTGTTGTTGATCAGGTAACCAGCCAGAGAGAGGACCGAAGGTATATGATACACCTAAGAGCTGATTTAAAGCAACAGTGAAACTATATGTTTGTTTTTTTTAATCTTTGAGCATTCTTTCACTGTTCTCCTATTACCAGTGAGCTCTGCTATAGACCCCTGCTATATTTTTTATATATTCTATATATATATATATATATATATATATATATATATATATATATATATATATATATATATATATATATATATATATATATATATACATACACACACACACACACACACACACACACACACACACACACACACACACACACACACACACACACACACACACACACACACACACCACACACACACACACACACACACACGTCAACCAGTCAACATTCAACAGGCGTTTACATCATGCGTAATACATTTGTGGGACCACAAAACCAGCTCAAGAAAGCTCGTTTCCATGCTATGTTTCCACCTGTTTCCCATCCTCTCTTTATCCTGTGTATTTAAGCATTCCCTCCTCATCTGTGTGCTCAGTCATGTAACTAGTAAATTCTAGATTCTAGGTTTAGACAGCATGTTCTGTTGTTTAGTGTTTAGTTTTCTGAGCTCCAGCAATAAAGCTTTGTGAGTTCAGAATCTGTCTCTGCGTCTGCAGTTTGGGTCCACTAACTGCCAGCCACACATGACACTGGGTCTAAGTATCATGGCTTCAGTCTTGCTTTCAAGTTTTAAAAATTTAAGGCCATAAAAGAATGCATTCCTTCCTCAGCACCTCCATGAACTCTTCAGATGACCAGCAAATTCAAAGTCAGAACCTTTTTCTTGTGAAGCAGAACTAATCACCCCATCACCATGCTGCCCCAGCACGTGCGATATCACATGCTTTTTGACTGTCCAGCATCTCGTGCAAATAAGCTCATCATGCAACACACAATGATCATATAAAAAAATCTAATTTCCTTGCTTCCAATTCATTGGTTTTCTAGTCACCCTTGAAACGCAATTGCTTTATGCAAATGAAAGGCATTCAATAAGAAATCACAAAAAAGCCACTCCCTGTCAAAAAGAAAAACAGGTCAAGCACAACCACAAATCTCACTGTAATGTTTGTGCAATTGTATAATCAGACTATTGTCACGGTCCTGGGTTTTTGACCCAGTGTTTTGTTTATTATTAATAGTCTTTGCTTTTGTCTTATTCAGAATCTTTAGTTTCAGTGTTTTTTACAGTGCTTAGCCTTTTGGCTTCTGTCTCTGTGTTCCATGTTTGCGCTGTCTCCCCTCAAGTCCGTGTCTCTGTGTTAGTTTCCTGTTTTACTTTGACAGTCTGTGTCCTATGTCAATGGATTCTGTTTTGCTTCTTCCACAGCTTTATTCCCCTCCTGTTTGCCATTTCCTCATTACCCTCTGTGCGCGTGTGTGCACGCACGCACGCACGCACTGTTTCCCTCTGTCCCTCGCTGGATTGTCTGTTTCTCATCCCCGGTGTTTCATCTGTGTAACTCTGCTTGTCTTCATGTTTCCTCTGTCGATGTTTCCATGTCTCAGGGTCCTCATTCCCTGTTTCAGGTTTTTGTAATGTTTTCTACTCTCCTCGTGTTCTTTAGTTTAGTTTCTCCTAGTCTAGGTTTTGTTAGTGTTTTCAGTTCCCCCGTCGTTGTTGCTTTGTAGTGTTTTTGTTCTGCCTAATAAATGAACACTCGTTTAACCTCTGCTTGTCTGCACTTGGGTCTATGCTCTCTCATCTCCACATGGTTTGCCTCTCAAACCGTGACAACTATAGGATAAAAGAGGCTCACCCTGTAAGTATTCTTTGCTGGGAAGTAATGTATCCAGACTGGACCGCGATATGCAAAGCTAACTTATGGTCTGTGACTGAGAGGTTCCATTTATACACCACTTCACATAAACAGTAACTGAAAAAACATCTGATTATTGTAACATCTACATAAATGCCATGATCAATGGTGTTATTAATTTCAAATAATGTTATTTTTACTGTTGTGCCTGATGAGTATTAAAGCCTCCTTTAGTTAAACATATCCATGTTTTTTTTTTATGCTACAAGATGTGTCATCACCATCATCTGAGTATTTCAGAGATGTTCACAAGTCATATTTTTTGCAAGTCCGAGTCAAGTCTCGAGTCTAGTTTATCTGACAGCAGATAAACTTGAGTGGCTTGTGCTGTATTGGTGCAACACAGCATTTAAAATGAACAGAGCATACTTGCTTAAGTTTTTGAGAACTGAAAAGTGCTGTTCCATCTTTTTGATACAGCTGAGGGATGCTCTGGTTGGCTCCAGACGCCATCACAAGTGCTTCCTTTAGTCCACAAGTAAAATGTAGTAAACTACAGCATTTGCTCACTTTTGCCATGACAGTGTTTAGAACATTTGTCCTACATTCTGTCTTGCACAACAAGCTGTGGTGTATGTGCAAAGTACTGGAGTCATTGTTGTCGACAGCCACTCTGGATAGATTCCATGTCGTCCTGAAACTCCTCTAAGTCTTCCCAGAGATCACAGTTTTCCAAGTCTTCATCATCTTCACTACTTGGTGCAGATTTGTTTGAAGCGTTGTCACAGGTAATGTAGTCCATTCTGTACTTATATTGTCACATATTTCTTCAAATTATTCACTAATTATCTGACCAGTATGTGACTCTGTTAATCATTTGCAACTCAGAAGGGCTGTCTGGAGCTGTGGGCTGCTTGTGTCTGGCTCCATGAAGTGAACTGTTACCCCTAAAAATGCACTAAATGCATAGTCCTGTCAGCTCAAACATCCACAGTCACAGATACAGTGTCTATATTTTCAAATTTAGACCTGAGATCACTCAGGTGTCTGAATAGTGTGTAGCAGTGTTTCGACTCATGGGACTGTAGCTTTACCACAGATTCTGTGGTCTCTGCAAGCTCTGGCTGGACAAACGCATTAAATCTGAGCAGTTAGGGTTGCACGTAATTTTAATTGTTGCTGGTAATAGTCTTTGTTACTGCCATCTCTCCTTGCATATTGTTTTGGCTTAATTTCTTACCCTGTTTACATGGCTAAAAAATGGTTCTCGAGTCCCAGTCTCAAGTCTAGGTCAAGTCTTTGGTTTTTGCAACTTAAATGTGACTCGAGTCTAAGTCGCAAGTGCAAGTCTGGATCCATCTCTGGAGTATTTCCACCTTGAAGTGCAACGTACCAGAGTCAGAAACATAAAATCAGATACTAGGGGTTTCATAAATATTAGTTTATTGTTACTATTATGACAATTTCATCTTATTATTACTAACAGTTATACTAGCTGCTACATTATTAGTTAACTTGTCAGCGCTGGCAACAAAGAGCAAGGCTTACATTAGCCACACATTGTTTGCTATTTTATAAGGTTATCAAGTCCAAATCTTATATCATCTATCGCTGTTAGGTTTCTAATGTCAGACTGCTCCTCTTCTGGACTAGGGTTTATCAGTTCAAAGATTTACACCTGAGGCTATAAGATATTCCAACTTGTATTTATGCTGCATAGTGTAAACAGAGTCACATGTGAGCAGGTATGCTATGTGTGACAAAGAAGATGGAAGCCTGGGATCATTTTACATATTTAGAGATCTTTTAAGGTACAATTTCAGAAACTGTTTTATTTTGATAGAGACCTCTTTAATCAATATTGGGAGAGGAACTTCCTTAACAACCAGGTTGCGTCAATCTAATTTTGCTTATTCTAAATAATAACAATTTAAAATGAAAAAGGTTGTTACTATTAAGCTAATACCTTGAAACAACCTTTTAAGGCAATCACTGAAATTAAGCCAGTTTTACTCTTTCTTCTTAATTAAAGCCCAAAACCAATGGTTTTCAAAGGCAAGCCCACATTTCCAGTACCTGTATTCATAACACTGCAAAATGACCTCTATGCCATTTGACACGTCATCAGCTTTTCTAGTGCTATTGTCAAATAATCAGTTAGCACTTTTGCTAACACCATTTCACCATCCAGACCTACAGTACATCACACATTTTTATGCAAGAGAGTTGCCACTTTGCTTGTACAGCTCTTGCCCCATCATCTTATCAGGCACGTTCACACAATGCTGTGCCTTTGTCCAGTTCATTCTCTACTTACGTTCAGGACTCAGCTTCTTCAGCAGATTTCTTTGGAATTATCCTCTTTTCTTCTCAATAATTCTGGAATATTTTAGATGTAAACTTCGGTGCAGTATCATCCACCATCCATCCTTTAATCCATCTATCCATTTTATTCTGCTTATCCAATTCAGGGTCGCAGGGGGGCTGGAGCCTATCCCAGCCGCTATAGTGCAAAAGGCAGGCTACACTCTGTAGAGGTCGCCAATCAGTCGCAGGGCTAACACAGAGAGAGACAGCCATGTACACTCGCATTCTTGCTCCAGAATACAGTAACTTGAGAATATTCTGATTTCGTAGTGCATCCAAAGGACCCTGTGGCAGACACAGCAAAGTTTCCCTATAACAAAGTTGCGCCCTCTCCATGTTTCACCCTGGTCATGGTGTCCTTTTCTTTTAAGCTTTTGCTTCTATGAACATAAAGTAGATGTAACTTGCCTTTATTTTCTCCATGTGTCCAGAGATCATTCTCCCAGAAGCACGGTGACTTCCAATTGGCATCTCGCTTTTATGGGCTTCTGTTGAGTTTTCTTATATGGAGCCTTCATTCAGGAAGCAGTGTAGGTACGGGAGACACAGCTGCACTTTGATCCTGGAGCTCTGCTTGCATGTGTGAAGCCTTTCTTGGTTCATTTTCCACATATCTCATATCTCACACATCTCAAAGAAAAGGTATTCAGAGTAATTTTGACAAATGATCTCAAGCAAAAAGCAACTTCTCTTCCTACAGTACATAGAAATTTCTTCCAGTTCTCTACTGTAAGAACTGATTTATGTGAGAAAACCTATAAAAATGACAAGGTGGCTGTTTCATCCACATCCAATATATCTTTGCTTTCAGGGAAAGAAGAAAAATTTTTCTAATCCACTGCTGTGGTGTACGGAAGGAAATTATGAAAATTATGTTCCCCTGTTTAAATACTCTGACTGTATTATTTATCTAAAATGTATTGTGCCTCCAGGTTAGTTAACAAATGCAAATAAACATTTGTAACAAAATATAAAACGAAGGATAGTGATAACAAAAAGTTTTGCAAGGTTTTCTCAAATAAAGTTAAAAGAATTTATATGAGGTTATAACCATATCATTCATACATATATAAGTTACATATATTACAGCACTCTACTTAGGGGTTAAAGTGGGCCAGAATGAACTGCAATGGAGTTTTTGGTGCAGGTGTCCATAAGTTGTGGTTGCGGTACTGCAACAGCATCTAGCTAGCAAAGTACGTGTAAAAGGAGGTATACAAAAGGTACAGCTGCTGTAGTTCCCAAGAAGACAAAAAAGAATGTGAGAAAACTTCATTAACAGATAGATAAAGATATAAAAAAGAGAGAGAGGAAGAAGAGAGCGGTAAGGTAAAGACTGCTGAATGGGATTTAATAGACTGGAAAATAAAACTAACTGTGGTGAAGTAGTATTAGCAGAACAAGAAGCAGAAGATGTTGTTTTCCAGATTTAAAAGAAAGGAAGACACAATTTTAAGGAATATGGATCCTTCAGTATTTTTTGTTGAGTTTTGTTGAAATGCACTCTGCCTTTCTGCCTCTAAGCACAAAATTTTCATTTTGAAGGAATATAAACTCAAGCATCATTATGTAACTAAACATGGAGAGAAGAACAAGGGATATGACAGGAAAAAGGTAACGAGCAGCTACAAAGAGACTACTATCCCAGTAAGAACTTTTCCACAATGTTGGCAAGGACACTAATGCTGCAGTTGAAGCAAGTTATGTGGTTAGTGAATAAATTGTGAATAAATAAAGTGGGAAAGCCATTCACTGAAAGGCAGTTTCTGAAGGACTGCATGTTGGGAGTTGCTGATATCCTTTGTCCCGAAAAAAAAAGAGCTTGTTCAACAACGTTGCTCTGTGGCAGTGTAAATTAATGTGTTATCAAGTAACAGCTATGAACAGTTACAGGGCAAAGGTTCACTGCAAACTTTGTGGCACTTGATGGGGTTTCTTTTTGTTTTTTTGATTACTTGGGCACTAAAAGTGGCCATCCAATGAGACGATGGTGCCACCAGTTGCCCGCAGCTCCTTTAAGTAGGATACTCCTGGAAATTATCCATGACCACTCATTTAACATCCTAAATGTTTAGTCCTAATTAGAAGTTGAAGTAAAACTTGCATTCTCCTGTATTAATATTACTTTATTATTACATTATATATGGCAGGTGGACACAGCAACTCTTATTTAGCATCAACCTGTCTGGATGAGATACACAACGGCAAAATCATCAAAGAACTCCAAGACACTATTTTTAAATAAAATGTAAAATGTCTGCATTCTCATGGTCATGTTTAACCTGAAAACTGTAATGCATTCTGACATGAGTCTTCATCAGGGAGTTAAAAACAAGTTCATGCAAACACTGGATCTTTTCTAGTGGTTATCCACTGATGAAGCTCTACCAGCTGTAGGAATCTTAAAAACCTTAAAGTGTGCATTATAAGTGAGTGCAAGATTTGAATTTGACAAATATTCTAGGTTTTGTGTCATGAACACTGACTTTAACATTAGTCAGACTGTTCATAATAATATTTTGAGTTCCATGGAGACTGGAATTACATAGCACTCTTCTAGTCTTACTGACTGAAAGCCTCATTTAACCATAAATTCTTACAGGGTTTTATTCCACAGACTTCAAGCACTTTATCTGCGAAAAGCCAATTCTGAAAAAGTTGGGGTGTAAACAAAAAGAGAACACAATGATTTGCAAGTCTAATAAAGTCATATTTTATTCATAATGGTCTTCCAAATGTTTAAACTAAGAATACGAATGAGAGTACTATTTTCAGGAAAACGTTACCTCATTTTGAATTTGATGGGAGCAACATGTCGCAAAAGAACAACATGAAGCTGAAAAAACTTATGATTCTAAAAAGAAACGGCTGGAGGAATATTGTGCAACCAATTGGGTTAACTGGGAACAAGTGGGTAACATGACTGGATTTTTTTGTTTTTTTTAAAGAATATCTCAAAGTCTGAATTTTTCAGAAGCAAAGATGGGCAGAGGTTCACCAATCTGAAAAAAATTGTATACAAATTGTGGGGAACGTACAGTCAGGACTACATGTTCCAACACATTCAGTACATTCAGATGCTTGGTCAGAAAACATGAGTACATGGACTGGTTCTTATAAAGTGCTTTATACAACATGTCTCTTTCATCCATAAATTCTAGGTCTAAGTGCTTTCTAACATTCACACACAAAGTCCTGCCATTAATTAATTCTTCGATCTTAAATATGATCAACCTATCTCTAATAATCGGCTATGTACCACAGGCCTTCAAGGTGGCTGTAGTTAAACCTTTACTTAAAAAGCCATCTCTAGACCCAGCTGTCTTAGCTAATTATAGGCCAATCTCCAACCTTCCTTTCATATCAAAAATCCTTGAAAGAGTAGTTGTCAAACAGCTAACTGATCATCTGCAGAGGAATGGCTTATTTGAAGCGTTTCAGTCAGGTTTCAGAGCTCATCACAGCACAGAAACCGCTTTAGTGAAGGTTACAAATGATCTTCTTATGGCCTCTGACAGTGGACTCATCTCTGTGCTTGTCCTGCTAGACCTCAGTGCTGCGTTCGATACTGTTGACCATAATATCCTATTAGAGCGATTAGAACATGCTGTAGGTATTACAGGTACTGCACTGCAGTGGTTTGTATCATATCTATCTAATAGACTCCAATTTGTACATGTAAATGGAGAGTCCTCTTCAGACATTAAGGTCAATTATGGTGTTCCACAGGGTTCAGTGCTAGGACCAATTCTATTTACATTATACATGCTTCCCCTAGGCAACATCATTAGAAGACATAGCATAAATTTTCACTGCTATGCAGATGACACGCAGCTCTATCTATCCATGAAGCCAGGTAACACACACCAATTAGTTAAACTGCAGGAATGTCTTAAAGACATAAAGACCTGGATGGCCGCTAACTTTCTGCTTCTTAATTCAGATAAAACTGAGGTTATTGTACTCGGCCCTGAAAATCTTAGAAATATGGTATCTAAGCAGATTCTTACTCTGGATGGCATTACCTTGGCCTCCAGTAACACTGTGAGAAACCTTGGAGTCATTTTTGACCAGGACATGTCCTTCAACGCACATATTAAACAAATATGTAAGACTGCTTTCTTCCATTTGCGCAACATCTCTAAAATTAGAAATATCCTGTCTCAGAGTGATGCTGAAAAACTAGTTCATGCATTTATTACTTCCAGGCTGGACTACTGTAATTCTTTATTATCAGGAAGTCCTAAAAACTCGCTGAAAAGCCTTCAGCTGATCCAAAATGCTGCAGCAAGAGTACTGACAGGGACTAGAAAGAGAGAGCATATTTCTCCTGTTTTGGCTTCCCTTCATTGGCTTCCTGTTAAATCCAGAATTGAATTCAAAATCCTGCTCCTCACATACAAGGTCTTAAATAATCAGGCCCCATCTTATCTTAATGACCTTGTAGTACCATATCACCCTATTAGAGCACTTCGCTCTTGCACTGCAGGCCTACTTGTTGTTCCTAGAGTATTTAAAAGTAGAATGGGAGGCAGAGCCTTCAGTTTTCAGGCCCCTCTTCTGTGGAACCAACTTCCAGTTTGGATTCAGGAGACAGACACTATCTCTACTTTCAAGATTAGGCTTAAAACTTTCCTTTTTGCTAAAGCATATAGTTAGGGCTGGACCAGGTGACCCTGAATCCTCCCTTAGTTATGCTGCAATAGACGTAGGCTGCCGGGGATTCCCATGATGCATTGAGTTTTTCCCTTCCAGTCACCTTTCTCACTCACTATGTGCTAATAGACCTCTCTGCATCGAATCATATCTGTTATTAATCTCTGTCTCTCTTCCACAGCATGTCTTTCATCCTGTTTTCCTTCTTTCACCCCAACCGGTCGCAGCAGATGGCCGCCCCTCCCTGAGCCTGGTTCTGCCGGAGGTTTCTTCCTGTTAAAAGGGAGTTTTTCCTTCCCACTGTCGCCAAAGTGCTTGCTCATAGGGGGTCATATGATTGTTGGGTTTTTCTCTGTATTTATTATTGTGCTATCTACTGTACAATATAAAGCGCCTTGAGGCGACTTTTGTTGTGATTTGGCGCTATATAAATAAAATTGAATTGAATTGAATTGAATTGAAATGATCAACTCATCATTTAAGATCTTGCCCAAGGATACTTTGGCATGGAGACTGAAGAATCCAGGGATCGAATCATAAACCTTCCAATTGGTAGATAACCTTCTCTACCTCCTGAGCCATAACCAAAGCTACAGCCACCACTTTTTTTTGTCATTCTGTGGAAACTCCAACCAGGAAAGCTGCTGAATGTGAAGCATATGCTCTAAATAAGAATGTCATGACATAGGCATGAGAAAAGATTGTATGTTTACTCCATGTCCTACTCCAGCCACCGAATATGGCCGTCACTATGTCAACCACTTCTTCCACACTAAATTCTGTTCTACAAGGTGCATGAGTGCACAGGGAAGGTAGGGGAGGGGCAGGTTGTGTTAAGAGATTTTATTAAAATCTGAAAATAAACAAATGGGCCATTGTCAGTGTTTGTAGGGCCAATGGGCAGTGGCATACAAGCTGGTTCATAGCTTCTATGCTGACATGCTGTTCTTCCACAGCATGTCTTTCAACATGTCTTTCTTCTCTCACCCCAACCGGTCACAGCAGATGGCCCCGCCCCTCCCTGAGCCTGGTTCTGCCGGAGGTTTCTTCCTGTTAAAAGGGAGTTTTTCCTTCCCACTGTTGCCAAAGTGCTTGTTCATAGGGGGTCATATGATTGTTGGGTTTTTCTCTGTGTGTATTATTGTAGAGTCTACCTTACAATATAAAGCGCCTTGAGGTGACTGTTGTTGTAAATAAACATTACTGGTTTGACAAATAAAATTGAATTGAATTGAACTTAATTCTATAATTACATCACCAAAGAAAATAAATTAGATTGATCCATTGGGTCGCAAATGCCCAGTATCAGATTACTAGTCCAGCTCTGCTCTGACCATAGATGAGGTTGAGAATGTGGATAGAAATCAAACACTTCACCTTTTGGTTCAGCTCTGTCTTCACTACAACAGTCCAATAGAACACCCAAATAACTGCTGACATCACACCCATGTACCAATCCAACTCATGCTCCACCTTTCCATCGCTTGTGTATACTATGTGTTTACTTGTGTGTGCGACCTTACTTGGGGCAACCCAGAACAAGCACACCCCTATTTTCTGGCAGAGAATCATGGCCTCAGAAATGAAGGTGCTGACTCTTGTCCCAGAAATTTCACACTTGGCTGTAGACTGCTCAAGTGTATGCTTATGGTCGTGTGCTGATGAAGCCTACAGAACCACATCATCAAATGAGTGCCAACTGACTATTTGGCAGAAAGAGATTTGCATTCACAACAATCTAAAAACCTCTGTTTTAAATAACTGTACATTTAGTAGTAGTTTTACTGGTTTGCATGAGGCAGAAATCTTAGCATATTTGACATTTTTTAAATGTTGAAACTTTTTTATTTTATTTATTTTTTTTATTTTTTTACCAATTTTTGACAACCCTGCTCTACAGTGAAGACATTTTTTTACCCATAAATTGCAAACTAACAAAGGCCTTGGAACCTGTCCTTTACTTTTCTTAATGGGAAAGTATTCTCATAGTCTCTCTTTGTCACAGTGCAGATAATGACAAAACAAATGCGTTGCTCCTGAACAAAAGCAGTTGCTCTCTCTTTACCCCACAAGGAAGACAAAAGAGTTATTGACAGGCAAAGAAAAAGGACTTTCGTATTACTGGTATGCAGGAGTCTTGCTTTTCAACTAAAGATGAAGCATACTGCAGGCAGGAAGCCCCTGGCAGCCATCTGCTTTTTCATGAATTTATCTAATGCTGCAGCATTCACAGGTAATGAAAGCCTGGCCGTGTACATGAAAAGGACATACTCTTGGGAAAGAAAGCATAAATCCCAGTTTCTTAGTAATTTGGTTTCATTTTTTAAAAACATTCAGGAGACTGAATAAATCAAAATCTGATCGAACATCCTTCGTGCCAGACGCCCACATGTGTTTTGTCATTCCTTGCGGCCATTTAATAAAACAAAGGCTTCTCTGCAACCTTTGAGTGTTGCAATTTCCATGGCAACCACATGCACCATCACTATAAGGTTTGTGAATGCAGCCCAGATCTCACAGAGGGTCATAGTGAAGCGTAGCTGTGTGGAGCAAGTAAAAAACATGCTTCGTATTTCAAAGGCAGATTAGATGAGTTTTAAAGACATGTTAGGGCATTGGAGCAAACCAGAGAATGCTTTAATATTCCATTCTTTAATTATTTTGTCTTCTTACAGCCCTGAAAATCAAACTAATTTCATAATCTTTTAAACATTGTCAGGATTTCAATGTTTTAGCATCCTTCAGTTATTTTCTCTGGTAACTGTCATGCCCAGTATATAGTCATAACATATAAGCAAGTATACAAATATACCTTCTCTTAGCTTAAGTTCAGCTCTAATAAATGGTAGCATATATTAATGTTTTGCATGTATAACAGAAGCACTGGCGACAGTTTAGAGGCTCACAAGTAATTTCCCGAAGCAAATGTCTCGTGCATGAGTGAGTTTACTAACGGCATCATAACCATATTTATGCAAGTCAAAAAAGTCTGTCAGATAAAAACATGGCAATTCAATATGATGAAAAGCTCCTGTACAGCTAAATTCAATTACTATGGATTGGTAGGTTGCTGCATTCAAGCAAACATGAATGTATTCCCAATGCAGCAGGATCAAATCGTTGTTTAGGGAATAAAAATTGGTTTCTAAATTGATTAAATCCAGCGTGAAGCGTGAGGGAGGGTTCAGGGGTAGAGATCTCTGCACTGTAAACTGATTACACCTGTCTGTCTGTGAGGATTCACTTTGACTTCAGATCAAATAAGATCTGCATGGACGTTTGGAATGGAAGGGCACATCTTTCTGACTGAGTCTATTCAATCAGAAAGACTCAACGATGGTTTCAGTTAAAGCTATCGTGTTGAAAGTAGTCAGGTATATTATTATTATTGAACAATAAACATCATTACTAGAAGTAGAAATTTACAGTAATGATTTTCACAAAAGTCGAAAAAAAAACTACAATTAACACACACACACACACACACACATGCACACACACCCAGGTGAGTCGGTTTTCCCATTATGTGCTTTATTTGATTTCTTTTTATTTTCTTTCTGGATTGTGATACGCATTATTCATCTAAATGATAACTGTATACTTATTTGGGCGTTTTATTGGACTGTCGTAGTGAAGATGGATTTGTACCAAAAGGTGAAACTTTTGATTTCTGTCCACATTCTAAACCTCACCTGTGGTAACTAGTAATATGTCATACTGGGCATTTGCCCAGAGGGCATAATATGTTTATTTTAAAATCACAGTTTTCAATTACAGATATATTCTTCATATAGGCAGTGGATTTTGTTTATGTGGGAGTGTTACTAGAAGTAGGTCACTTTTTTAATCACTATTAACCTATCGAGTTTTTAAACTAACCCGATGTATTGTTACAGGAAAAAAATTCCACCTCCCCCGATGCAGATATGCCCAGTATTTGTACCAGTGATTGTGTTTTGACTGCTAATTTCTAGTCACAGTGTACATGGCTAACACCAAAAGACATTCACTCATAAGCAGCTTCTTGCTAGTTATCATAAATATGCAGTAGTTGGATATATTGGTGATGGGCAGAAGAAGAAGTACAGAGCACAAGTAGTTTATTTTTGTGGAGCAGTCTGGAAGAAATAATCTGTTTTCTGAATTTGAACATGACCTGGACAGAGACAGGTTGATGTCCACACTAAGAATAGGCTAAAGTGGAAGACCAACACAGAGGCTGTACATAAGAATGGGACGAGCAGGCTCTATTTCCTAAAGAAGGTAAGATTAGTCAACATGTGCAGCAAAATATCGGAGAGTCTTGTGGCCAGTGGTGGGGTTGAATAATATTTTACACATTACTCTTTACTTTTTGCTTTTGTTTGTAACCTTTGAATTATTCCATAACTTCTCCTGAAATGCAGTCACATTATTACCAGTTAACAATATAAACCTTAACCTATGGTAACACACACTGACACAAATCTCTATTCTAATGAGGATGAGGAACTTTTAGGGTTTAAATTTGAATACAAAAACACAAAGACTACTACTACTAATAATAATACAGCTCAGATGTTTCCAAGTGTTCACCACAGCTATTCTGCAATAGAAACATGTCCAGGTAAAAATGCGGATGTTGAAATATGTCTCACTGTTGATCACATACAAATACATACAAAGTGTGGTTTCACTAAAAATATAATAAAAAAATATATATAATATAAAAAATATATTCAAAAGCAATATTTATGTAATCGCAGTTTTTCTAAGGTACTTAGGTTTGATCAAGGCAAAAGAAATAACACAAAAGCACTGATGCTACAATTTAATTACCATTAGAGCAATATCTGCAGACCATAAATCTGTGTCATGAAATAAAATCATCAGAGCTACTAACACTACTTCCCATTACCCACTGGGGCAGAGTTAGAGCCCAAGGACACAATTAAGAGAGGACCTGTCGCACTTGAATTAGACTGAGCAGTGAGTGCTTCCGCTAACCAAGATAACTCTAGTCTTTACATAACGCACATAACTAATTTTGTATTCTCTTTGAGGAAATAATTAGGAATAATCTGACATGGTTAGGAGTTTATAAAAAAAGTCTATGGACCCCTCTGAAGTAGTAGTGTGTAGTGTAGCCAAATGCTGGGAATAGCTGGTAAGGCAGTCCCACCCCGAGCCTCCCCCGATATCATTAGTTCAATTGAATAAACAAACAGCACTAGATATGCATTTTTTTTTAAAGTCTAATTTAAGTTACTTTGTAAAAATGTGTGACTACATTCTCAGTCTATTTGGTCGTTGGGTTTAGTCTCTTTAAAGAGGGCCTGTCTGTATCTAGCATAGATAGCTGGCGGTTTTCTCCTGTAGAAACCAGGAAGCAACGTTTTTCCCCTGCAGTACTTCAGACGTTTCTGAGCAGCTAGCCAGTGACTGAATAATGCATAAAATCTGAGGGTTCAGCATAAAGAAATACTTGCCTTGAAAGAGATCTTAAACTGTAAAAGCAATTAAAGAATGAAAAGGTGAAGAGCTGGTTTAATTTTTTCAAAAAATAAATTTGCTTAAGTTATTAAAGGGAACATTTTGGAACTAGGTACAAGTACATACACTATGTAGCTGAACGCAAGTGAAGACAAGTAACATTAAGAGAAAAAAGTCTTTTGCAGTTTGATATCAGCAAGACAGGAAATGATTAACTTGTCATTTGAAACACAAATGTCAACTGAGTCATTATTGTCTTAATGTTACATTTTCCAATGAGCATGTTTTTGCCTGTTATAGCCAGGGCCTTTATAAACAGGGAAGTTGAGCATACCAAGCCTAAGTCACACAGATGTAATTTCACCCGGTAACTGCCAGAAACTACTCATCTGGTTGGAGAATGCACATTTTTCCCTAGCAGCTAGAGGTCACCATGGGGGGGGGTCACCAACTGGTCTCCATGGCTCAGTCCTTATTTAATCAAGCTAAGCAATCACACAAAGGTGGTGATGCACACAGCATATAACCACTTGTGGAATGTGAGTGCTGTAATGGAATTAATGTGTGAATGTAGTTCTCTGCAATATGAAACCCACTGAATGTCAGATATACAAATAACGATTTAATGGCAGTAAACAAAGCTAGACAGTGTAAATGAATGCACTTGTAAATCTTACTGCCCCATAATTAAGGGCCTAAATGTGACGGTAACTGCAATTTTTTAATTACATTTTTGAATTAATATTCTTATGGCATTTTTACATCTGTTCAAAACTACCACTAAACTGTCCAAATACAAGTAGCCAAATCTAACCAAAAAGCACAGTTCAAAGTAATTAGTAGGCCGTCTCAGGATTATAATGCTATTAAAATTGCCTCCAGTCGGCAGGACAAAATTAAAGACCCTCCAGCGGAGACACGAGGCAAAGGCCGGAGCGGTCCTTCGGACCCTCCAGCGGAGACACGAGGCAAAGGCCGGAGCGGTCCTTCGGACCCTCCAGCGGAGACACGAAGCAAAGAGTCCACTAGCCGACATAAAGGCAGCTGGCAATGCACTGAGCACTGGCTTTGCCCAGGCAACACTGACACGGAGGAGTTCTCTGAGGGCTGCTTAATCTTCAGGGGTCCAGAAACAGCTGGGGGGTGAAACCTACCTTCTGGGGAGGCCCTGGAGTGCATTACTTCGCCTGAAGCAGCTAAAGCGCAAAAATCTCCCTGGGTGGAACTTAGACTTTCTCCCTGCATAAAGTGAGTGTGTGAGACTGGTGACGGAATGAGCGACGGAGCCACGGGGGACACTGGAGCCACGGGGACACTGGAGCCACGGGGGACACTGGAGCCACGGGGGACACTGGAGCCACGGGGGACACTGGAGCCACGGGGGACACTGGAGCCACGGGGGACACTGGAGCCACGGGGGACACTGGAGCCTGAACTGAAAGGGGCACAGGGGCCTGAACTACAGGCGGCACAGGGGCCTGAGCTGCGGGTGAAACTGGGAGCACTGGAGACTGAGCTGCGGGTGAAACTGGGAGCACTGGAGACTGAGCTGACAGAGAGTGAGCAGCTGACACTGGAGACTGAGCTGACAGAGTGTGAGCAGCTGACACTGGAGACTGAGCTGACAGAGTGTGAGCAGCTGACACTGGAGACTGAGCTGACAGAGTGTGAGCAGCTGACACTGGAGACTGAGCTGACAGTGGCTGCTGGGCAGCTAACTGGGCTTGAAGCTGCTGAGCGACTGAATAGCTGTTCACGTTAGTATCTGCCACACAAAACACAGCCCCAGAATAAACAGTCACAAAGTCCGAAAACGGAAAAGAGTCCTCACTCACCACAGCCGGCGAATTAGGAGTCCGCTCGTCCGGCTGTGGGGTGGCGCGCCGGTGGCGCGATCGCCGTTTCTTCCCCGCAGACTGCTCCGACGGGCCGGGCAAAACCACATCCGGCGGGTCGGGCAGCGAGGTAGTTGTGGCGGAAAAAAGGTGTGGCGTGAGGTGGAGAAAGGCCTGCATGGTCGGGGGAAGCGACTCCAATAGCCATGGCAGGCCGGAAAAGAGCCGTTGTAGCCGGCTTTCCACTGCGCAGCGAAGCTCTTCTGGGGGGTGTTCCAGCCACAGACCGAGAAGATTCTCCACATTATAAATGATGTCATCCTTAAGCTCCTCAGACGGATTGCAAGCCGCTGGGTCCATGCTGGCTGGTTCGTTCTGTCACGGGGTGCCGAGGCAGGCCGTGTGTAAATATAAATGGACCCAAGATGCAGACTGCTAAGTGGTGAGCGAGCTTTATTAACCAAAGAGTGACACAAACGGAGATAAGGTGGACAAAAAAACCAAAACCTAAGAGTAAACTAAACTGGGAAAAGCTAAGCAAAAACAAACCTGAAACATGAAACGGAGATGCAGGGAGAACACACGAGAACATGGAGGGTAACAACGCAGACAAACCAGCAACTAACAGAGGCAGACACGAGGTTAAAATACACAGAAGGATAACGAGGGAATGAGACACAAAAGGAGGGCACAGCTGGAAGTAATCAGACCTGACGAGACAGGGGAAAAGTAAACTGAACACACTGAAAACAGACACGGACCTTCAAAGTAAAACAGGAAACACATACACGTAATGACATAACACCCCAACTAAACACAGACTGGGGGACACAGAACATAGGAACATGAACCATGAAACAGAAGAGTACAAACACCCAAGATAACCAAAACCACAGAATAATAATAAACTAAAACATAAACACGGAGTCACGGACTCCGGATCATGACAGTGTCTGAGTGTTATCAGACCTCATTCATAGATAGAGCTGGGTATCATCTTCCTTGCAATGAAAATATATGCTACACCTGCTGAAAATGTTGCCTTAGAGAAGCATGTATAATATAAATTGAAGTGGTCCTACCACAGAACCCTGTGGAACATCATAATTAACTTTACTGTGTGAAAAAGACAGCTTTGTATGGCTTGTATGAAACAGATATGAAACAGATATGATTCACATCATATCTGATGTGACAGGACAGGTTGTTGCATTACAACCTGTCCCAACATTATTCCGATATGTTGCAGCCATCAAATTCAAAATGGGGGAATAATTTAATTAAAAAGATGTGTTTGTCATTTTAAAGATTTTATATATTTTCTGTGCTCTATTGTAAAAGAAATGTTGTTTTATTACATTTCCAAAGCATTGTATTTTTGCTTTCATTTATATTTACACAACATTCAACTTTTTATGCATTAATTTTATTTGAACATCTAAGTTTTTATTCTGGTAAGATGCAATTTGGAAATTGGCTCAACATGAGTCCGTAGATACAGTCACATACAAACACAGCATACATGAAACAACCAAAGCTACTTTCAGCATTTGTCCACCATCCCTTGCTGTGTTGACTGTGGAGGTTCTCAGTCATCCAGGTCATCGTAGTCAAAGGAGTTTGCGAAGAAAAGCGTCTGGACTTCTTTAAGTTGCTTGAAGACGTTTCACCTCTCATCCGAGAAGCTTCTTCAGTTCTAAGGTCAAATGGCCGAGAGTCCCAGATTTAAACCCAGTGGGAGTATCCCCCCAAAGAGGGACAAAGGACCCCCTGGTGATCCTCTAATCACATGAGCCAAGGTGTGAAAGCGGGTGTGGGACCTAATCAGCCAGGGTTTCGGGTGAGCTCATTGTGAAACCTGGCCCCACCTTGTTATGTGATTTCCTGAGGTCAGATGGCCCAGGATGTGAGTGGGCGTTAAGGCGTCTGGGGAGGGAACTCAAAACTGGATTATAGATGGCAGACAGTTGGTGTCGTAAACCACCGCCTCTGTTCAAAGATGGTCGCTCACAGTGGACATAGATGGCCTCTTTCAATCCTCTTTCAAACCATCTGTCCTCTCTGTCCAAAATGTGAACATTGGCATCCTCGAAAGAGTGACCTTTATCCTTAAGATGCAGATGGACTGCTGAGTCTTGTCCTGTGGAGGTGGCTCTTCTATGTTGACCTTAGAACTGAAGAAGCTTCTCGGATGAGAGGTGAAACGTCTTCAAGCAACTTAAAGAAGTCCAGACGCTTTTCTTTGCAAACTCCTTTGACTTGCTGTGTTGACCTTAATGTTTTCCAAAGGAGAGTGATGTATTTGTATATATGTATATGTACATATGTGTGTGTGTGTGTGTGTGTGTGTGTGTATCTTGATTCAGTTATTATTTTTGGATTCTTCTGTCTCAAAACACATGCAATAGTGCTTACAGCATGAAACATTTTCAGAAACCTTTCAATGATATAATGAATAAACAATTTATTCCCACATTCATTAGTATAAAGAGAATAATCCACCGTCAGGCTCCACAAGCTACCCCGACTATCTTCAAAACAAAATAAATAAATAAATAAATGCCTTTCAAACCCAATAATACATCATCTATATTATATCATAATTTGCTGGTTTACAGAAGCTGTAATTTGAAAACAAGATCTGCTTTTATAAAGTAGTTTAGACAAACCCTTGTAGCAAAGCCTTAAAGGCAGATATACAAAATGTAACTCAGTTAAACAAACACTATATACCAATACACAACCAACTTCTAAATACATGTCTGCCATTTTTCATTTTTCCCTTTATTCACCAGACAAACAAACTACAGATATCTATAAAACAGCTTTGAGAGACTAGGAGACACCACTCTATGATTTTAATATCAACAAATTTTCGAATAGATTGATGCATGACAGCAACATCTGTCATCCACATCTGCTTAAAGGGCATAGCACATTGCAATTAACACATGCCAGATGCACAATACAACCAGCAGTATCTTTGCAGTTGAACCAGTTTAGCTGTTTAAATCTCTTATCAGCTGTTTGCCTGGGCTGTGGACATCTAATATGGTCACATGACAGCCTGCTTATTTCCTCCATCAGTCTAGTATCGAATTATTTCTGCAAGTGTTAACATGCTGGCTGTTTCCATTACCTTGTCAAGATGTTTTGACAGGTGCTTGCTTCCCAGCTCTGGTGTAGAATGCACTGACATTACGTGGGATTTGTAGAGGGTGTGTTATTTCTCCAGAGGCACTCGCTATGTTTTCTCTACAGAAAACAAAAGCTCAGTGGATGAAGATGTGTCGACATGAACAATACCTCCTGATACGTACTCGGCACAATCTGCCGATTCAGGGACTGGACCATAACCTTGCAAGAGAAAGATAATGGATGTGTGTGTTTATGTGTAGCAGTACAGATGCGGCACACAATACTAAAGTTCCAGCTGTCAGGTGGTAGTGGGGGAATAGCCTACTGCTGCTCTCAGACTAACAAAAGCTTTTTTCTTTTCTTTTCTTTTTTTTTTTTTTTTACAAGGAGGAAAGTATTTGAAAGTTTTTAACCACACCAAACTCACAGTTTTGCTAGGCTAAGATTTCCCTTTCCGGGTCCTGGTGGATTGGAGAAAAAAAGTTATACTTCAGACACAGATAAAATGATTTTGACTGAACTATGCAAGTTTAGAGAAGGCTTCCTGTAGAAATACTGTTGAGGTGAGGATAATCATTGAGCAAATTCTCTCTATCAAATCAGTTAGTAGCTAATGTGCATTATAGCCTACTTACCACCCATACATCGTATTTGATCTGCAAATGTAAATGCAAATGTACCCAAATGAAAATTTTATTTCAGAAGAATTCTAGACTAAAATGTGTGTAAGAGAATGAGGATGTTTTCTCACCTACAGTTTGTTTACTCTGGTCCGTGGTATGGTTTCTTTTGACACAAAGAATAATCCTAGCAAACTCCAAGAGAACCATAATGCATCACTACAAACCAAGAATATTCCGTCCCCTTATTGGCCAGATGTGTCTGGGTAAACACAGAATGAAGGTGTTGTGTTCTGGAGAACAATGAGAATTTGCATTCATTTCACAGCTAGTTGCTAGCCTGTACAGAACCTTGCACATCTATAGCACCTTGCCACATCCCAGAATACAAAGCATGCATGGCTACAGGAAGTTCTTTAGCTGAAACAAGGTCAGATCACGTTCACAGTATAAACTACCTGCACTCGAGTTAATTTGGAATTGCACCTCCTCCAAGGCATCTGACTGAACATGTTGTATATGCATGTCTGGGAGTTCATTTCTCAATGAACAAAATGTAGGAAGGAGGAGAAATATTTAAATCAACTGCACAAAATGATTGACTGCAACACGCAATTTACTGCTAATCGCCCTCCCAAAAACACGTCTTATTTTTTGTGTTGATATCAAAATGAACTAAATGCACCTTGTAACTGACTGTTTAGAAAGCAGAACTTTTGTAATTGGAGATAAAGTATCTGAATTCCAGGAGCGGCCTCCAAACACACTCCTTCAGCTGTTTGTTCTTGTTTTCGTGCCCCACCCTCCCTCACCTTTTCAATTCTTCCACTTCTTCACTTCTAATTAGTGCATGGGGATCTGCCAGGCCTGGGAGCCGGTCCCCTTCGAGGCCTTCCCCAAACTGAGCTCAAGTCATGTTAAAGCCATTCACCTTTATCTACTAAAATGCTATCAATGTCTGTGTCTGTAAGTTCAGTCTGTGTTGTGTTTCCTGTTTTACTTTGAAGGTCTCTGTCTTTTCTCAGTGTGTTCAGTTTACGCTTTGTCTCGTTAGTCCTGATTTGCCCCAGCTGTGTTTCCCTCCTGTTGCCCATTCCCTGATTACTCCCTCAGCGTATTTAAGCCCTGTGTTTTCCTGTGCTCTCTGTCGCGTTCTACCGTTTACTTAGCTGTGTGTTCTGTTAGTCCTCTGGTTTAAGTTTATTTTGATTTTTTCCAGTCATGTTATGTTATCCCTTTTTGAGTTCAGTATTAAAGCTGTTTTGAGTTCACCTTTGGTCTCCGGAGTCTGCACCTTGGGTCCTGTTCCTGTCTGCACACAGCCTGCATCTAACACTATGATGCTATTTTGCCATTTTTATTAAATCTACCTATCCCTACCCTTGTTACATAGTTGCCAGTGACCTGGTGAATGTTAAGAGCTTATAAAATCATGAAGGTTGCTAACAGAAGGATTCTGTAACTTAACCAACTAAATGATCACATCAATTGTTTTTCTGACCATTGAAAAAGACCGATGGAACCACTTCTGAAAAGAAACATTTTCACTGGTGCTATTTCAACAAAATCCATAAGAAGTGTTAGAAGGTGGGTCAGGCAGTAGTAAGTACTAGTAGTCAGTGGCACATACATCGTAATAAGCAGGAGACCAGAGTTTAAGTATGGTAACGACTGAAAAATGCATCATTGTGAAAGAAGGAATTCATGTTTCACGTGGCTGCTGGCAGGTAGCATAACAGCTACCTGCCAGCCATATGGCCGGCAGGTGGCCATATGCTCTATGTCTGCAAGGAGACAAATATTAAAGTACTTGTGAACCATGTAAGTTTTGTATGTAAAACGTTATATTCAGTCATGTATTTTAACATTTGCCACAAGCTTCTATGTCCATTGCTTTAAAAAATGATGATTCTTTTTGATACACCATTACTACAGAGATCAACACTTCACTTATAAGGTCCCTCCAAATCCCTCCCTCAAGAATTGTGATGGGCTGCCAGAGTCAAGCAGGAGTCTGGGACACAAACACCATCAAAAAATATCCTACTGGGTCTAACTGCCACCACCCGTAACAACACCTGAAGGATAGGAAAACCTGAGGTTTGATAATTGACATTTTTGGCCATTTGAAGTCCCACAGGAAGGACCACCTAGGAGGATGATCATGGTCAGTTTGATGACAATGAAGATGATGACATTTTAGGGAAAAAAATGAATGAAAAACTCTTTCACTGGCATGAAAGCTGTGAGGTTTATATACCTGTCATCATTTAAAGAGATTTCCACCATAAAGTGACAATGTACTAACTGGTATCTAAAAATTGACCTGGATGCAGTTTCTTGACCTCAGAATATTGGCACTGATCCTGCCTGAACCTTTTTTCCTCCCTACTTCCTACTGATCTGAGAAAAATAGATTCCCTTTTCACTGGTCAATACCCTTTTTTGAGCCCTGACAGCACAATCCAGCAACCACAGATGCCTTTTACACTACTTGCTGAAAATGTGATAGGCAAAGCCCAGAGTCAGTCATCCAGGGTGATTGCTTCTGGCAGAGGGCCCAACGTCTTAGTTTTTTTTGTCAATGTCAACATGGAGCTTTGAGTGTTCCTCTTTAGAACTTTATAGGTTCTAAAAAGGATTTGGTTTTGTAACAGCTATTTCAGACAGGTTGTTGTTTGAACTCTATTACGCCTTCCTCACAGAGTAAGTCATAGTGAGTTACATCAACTTCCTCCAGTTGGCCAAGTTCTTGGGTTCTTGGGATGAGCAGAAGAATAGTTTCCTGAGAGTGAAACTTCCACCCTAGAAGGAGTCTGCTGGCCACTTGGTTTTCTCAGATGCTCCTGAGACAATGTGGTTAAGGGCCTGGTAGACTCCAGCATGTGAGCCACCAGCCTGCTCCCTTACTGGACACCAGATGCATCCATAATGATCCTTCGTTTGCTAGTCTTTACAACAGCTAACCTTTGACCAACTAGCCAGTCACCTGGCTATGGATCTGTGACCCTTCTAAGCTGCTATGCTTTGACAGCAGACATCCTGCTTATCCTTTAGTTGAGGTCTTATTTAACACTGTTCCTGTTTGGTCTATTAGAAGGTTCACCTTTACCACAAGAGTTTTTTCCCATCCTCCTGATGGATTTCTCCTACAGGTCATCTTAAATTAGTTCTGTCATGTACCTCTGTATACCTCAGCATTCCCGCCTCTCGATCCAGCATTTTAAAAGGAAAAATACCAGAATGAAGAAAAGTGTAATATTCCCATGAAAGTCTGAATTTGTACATAGCTGCCGTTCCCTGTGCCTGGTTCTGCTGGAGATTTCTTCCAGTTAAAGGATAGTTTTTCCTTCACACTTTTGCCAAGTGCTTGCTCACAAGGGGGTCATCTGATTGTTTTCAATCTGAGGGTTCTCTCTGTATTATAGTAGGAGGTTTACCTTACAATATAAATCACCTTGAGGCAACTGTTGTTATGACATAAATAAAACTGAAGCAAATTAAATGGAACTAAAATAGGCTGAGCAGTTAAAGACCATGGTTTCTTATACGTCTACTGTATGTGCATCAAAGATTTGAAGTACAGTCTAAATATGAGCACATAAATTCAGGCACAGGCAGAAAACAGCAGTAAGCACACTTGAAGCTCTCGGGAGATAAATATAGTCAAGTAAGATATAAATGTGATCCATTTTTATAACGCATCTATGAGATGAAGCATGGAGGAAAAAGAGACATATTTTTAGGTCACTGTGGAATCCTTTCTTGTACTGTAGAATCTCAAAACACAGCAAAGCAGCTGAATTCCACTCATCACTAACCAGAGAGAGAGACACTGGAATCCAATTTCGTGAAAGCAAGTACGCTCTGGCTTTACAAGTACCACCCCAGTCCATTACTGAATCTCGATGTTTATAGCAGAGAGCATCTTATTGGCACCATAAAACATCATCACTGTCACATTGATCCAGTTTTATCCACTGGCTGACTGGTCTGGGCACCAGCAGCCACTATCACTCAGAGATGAGGGACTTCAGAGAGGTTGTCACAGCCCCAGAAAAGATGCGTTGAGATGGTTTCATCTCCACTTGCCAAGCCAACAGACTGCAGCTTTTGGCAGCAGATGTTCAGAGAATTCTCTTTTTCTTTTATTTATTTATCTGTTGAAGGTTAACTGATAATTTATGCTCTTTTTAACATCACACAAACACAAATCAGACCCTCATTTTCATGTCTACTAATGGGATTTATCCTACTTTTTCTGACTTCTAACTGCTAATTTTTATGTTAAAGTAGCATTTAGATTTTTGCTGCATTATCATGCCCACTGCTCACCACCAGGACCTCAGAGGACTGGTATAATGGCTCCTGGGGTCAGGTCAAAAGGCAGTAAGTACATAACAACCTGACTCGGGGTCACAGCCTGGAGAAAATCCTTCATTGAGCCATCTCGAGGGGATGTAAAAATTTCTGTAATTTAGAAAAGTAGCTATCATTTAAACCGTCTCTCTCTGTCATACTCTTTCTTTGGATAGAGAATATCACTTTTTTTCTCTACTCTCCGGGGTCTTTACGAAACACAAGTTATGTAATTTTAGTGTCATTTCAGAGTAACTTCAACTGCCAAAATCACAAGGGGGCGGATGGTGCAGAGGCGATTTTCTCAGACCACATACTGACATAAAAAAGTAAAGATTACACATTAGAGGAAGGGTGCATCTAGACCCTTTCATCATACCAAATATCAGATTTAAATCTATTGCTTGGACACATTTAGACTTTGCTTTTTAAACCACCTGAGACATCCACCTGAGCTCAGATTGGTATGTTTGTACCAATTGTACTATGGCAGCTTGAAATTTTGGATTTTGATTGATTGTGAAAAACGTGTTTGTTTCCGTTTTAAAGTAGCATACATGTTTTAGAGCCTGCTTCTTTAGTTTTATTGTTAATGTCAGTTTTGCAGCTAAAATGTGCAGACAGTGTGTGGAGAAGGAAGTAGTATGTTTTGTCATTTTGATTTATTATTTTGTTATTATTGGTATTACTGTCATTACTGTTGCATCATAAACATATAGCAAGCATATGTATACAAGAAGTATTGATACAAGAGGTATTGATATTGCATTCAAATGTTCAAATATATTGGTATCATATTAGTCTTTATTACAGGTTCAGAAAGAACCACTTTAAACTGTGGAGTTGAATCTATAATGTTAATGTTTATGCAGACTGCAGGGTGAAAGAGTAACTCTGTGCTAAAAGAAGACAGGAAGTTATATGTCTTTGAAGTTGCAGGCTTTTGCAGAAGTGAAACTGAAAGCAAAGAGAGCATTTAAGGGCGAGACACACATACAGACACATATAGTACGAGAGGTCACGACACGTACGCAGTACACAGCATGCACGCGCCCTCGCACGTGTACGCACACACAGATAGACTCATTTAGTAGGTAAGAGTTTATGACTGCAAAGTTGTGCATGAGTGACATTTTGTACAGGAAGTGCACCTGATGTTCCAGGAAGATAAGCCTGGGCAGGATGGAGACAGGAAGCGCTTGGCGTCGACCCGAAGAAGATGTTCTGTTTTAGACTATGTTAAGAGTCATTGTGGTTTTGGAGTGACGTATGCTTTGTTTAAATCTGCCTAGCAACAGAAAAGGGGGCTGTACTATCTTAACCCTATAAAACCGTTGTCTGAATATGGTAAAGACAGTTCAATACTGATTGGGTTGTTGGACTCACACATGTGTTCATTAAAATGTCGTCTAATTGCACACTGGACCGGATCTGTGGTTATTTATGGATTCCTCTCTCAACATTGAACCCTGACAAGTGCTATTTTTGCAGTTCAACTTATTGCATAATTTGTAACAGATTTACAACCCAAAGTTTTGTAGGTACGTTGGGATAGTTTTAAAAATTACAATTTGTATTTACCCAGGTTATCTTTCTCTAATATTAAAACTTGTTTAATAGTATGAAAAATTGAAGTGTGAGAAATATAAAACTGCAAAAGACTAAGAAATCTGGAAGGGGCAAAATAATTTTTCACAGCACTGTACAGGAGTCATACAAATACGATTCACTTAAGTTTAGTAAACGGTGATTCTAAATTGTTCATTACTGTGTCAGAATGTTGTGTCTGAATGTTTAACCCTGTGATGGACTAACAAAGTTTACCGTGGACAGCCAGGAACAAGGATGGCTAATGGATGAGTGGAATATGTTGAGCTTTCTGGACTGCTGTTGTACACAGTTTAGAGATGTGAACAGAAAATCTAATTCTAGCAATTTGATTCTAATCAAGTGTTTATTCTCAGGAAAAATAAAACTTCTGTAGTCCAGTTAAAGCGTGGGAAATCAGTGATTCATCATTCACGCTCATGTCTGGCTGCGTAATGGCTGACTCAAAGTGCTGTTTCTCAACCCTGTGCACTTAGGACAGCCAGACGAAGGAATACAAAAAGGTTGGTTTTCTAATACATTACACATGTTGAAAAGCAATTATGTTTTACTGAAATTTGGAGTTAAATTGGTGTTTATGTCTTGTAAGCATGACCCTCCCTAACACGACAAATTTATAATTATCATTAGCATGAGTGATCATAAGCTGTTACTGTATATAAAAAATGGAAGTACCCAACATTGCTCTTTAATAATAGGTTTTTTAAGCCTGAGTAGTAACCTCTGCCAGGTTAGTTTCTTGGAGCCAGAGGTAACCAAGTTTGAAGGTTGGAGTTCTAAGTTTTGGTTGTAGCTTTTCTACAGGTTGCATGAACAGTTAAACACTCTGACACCCATACATTCCTCCACAAACCCAGTTACCCAAGTACTCTACTAGTAAACTATTACAATTTAAATCAAATTAAATGTGCCTTACCACAAAGTGCAAATTACAAAATAAATATTGTTTTCCAATATTCCTGATTTTGAAGTTTTTGTGAATAATATTCAGGATAAAACTTGACAGTGCACAGCTGGGATTAGTAACCAAACCCAGAAGGTCCAATCCCGCAGAGAATTAGTTTTCAAAACAAATACCAATGATAAAAGATGGAAGCTGCCCGTGTGGTGTCTGTGCACAGTGCCTAATCACAATAAAAGGTGTTTTTTCCAAGAAGAGATTTTTAAAAAGGGGTAGTTTTTTGTGAAAAATGCATTTGTGATTAACCATTTTGCACACACATAATTCTATGTAACAGTGCTTTGCATCCCTTTTAGGACTACCTACATGCTTTACATTTCGAGTGACTTGGACCAGGAACCACAGACGAGCAGCACTGGCCAAAAAGTATATAGTCATGTATATGTAAGTGTCAGAATTCTATGAAAATAATAACTTTTGAACTTCAATAAAGTTAAAATCCAGTATGTGGAATGTAGACATTGTGTGCCTAAAGATGAATAAATATCTGTCATAGCTGAGAAAATCCAAGTCCACATATAAATGTAAATATAACTGAGAAGGAATTTTATATTTCTTTACCGATTTCTGGTATTGAGCAGGGTCAGGATCATCAACAGGGAATATTCTTCACAGGAGCTAAATGAGATGACACATGACAGGAATACAGAAGACAGGCTTAGACTTAATTTACTGGCTCCTGTGCAAGCAGGCAGCTTGACAAGGTGAGAGAAAGCAGAGAGAATTTATTCAACTGAAGAAGATTAGCTCCTTTGTGAATATCTGACATTTTCTAATAAGTAACTTAACACCTCCTTCTGATTCAGATATTCTCTGCCGAAGGATTTGGATTTGAAAGCTAACTGATTTATGGAAAAGACATAGACTCTTTAGGTATGGATCACATTTATATGGCATGTGAAGAGTGAATACCTGAGTCTCTGCAAGAGGGATTACCTACATAATTAGTGTGCAGCTGAACTTGTGTCAGAAAATTTGACTCAAGTAGATTTAATTCAGCTCATCAAATCAGGTTGCATTAACTTCTCAAAGGTTGGAACAATTTAAATTCAACTTCCATCCAATTCATGCTGTCCATTTAAAAAAAAAAAAAGTGGAGTTTTTAAACATCAGACAAAAGTCATGTTTCCACTGCACAAACTTAAAGAATACAGGAAGCTTTAGTTCCCCTCGCTGTATTTCCACTGGGGAAACAACTGTCTGTAATCATTTTCCCCACAGAAATTCTTATCTTTAAAGTATTGCTGTCACTAAGTCTGTCTTTTTTAAAAAGCCTGCAATTAAATGTTGTTTTGTTTCCAGTTCCACTTTATGCACAACTGATGGAGAATTTAAAGGGAATTTGGGACTTGTTGCATTGATAGTATAATGATTCTAAACAATCTAAAATCATCATGTTTGTCTTCCACCCCTCACTCCCAACAGGTCACGCTCGATAGCTGCCCAGGGTCTTTATAAAGTGCCTTGAGGTAACTGTTGTTTTGATATGGCACTATATTAATAATATTGTGTTTAATTTAACTGAATTGAATTGCATCTTGTGGTTAACTTATTCATTCGTTTTGATATACAAAAATAATAAATCATTATTTAATATTTCACCAAGTAGTGAACATTTTGGACTCCTCTCTATCACTTCCCATTTTGTGGGATTATTGGCAGAAAGTTCCTGTCATGAAGAATACGTTTGGATGTTGTTGCTAGCTTTATATTGGTATTGGTGGTGATAACAATAACAATAGCAAGGATGCTACTACTACTACTGTTTATCATTATTATTGCTATTATCAATCACATATTGATATAGTATTATTTCCTGTTCAGTCTGAATGATTATAATTGTTAGTGTTGCTAATGCTTTTATTGTATTTTTTATGTCTGTATTAATTTATATATCTGTTGTATCTGGTTCATGTCCAACATATTAGCTGCACACTTTTCTTTTTATGTTTGTGTAATCCGGGGAATTAGTTACCACACAGGACAACACAGCTGGGATTCTTGGAGCACTTTAATATTGGTAGCAATACAAATTTCGAGGAACATTAAGAATCGGGGACTTTACATGTTTCAACCTAAGAGCATTGCAGCTTAAGAGCATGGAGAATGCTTAGATTACTATTTCAGTCTTCTGAGCCACTGAAACATCATGGTCATCACATCCCTGACTGTTTAACAGGCTAGCCCATCCCTCTCCTATTAGGCCTGAGAATGACACACAATTACATCATTAGGGTCTACTTAAACTAACTAAAATAAATGCTAAGAATAGCAGAAAATTTAATAGAACAAAAATTTATATATTATTAACAAGACAACGTCAGTGTTGCCAGACCTTACCCCCTTCAGCTGCCTCTCTGCCCTGCGATGGTGACGCTGCTGCTCAGTGGCTTTTATTTTTCTTTCCTTTCAAATCAAGCCACTGTTACAGAATGCACAATTAGCATATTTACCAATTATTTTGCTATAACTGCTGCTGCCATGGCAGTCCTTTCATTATCATCAACTCAGCTGATGTTTTGTGTCATGTTACTTTATTTTTCTAACAATGCTTATGCAAATTCTGAATCACCACCTCTCTACCCATCTCTAGCACCACACTGGTATTACTGACTAGTTTTCCTTTTTCTCTCTCCTCGTCTTCCTCTTCTTCTTTTTCTTTTCTCTTCTTCTTCGTTGTTGGTTTGTTACCAGTTTTGCATTCCTGCTCATCACATCTCATAGCTTGCGCTCAGATACACACACAGATATATGCATTCTTCTAAACTTTCGAATCTAAGTTATAAAGGTGTTTATCAATGATACAGCACATCCACAATGCATATAAACTTCTTGTCTTCCACTGTGTAATTTTTAAGTGCTTTTTTATATACGGAGGAGCATACACAATCTACTACAAAGTAAATCTTTGTATATTTGCTGTGCAATTACGAAATAAAATGTGCAGAATTTTCGGGTTTACTGGTTGTGAAATTAATGCTAATCAAAGTAACTGTTAGGTCTAATTGTTGAATGTTGCCATTGTGTTTCTTAAATTTGTACAGTCTTAGTTCAAGCAGTATTATCAAAGCTATTCCTTTGATCCTGAGCACCTCTAACCACTTTGTGTTGGGGGAGGTTTTATAGCAGATACATCCTATCTGGAAGATCTACTTCCTTTGATGTAAGCTTCCTGCGTTTACGACCCTTTGGTCAGCAGGAGGACACACACACACACACACACCTGCATGCATATACATACAGTGCCTTGTCTTTGTAACCAAAGGGGGTTGCGAGGGGAGGTGTTTTGTAAACTATTGTTTGAAGTTTGTCAATAAAAGCCAGCGAGAGGAGGCCCTCATCGGGGTCACTTCCATGCTGGACATAGACGAGGCCTCCCTTGCGCAAGTAATCGATCGATCGCTGACTGTCTTGTTTTCATTCATGATGAATAAGTCTCTAGAATTAGCGGGGTTTGTGGGAACAGACCCAACATTTATTTGGTCCTTCGAGCCGGAGCCCAACACATTGCCTCCATCGCGAGGAGAGGGAGAGGACGCCACCGCAACGTCTGGGATGATTGACGGAAAGCCCTGGTGCCTTGATGCTTGTCACCAGGCCGGGAAGTTTGCGTCTGAACTCCCCTCGGGATGGATGGCGATTGACGGGATACAGAGACTCTTCCCATGAACGGAAACAACACGAACAGTAAGTACAGAAGGCCTTAGAGAGCGGCTACGTGACCCTGCGTTGATCGCAGGTACGGGAGCGCGCTAGCCGCGTGAGAGAGACGCAGGCTTCTCTGCCGTGTGGGGCGTGGAGATAACCTAGGTTCGGTAGCTCCGCCGTGAGGAGTGTTCGGAATCTCCGCCATTTGGGGCGTTTGGAGAGTGTCCGAAGGTTGGAATCTCCGCCATTTGGGGCGTTTGGAGAGTGTCCGACGGTTGAATTCTCCGCCATATGGGGCGTTTGAGAGTTTTCAACAGAGCGCGCTAGCTGTGCGTGTAGACGCAAGCGATAGGCCTATGTTGTGTGTGTGCGGGCCAGACGTGGTCTGCGTGAGTGTGGCTGATTGTTGTCTTGTGTGAGAATAAAATGTGTAAGTCTGCCTTAGAAGGGGATGTAAAATTTATGGAGAAATATTCACCGGGCAGCATGCAGTATGTAGGTTGTTGGTGTATTTGAAGGGATATTAGTGGAAGTTCAGTGTAAAATGCTTGTAGAAAGAATAACTCTAAGTGCAGCAGGTAAAACAGGGACAGCTAAGCAGAGGAAGGAATTGCAGTTAGCAGTCGCTAAGTTGTGGAACAACACCGTGGAAAAGCATTAGAAAGAGCAAGAATGTTAGCAGAAAAAAAAAGAGCCAGAGAAGAGCGTAAGAGGCAGAGGTGGAGGAGAGACTAAAGGCTGAGTATGGAGAGGCATTAGGAGCAGCGTTGAGTCCAAAACAGACTAGGCAGGAGAGGAGACAGAAAGGAAAGAAAGTGAACATAAACGTTGCAACCACATATCCATCCCTGATACAACAGAAAAAAAACCATATGGTGTTTAAGTCTGCCTTGAAAGAGGATGAAATACACTGCAAAGTTTTATTGGGCAGCACGTGGTGTGTGGATCGTTGATGAATGAAGTGAAATTGTGCTCTAAGCAGAAGCGAGTGTGAGTGTGTCTGACGTCACGGTGTGTGTGAAAAGGCATCCAGCTGGGGCAGACGTGATTCTGCAGGTCACCTGCCCAGCGGACAAAGAAATAACATAATTTGTGTGGTGAATGATAGCACGAAGAGTGTTTGGTGTTTCTCAGCCTGAAACAGCTATAATGCTACTTTCTGTTTATGAGAGAAGGATAGTTTAAAAGAGAGAGAGAGAGAGAGAGAGAGAGAGAGAGAGAGATGTGTGTGGTTTTAAGCAGTGATGAGATTAATGAAATGTGATGAGAGGAACACAAAAACATACAGAAAATACATCAACCATACTAACCCTACATGCATATACACAATAAATGATACTCATGAAGACCAGACAGCATCTTAAGCATGAGATTCTGTTTGTCATCTTGTCCAAGTCACTAGTAAGATGAAAGTGATACATAGACTAGTGGACTGCATATTATAGGAGGAGAGATGACTGCATCATAGAGGAAAACAGAATGCTGATGAGGGGTTTTAACTGAGTGAGCTGATTGTGAGTTTCTGGTGTATGAAGAAGTTTTACCACGGCAAACATTTTTTTGGTTACATGAGAAGAAACTTATTATGTGATGAGACAACAGGGTTATGCTGTATGTTGTGTGTGTGACTGATTGGATGAATGTTTGAGGTTAAACTGGCTGTTGATTTGTCTTTTGTTACCAAGTTGAGCCTGCCAAATGGGTTGTTACGATTTATCCCCCTGGCATGAAGAACACGTGTCATGACTTAAACAAGGCCTTTCTTTCCTTTGCTTTCCTTTCTTTTTTATTTTGTTACTTTCATGGTGCACTGAAGGTTTCGGTTGATGATCTCTGTTTGAGCAGATATCCACGATTAGAATAAAAGAGCTATACGACTCATCGTCGAGAAAACTGTTGCAAAAGTGAGTTTCTCCAAAAAATTAAACTGAGCTCAGGAGAAAGCCACTTATTTGGGACAATCAGAAAACAAGTCCCTGTCAAAAAGGATTCAGAGAGGGAATCCAATTTGGAGTTTTTCTTTTTCCTTTTGAAATGACGTTATTTTGCTGTGGGTGAAAATGAAAATGCGACGATAAAATTCCACAATCAGCAAAAAGAAAGAATGGATGACTGTGTGAATGAGTGAGAATTTTAAAATAAATGGGGAACTAACTACCTGACTGACAAAAGCTGACAAGACTGACTGACTTAACACCATTGTGTGAAGTTAACCCCCACCTGACAAAGGTGTGGATGTATCTCTGTGTGTGTCTCTGTTGCAGGAACAGAAGGAGACCACAGGAGGAAACTTGGGTCACATGACTATGTGAACTCTGCAAATTTAACCTTTTGGTTTAAAATTTTCTGTGTCTGTGAATTCACCATGGGTGTGTTATTAACTACTTTGTGTTGCTCACAGAGATCACTGTGAGAAAGAGTGTATACACCTGCGCAGCGCTAACATTAACATTTCTTTTTACAGCAGATGGTTAATCATGTGATTTGATCATGTGATTTATAGCAGGACACAACTTAATGTGTGTTTTCTACCACAGGATTACTGAGATTTTGTGTGAAGAAAACTGTGGTTACAGGCTGTGTGTTGATGATGAAATTACACTGTGTTGTGGAGAAAATATGAATGTTACAGGGGAGAAGTGAATACAGTTTGAGACATACTGTGATGAAACTATTGTTACTTTTTCTACAGCGAGTGTTAACTTTATGACTTTTCACAGCTTCTCTGGAATCTGAATGGCCGACACCTGATAACCAGGATGAACTGTGTTTGGCTAATGTTTGTTTTTCTTTAAGAGTGCTTGTAAAGGATTCAGCACAGACAGAGAAGTGACAATTGAACAAATGTGCAGTGGTTACAGAATAGTTGAATATGGGGCTCATTAGCTGGCCACTACTGAGCTCATAGTGATAAAATGAGTGGAGTGACATTGCTTAAGGAAAGTCACCGATTAAATTGTGGAATAAATTGGGATGATTCATGATTTGGGACAAATTGTGATAATAATAGTGATTTAATGATTGGGGAAAACCTGCACATGATATTTGTCTTTTATGCTGAATACTTTATTATTCCTTTGATCTATAGTCGGTTGAAAATGTGAAGTTTGATTTAACGGATTTGTCTTCCAGGATACAGGCTCCAGGTGGAGCTGAGAGTTAGACAAGCTAAACATTTAATTGCTGACTAATGTTTTTACACAGGGTTACAGGTTGGAGTGAAGCTGCTCCAAGGGACAAACCCTGGAGATTGTTTTAGGGAGAATGTGCAACATTCTTGTACATGTCTCATTGGGGAGTTGACACATGGCGGAAGCCATGTGGCAAGAGGAGTGTCATTTTAATTTGCAGATGTCGTGAGATGCCATGACGAGAGAAGTGACTGAGAGGATCGTCCACAAGATGGGAGCTGAGGCCTGGAGAGAGTCTTCAGGAGGATCAGAGATCGCCTTCAGCACAGAGAGCTGTGCTACTGAGTTTCCAGGAGATCGTCATGAGGAGACTCTGCACAGCAAAATCTTAAAATAAAATGAAAGAGTTTCGACGTTGACGTTGAGGAAGACAACTAAGGTGTACGACGTGCTCTGCCTTTAAAATCTTCAGCAACGTTGAATCATGAGGATTTGAGGGAGCGTGCCAGGCTCCATAAGTGACAGCGCAGAGGAGGTCCAGCGATGGACTTGTGGTTCTGTGAACAGCATAAATGCCAGGAGCAGAGTCTGAAGTCTGGAGATTGGATGTGGACAAGGCCATGGAGAGGAAGTGCTGGTCCAGTCCACGGTGGGAAGGTCCATATCGGGTGCTGCTGACGACGACCACAGCAGTGAAGATTGCTGAAAGGACACTTGGATACATCAAGCGCACTGCAAGAAGGTGACACACATCCAGGCCAGCTCGGAGTAAGTGGCAGGAAGACCGGGTACAAAGGGGGGGGAAAGCCTCCAGGGCCCCTCGTCTCAATCCGGTGAAGAAACCAACTGAGCCACAGGTACTCATCAGATGGCTGGGAATGTGCTGTGCGCCTTCTTGTGCCTGTGGACCCAGAGTGGGATGACAGGAGCGCACTGGGACAGAGCAAACCACACCCAGTGCCTGCATGGGGTTTTCAACCAACTATTGGTGGCAGTTTGTGAACACAACCGCTCACATAAAGAACGAGACCAATGGTTATGCTTGTGAAGCCACTGTCTACACATTCTTCTGGACTGTGGCCATATAGCATCACTGAGAGCGAGACAGTTTGTTTGGTTGCCGTAGCAACACATCCAGGAGTAAACATACTTGGAACACTGCCAACTTTTCAACTCCTGAACCTGACGGTTGATTCACCAGTAGCTGGGAAGGTGAACTGCTCTGGTAAGACAGACCTGCTAGTCCGACTCCAACTATCTGACTTGCTGCAGGACATTGAACAGCTAAATAAACTGGAAACAGGCCAGTTGCCTATGTGTATGAAGGGCAATGGATTAGTCCAAGTTGGAGATTTACCATGAAATCTGAGCAACGTCACCTATTCTTGTGTCCTCTGCCAGAAGGATGCAAACAGAGAAGCCCTTTGTCTACATCTACATCATCTACATCTACATCAAGCTGGCTGAGGTTTTGAGCCAAGAAGATCAAAACACCTTGATCCAATTTCCTTTACAAAGGTTTTCCTGTGGTGACAACATGACAGGAGAAGTTGTGAATGCGGATAATTTACCAGTTGACTCTAACCCCCACAGGATGCCTACAGTGAGAAGATTTGGGGGTTGATAGGAGTCATAAAGAAGGGTGTTGACCAGGCTACAGCTTTGAAGTTAGCTGAGAGCCACATGGACAAACAATAAAGTCAACTGATGTGTTTGAATGTCTATGTCTGTATACAGTTGTATTGTAGTGACATATGATTTTTGAGAATGTTGATTCTTCTTGTTTGACTGTTACATTCAGTTGTTTACTTGCAGGAATACATAATGAATTGCACGACAGGAGTAGATGCACCACAAGGCTGGATAACTTGGTGAATGTCTGGTCCTTGGTGGCATCTTCTTTTGAAAATATTAATTCCTGTTTTTGGACTGTTGATACTGATTTGCTTACGTATAGGATGTAGTTTACTGTGTATGAGATCAATGAGAAGCAGGTTAACTGCTTACATGTATTAACTGTGAACTTTTGCATCGATAGAAGGTGAATGAAGAGGAGTTGTGTATGAATGAAATCTACACTGTCACTGTCCAAACAAAGGGTGCATAAGTTGAAATTTAAGTATATACAATGACAAAAAGGGGGGAAATGTTAGGTCTAATTGTTGAATGTTGCCATTGTGTTTCTTAAATTTGTACAGTCTTAGTTCAAGCAGTATTATCAAAGCTATTCCTTTGATCCTGAGCACCTCTAACCACTTTGTGTTGGGGGAGGTTTTATAGCAGATACATCCTATCTGGAAGATCTACTTCCTTTGATGTAAGCTTCCTGCGTTTACGACCCTTTGGTCAGCAGGAGGACACACACACACACACACACCTGCATGCATATACATACAGTGCCTTGTCTTTGTAACCAAAGGGGGTTGCGAGGGGAGGTGTTTTGTAAACTATTGTTTGAAGTTTGTCAATAAAAGCCAGCGAGAGGAGGCCCTCATCGGGGTCACTTCCATGCTGGACATAGACGAGGCCTCCCTTGCGCAAGTAATCGATCGATCGCTGACTGTCTTGTTTTCATTCATGATGAATAAGTCTCTAGAATTAGCGGGGTTTGTGGGAACAGACCCAACAGTAACCTCCAATGATAGAATTATAAATAATTATTTGCAAATAATGGCATTTGACCAAAATAATTATGCCAAACTTCAAGTAAACAAAAGTACGATGCAGAAAGAGGGGTCTGAAAGCTAAAAGCTCTGCCTCCCACCCTACTTTAAACTCCAAGAACATAAATCCAGAACTTAACTCCAAGAACTTACTTACAGACTTTTGCAGCTGTTGTTAATCCCAGCAGTGTGTGCGTGTGTGTGTGTGTGTGTGTGAATCAGTGACTTGGTTCTGTAGCATCATTTAAATACTTGAAACACAAAGAAACTAAATGAAGTGCTTTCTTCTGGCAGGCAAGGACTTCAGCTGAAATGCACCTTCTTCTTCTTTTGGTTGCCACAGCAGATATCATCTGCCTCTGTCTCAGCCTATCTCTGCCATCCTCTTCTGTCACACCAACATGTCCTCCTTCATAAACCTCCATAAACCTCCTCTGAGGTTTTCCTCTTTTCCTCCTGGCTGGCAGCTCTATATTAATCATCCTATATTCATCATTCTTTGTGCATTATATTTATTTCTACTCTGTACATGTCTCAGCTTTGCCTCTGATCTTGTTTCCGAACTGTCAAACCTGAGCTGTGCTTCTGATACAGCATAATCATTTCTTTTCCTCCTGGTCACCCCCAATATAAAGTCTTCAACTCTGCCTCCTGTCCTTTCTTAATGCCACAATCTTTAAACCATGCATAAAGGCAGGTCTCAGTGCCATCTTTTGAAGCTTCCCTTTCACTCTTGCTGCTATCCTTTTGTCACAATTTACTCCGGACACTCATCTCCACCTTGCATTGGATGGTTGACACCACATTTCACCAAGAAGATACACTGCAAAAAAACCTGTGGAATGTCAAAAATGACTTTCCTATCTGTCCATCTGACTTGATATTCATAGCTTTTAGTTGTCTGTAACGGGCCATATGAGCACAAACTGAAACATAACTAAAAGCCAACAATGTGCCTTTTTCCCCATAGGTCCGTCTCAAATGAAATGCTTTACAGGTTTTAAAGTGCGCTTATAGTGAGTGTGTAGAACCACTTCTCCTTCTCAACAGGACAGTTTGTTGGTTGATCCATCCTAGATATACATGCAGCTGATGAGCATGCCCCTTGGATGGAACCTTGTGGAGGTTTCCATGCATGTCTAACTAAGAGGAGATCCCTGAGCAGGCTCTGAATATGTTGCAGGGATTATACATCCCATCTGGCCTGACCTCAGAATCTTAAATGAGATTCTGGATTTTGCTGCTACAGAGAGAAGTCCTAGCACCACGATCCAGACCAAGTAGTCTGGGAACTAGACGCAAGTTTTTGATAGCGTAAAGCTAAAAAGAATATTTGTATATAATACTGAAAGTTTCACTTCTTTCTGTGCACATGGACTGAAACCTTTTCTCACTCAGAGACAAACAGCCCTCTTAAAAGTGCAGCACATCTACAGCCCTTCACAGATTCTAATGCACTGTGGCAGTTCTGCTGTCTATAAAAAGCTTTATCTTGCCACACAGTTGAAGTCTGCAGCACATCAGACAGACACACACTGGACAGCAGGGCCTGTGTAAGGCTAGAAGGATCGAACCCAGATGGTCCAGTTCTTTGTCAACTGGCACTGAGTTTCCTAATTATTATTCGTGTGAAGAGAGGCTCCTCTTTGAGCCTGATAGCACTGGCTGACGTGGCCTGAGGCGAGGCCAAGGCTGACCCTGAAAACACAGCAAAACAACAGAGCCATTCTCCATGCCAGAAATATACACACACGTTCAGTGGCCTGTTTGATTAAGACGAATCTAAAAAGCTGAAGCATCTGTGGTGGATGCTACAGCTTAAAATGCTTGTTTCAACTTCTCAACGCCATTTCATGAATCTACAAAAAAAGGCAAACATTCTAAATTTAGAAAAGGAGAAATCAGACACACACACTGAAAAGTACACACACAGTCACGTGCTGGCACTGAAACAGCAGCAGTTATTTATGTCAGTGAATGAAACTTTTATAGTCTTCAGCCTTATTCTGTGTGAAGTGCGCTGATCTTCAGTGTCTTTGTTCACTCACACTTTGCAAAACACAGTTTAGCCTACAATGAACACACTGTGTAAGCTCTGTCATGTATATACAGGGCTCTTTTTAGACAAACACCATACTGAATGAAGCCTGCTAGACTACAGTGTATGCGACTGAAGCTAGAATTCTGAAAATTGGTGACATGGGTCACATTATTTTGGTCTTGAATTTATTCCTTTGTGATAAAATTCAACTGGACTTTAAAAGTGAGGTAGAGTTAAAATAAAGAAATTAAGTAGACTGACATTAAGTTCACATTCTTGCTCTGAGGCAGCATTGCTAACCAACATGCCGTCATGCCGCTGTGTGTTTTTAAATGATTTCATTTAAAGGCAAAAAAAGCTAACTAAATTTACCAGGCCCTTTTTGAAAAAGTCATAGCCTGATGAACCTGTAACTGGTTGTACCACCCCTGACAGTAAGAGCTGCAGTCCAGCATTTGCGATAACTGGCAGTGAGGCTTTCACATCACTGTGGAGCAAGTTTGGCCCACTTTTTTTTGCAGAATCTTTTCAAATTTAGCCACATTAGAGGATGAGCATGAACCGCCTTCTTAAGTTCATGTCAAAGCATCTTAATTGGATTTAAGTCTGGACATTGAACAGGCCACCCTAAAGCCTTCATTTATAGCCTTGAGCTTCATAACCCAAGTGACCTCGAGCTTGAGGGCACCACCTCATGGCCGGACATTCTTCTTCGGGATTTTCTGGTAGAGAGCAGAGTTCATGGTTACACACAGGAAGGTAAGTAGTCCAAGTCTCAAAAGAGTAAAGCAGCCCCAGAACATCACACTATCTCCACAATGTTTGACTAAGATTCTAGAGCAGGGGTCTCCAACTCCAGGCCTCGAGGGCCGGTGTCCTGCAGGTTTTAGATGTGTCCTTGATCCAACACAGCTGATTCAAATGGCTAAATGACCTCCTCAACATGTCTTGAAGTTCTCCAGAGGCCTGGTAATGAACTAATTATTTGATTCAGGTGTGTTGACCCAGGGTGAGATCTAAAACCTGCAGGACACCGGCCCTCGAGGCCTGGAGTTGGAGACCCCTGTTCTAGAGGATCCAAAACTTTTATCTCATCATTCCACAGAATATTTTCCCCAAAGTCTTGGGAATCATTAAGATGTTATTTGCCAAATGTAAAACGAGCCTTTGTGTTCTTTTTTGGTAAGAGGTGGTTTTTGCCTCAGAACTCTTGACAGTCCTATTTTTACTCAGTCTCTTTCGTATTGTTGAGTTGAATTGTGAACACTGACTCTAACTGAGACCTGCGGTTCTTTAGATGTTGGTCTGGGCTCTTTTGTTACCTCCTGTATGAGTCATTGATGCGCCCTCCTTGGAAAGTTCATCTCGGTTTCAAGTTGTCTCCATTATCGATGGAGGCATAATGTGTCTGGAGTTAGACCCAAAATGCAGACTCCAAAACAGATTAGAATAGACAAAAACAAATCTTTTTTAAGGTGAGCTGGCAAGTCCAGATAAGAGATGAAATCTGAATTAAACAAAGTCAAACAGAGAATATCAACGGTCTGGCAGTAATCAGACCTGGGTGTTGCTCATAAAACCCGGCTTTCAAAAAGTGCAATCACAGTTAATACATGATTTAACAAGGGGGAGTGATACCTTTTTAACACAAGGCCAGGGTGGTAAACTGAATTATGTATTTACTTTAGGTTATCTTTGTCTGATGTTAAAATGTGTTTGATGATCTGAAACAGTAAGTGCGATAAAGATAAAAAAAATTAAGAAATCAGGAAGGGGGCAAATGCTTTTTACAACAGCGTACAAAGAATGTAATAAATATATATTTTCTAGCACAATCAAGCAACAAAACTTTACTTGACTTTTACCACTGCACCTAGGGTATCCTAAGTACCTATATAAAGCTGTACCAAATGAAACTTAGTATAATCATAGTTAGAGGGAATACAAGAGTGTAAGGAAAAGTCAAGGACATGGCAAAGGTGGCATTAGCAAAGGGCACAGTTATCCATCCAATTAAATTTATAACCCACATTAAGCGCTTTTGGCAGTCTGCGTTGTAGAAATTGAAAAATGGAGGATGTGTGTCTTCGAGCATGCCCCCTTAGCACATACACACACTCTGCACTCCTCAAGTCCTGGAAGAACCATTTTAAGGGAAACCAATATGCAAGGAAAATGTCATTAGCAATTTTACAATTTCACGCATCAGTGCTGCGAACATGTCTCTGGAAGACAGGAGGGCATGGACAAAAGGTAAGAGGCCCCACTCTGTCTGCGACAAACACATGAATGAGGTAGAGGAAAGTGAATTCTCCCCCTTCACTGCATCAGTGTAGTACATTACTCAGCTCTTGCTTCTTGCAGCCTTAGTTGGGCAGAATCAAGAACTAACATCTCCTCTTTGCTCTTGTATAATGGGGAATCTAAAGGTGTTCAACGCATGTTACATAAACTGTGAAAGGCTGAGATTAACTCAGGAAAATCAGCACCTCAAAAAGTTGAATTTCCAGAATAATAAGTGTGTCTTCTACATATTACCATGTCCAAAAAGAGATGGACATTTTGATGATGGATGAAGTTGCCAAGTATTTTATGTTCTACAGTACCATCACTGCAGCTGACCAATCACACTGATGTTTTGTCATAGCTTTCTAAGTTAAAAAAACAAACAAATAAACAAACACCCCACCATAGAATGGTTAGTGTTAAAAGTGTGTCTTCAGTGCATTATGGAAGTTATACACATTGAAATGATAATCAATGGTCATGGCAATATTTGTAGAACAACCAGTCATTTGATCAGGACTAGCTCCTGTGTACTTTCAGTGAAAAATTACAGTTTTGATCTATCTGAACTTCACTTATACACGTCTACTGCAACTCATTTGTGATGCATTTCTTTGCATTAGGGGATTCTTCTCCACTGGTTGCCCAGTGGTTGTACTCTGATATATATTTCTATATTAAGAACTGAGAGCCCGTGACATTTTGCAGTTAAATTGTTTTTCTGCAGCAATTATGTAACTATTTGTGGAGGAATTTCTGATTTTTTGTTTCAAATCTATGATGTTTGGGCTGATCTTGAAAATAATGTAATTTTTTGTTTAATGTGAATTTGTGTATGTTACTGTGTATGTAGACAGCAGCAGGTTTGTGATTTTCACTAATTTGTCAAAACTGATTGCCCCGCAACACACATAGATTGTGCCAATACAGTCATTGTTTTCCATAGTCTGACTGTAGTTGCTAAATAAGATTGTACACTTGTTAACTTTCAGTCAAACTTGGAAACAATTGTAGCCAGAAGCTGAATGGAATGTTTGTTAAACTGTATGAACAGATATTGGGGACTGTGCCACAGGCACTTTAACTAAGTCCTTTTGGACAGCTCAAGCAAGGTTATTGTTTTCTCTGACACACTAAGTTTTGCATTAAGTTGTTTGTTTGTTTTTGATGTTGTTTTGTTTTATGGATTCATTTAGTTTCTTTGGACTGAGCAGAACTAGCAGTTGTATGAACACTACACAATTATGAGACTGAAGCACCAAAAGTAAACAGAGTCATTTTCCTTGTTTGTGTGCACAAACTTAGCCAAATAAAGATGATTCTGGGTATTATGAGAAAATGCTGACTTCCCGAGTTGACACACTACTAGGTTAAACTAAATATGAGTACATTTTGGACTATTTTTTAATCAGACTTTGATGAAACCTTTTTCATGTGATTTTGTACATTTTCTTTATATCTATGCAGCAGTATCTTTAGTAACTTACTACAGCCACCTTGCCCAAGACCCCATGTACTCCTTACGGGTTTAAAAAAGTATGAAAGACAAGAACAGAAATCTGCATAGCTATGAGTGTCAAACTGAGTGGGCAGAGGAGATGGATGATTCTCCCTCCACAGAGAGCCAGATTCTGCCAGAGTTTGTGGATCAAAAGAGGTTATAATTAAGTCAGAGACGTACTGGAGGGATCAACCAACAAGCTGTCAGTGCTGTCAGTCTTTTGGAAGAGAACACGGTACTATAATTGAGCAGAGTTGAATGGGTACAGTGGGGACACTTTTGACAAGCAGCAACAAATTAAATATAATGCATAAAAGCATTGTGCGCAGGAAACACAGCACTTGGAATTAACAGTCTGAGTTTGTTATTGCAGCTCTAACAAATTGGGGAAACCAATGACCTATCTCTTGATTTAGCACAATTGATGTTGTATATCAAAGAATGTCTAAAGGGGAAGGGTGGATTTAGGGGACAGTACCAGGGGAGACTAATCACGGTTTCCCCGATGCAGTAGCTACTGGGGCCTGGTGGGTAGCAATAGTGAGAGAACTGTGGAGCAGAGCTGGGCTGAGTGGGAGGGAGATCCGGAGAGGAACCGAGCGATCACCTCTGGACAGTGTATAAATACACATCACCTAAAAGTACAACTGAGAGCTGTGTATGTATGTGTGTGTTTGTCATGTTACAGTGGGGCCCAACTTACTAGCACAACATGTCAAAGGATCAACCCTCTGCTTTCGCCCAGTGGCTCCGCGGCGCAGCGGGAGTGGCTCCCAGGGGGAACAGAGAAATGGGTCAAGTGTCACAGTCTGGGGAAACTGGAGTTGGCTGCGGCATTGGCACTGGCAGCGTGGACGGAGGTCCCACCCACAAGATCGCTGCCAGGGGAGGGGACAGGCCAGCCGCTCCCTTTCACCAAGGATGGTCAGCCATGATCCAACAACCCTTTCCTCTCGGCTCTCTCTATCCAGGTCCCGGCATTTCCAGGCGCTATAAACAGCTCACCAGGGCCTGTGCTGATGCCAGGGCAGGAATGTTTTGGGACACTTCTGCCTGAAGTGCCCGCCCATGAAAGTCAGCCAGGTGTTCTGTGCCAACAAACTCCCCCGAGCCAGGAGGGACACATTCCAGTGCAAAGGGGGTTTACACCAGGCTATCGTGGACTCAAGCTGCACCCAGACCCTGGTCCAGCAAACCCTGGTTGAACCAGGGGTATTGTTGGAGGAAGGGTGGGTTGAGATTAGGTGTGTGCATGGGGACATTCACAAATATCCTATTGCATTGCTCTGGTTACCAGACAAAGTGTGTGAATGTGTGCGTGAATGGGTGAATGACTGGATATGTAAAGCGCTTTGGGGTCCTTAGGGACCAGAAAAGCGCTATATAAATACAGGCCATTTACCATTTACCATTTGGTAATTCACTCCGTGAATCGCTACCTTATCATGGTGGAGGGGTTTGTGTGTCCCAGGGATCCCAGGGGCTACGTTGTCTGGGGGCTTTTGACCCCTGGTAGGGTCTCCCATGGCAAATTGGTCCTGGGTGAGGGACCAGACAAAGAGCAATTCAGAAGACCCTTATGAAGAAAACATCGAGGGAACAGTTTACCCTGCCCAGGATAGGGTTACTGGGGCCCCGCCCTGGAGCCAGGCCTGGGGAGGGTGCCCGAGGGCGAGCGTCTGGTGGTCGGGCCTTAGTCCATGGGGCCCGGCCGGGCACAGCCCGAAAAGGGGACATGGGCCCATCCTCCCGCAGGCCCACCACCCGCAGGAGGTGCCATAGGGGTCGGGTGTATTGTGTGCCGGGTGGCGGCCAGGAGCAGAGGCCCTGGAGGACTGATCCCCGGCTGCCAAGACTGGCAATCGGGACATGAAATGTCACCTCTCTGGTGGGGAAGGAGCCTGAGTTAGTGCGTGAGGTTCAGAGGTACCAGCTAGATATAGTTGGGCTCACCTCTACGCATGGCTTGGGCTCTGGAACCAGTCTCCTGGAGAGGGGCTGGACTCTGTCTTAGTCTGGAGTTGCCCCTGGTGAGAGTCGGCGGGCTGGGGTGGGTATTCTAATATCCCCTCGGCTTGCTGCCGGTACATTGGGATTTTTCCCGGTGGATGAGAGGGTTTGTTCCCTGCGCCTTAGGGTCGGGGAACGGGTCCTGACTGTCATCTGCGCTTATGCGCCGAGTGGCAATTCAGAGTACCCAGCCTTCTTAGAGTCCCTGGGTGGGGTGCTGGAAGGTGCTCCACCTGGACACTCTGTTGTCCTGCTGGGAGACTTCAATGCTCACGTGGGTAACGACAGCAAGACCTGGAGGGGCGTGATTGGGAGGAACGGCCTCCCTGATCTGAACCCAAGCGGTGTTTTGTTATTGGACTTCTTTGCAAATCACAGTTTGACCATAACGAACACCTTGTTCGAACATAAGAGTGTCCATAAGTGCACATGGCACCAGGATGCTCTAAGCCGCAGGTGGATGATCGATTTTGTAATTGCAGGGCTCGCAAAATCGCTAGCCCGACGTCCCGGGGCTACCGATTTTTCCAGTCGGGCTACCAAAATCTATCTCAGCCCTGCCCATCGGGCTATCATATGAAGGGAAAATATATGTCAATGCTTTTGCATTCTTTCGAAAATGTAGCTGAGTAATTATGTCATTGGCATCGATGAGCCACTGCCAATATGTGACATATTGAAATCGCGTTTGAATTTGTGCTTGTTTTTTGCTTTCACTTTCACTTTGCGATCGCGCGAACGGTGTGTAGAGAGCGGCAGCACTGATTGGTGAGTGACGATTAATTGCGCACCAATTCCTCTGACATCGTCTTGTCACTCATTAGCTTACTATTCAAACGTGACAAGTGAAATCTCCCACAGCAAGCTTAAACATGTGAGAGGTTGATTGCGCAGAGAATCGCTGACCGTTATGTAAGTACGTGTGTAAAAGCAGCAGGATTTACGCCGGTATTTTAGTTCTGCTGAGCCAAATAAGACAGGTGAGGGTGAAGAAGGGGCAGCCAAATAAAGCCCTACAACAAAACGGAAAAGTTATGACAAATCAGACTATGAGGCAAAAAGAAAGCTCAGCTTTTTTGGTTTCATGGACAAAAGAATTTCTGTGGCTGGAATATGACGAGCTAAATAACATCATGTTCTGCCGGGTGTGTTGTGAGTTTCATTTCATTTGAGTCGACAAGCGCCTTTGTAACTGGGACCAGTAATTTTAAGAAAGACCCCATCAGAACCCATGAGAAATGCAAGAAATGCATTATTGCCCAGTCTGCAATATCTTTCCCAGAACAAACAGCAATTGCAAAAAACATACTAAAAATAAACCAAGCACAAGCAGAAGTCCTGAAAAATCTTTCAAAAGCGTACTATGTTGCAAAGAGTGAACTACCATTGTCAAAATTTAGCAGTCTTTGCAAACTTCAAAAAGCAAATGGCCTCGATCTTGGTTCCACTTACCCCTTACCCTTGACTTCAGTGGAAATTTCAGATTCAGGATCTGACACAGACTGATTCATGTTCTACACAGTTCTTACAAGTTCATAGAAATTTCTGTTCAATTAGAACCAAGTATTTGAGTTGATGACTGTGATTTTTATACAGTTGTTGTGATTTGTATTTTAACAACTTTCTGATTAATTTTTGTTTCCGTTACAACATTATACTTTAATATATAATATTGTAAAGGAAACAAAACATTAAAAAATTGCTCTCTTTTTTATTCGGGCTACTTAAATTTATTTTGGGCTACCAAAAACGGAAGAGTGCCTGCCCGAAGGGCTACCAGAGATTTTGAAATTTTGCAAGCCTTGAATCGTATCACCAGACCTGTGACCATATGTTCTGGACACTCGGGTAAAGAGAGGGGCTGAGCTGTCAACTGATCACCACCTGGTGGTGAGTTGAATCAGGTGGCCCAGTGCACCTAAACGCGTAGTGAGGGTGTGCTGGGAACGTCTAGCAGAGGCCCCAGTCCGCGAGATCTTCAACTCACACCTCCGGCAGAGCTTCAACAGCATTCCGAGGGAGACTGGGGACATTGAGTCCAAATGGACCATGTTCAGCGTCTCCATTGCCGAAGCTGCTGCATTGAGCTGCGGCCGCAAGGTGGTTGGTGCCTGCCATGGTGGTAATCCCCGAACCAAATGGTGGACACCAGAGGTGAAGGGAGCCACTAGGCTGAAGAAGGAGTCCTGTCGGGCTTGGTTAGCCTGTGGGACTCTGGAGGCAGCCGACAGGTATCGACAGGCCAAGGGGAATGCGGCTCGGGCAGTGGCTGAAGCAAAAACTCGGGTGTGGGAGGAGTTCGGAGAGGCCATGGAAAAAGACTTTCACACTGCCTCGAAGAGATTCTGGCAAACCATCAGGCGTCTCAGGAGGGGAAAGCGGTGCTCTACCTGCACTGTGTATAGTGCTGGCGGAGCGCTGCTGACTTCAACTGAGAAAATTGTCAGGCGGTGGAAGGAATACTTCGAGGACCTCCTTAATCCCACTGACACGTCTTCCGAGGAGGAAGCAGAGCCTGGGGATGAGGGGAATGACCCGCCAATTTCCGGAGGCGAGGTTACTGAGGCAGTTAAACAACTCCTTGGTGGCAGAGCCCCTGGTGTTGATGAGGTCCGCCCCGAGTTCCTGAAGGCTCTGGATGTTGTAGGGCTGTCCTGGTTGACACGCCTCTACAATGTTGCATGGAGATCAGGGGCAGTACCCCTGGACTGGCAGACCGGGGTGGTGGTCCCCATCTTTAAGAAGGGGGACTGGAGGGTGTGTTCCAACTACAGGGGGATCACACTCCTCAGCCTCCCTGGGAAAGTCTATGCCAGGGTGCTGGAAAGGAGAGTTCGTCCGCTATTCGAACCTCGGATACAGGAGGAACAATGCGGTTTTCGTCCTGGTCGCGGAACACTGGACCAGCTCTTTATCCTCTCAAGGATACTTGAGGGTGCTACATGTGTTTTGTGGACTTGGAGAAGGCATTCGACCGTGTCCTGTGGGAGGTGCTGCGGGAGTATGGGGTGTCTGGCCCATTGCTACAGGCCATTCGATCCCTATACAACCGTTGCAAGAGCTAGGTTCACATTGCCGGCAATAAGTCGGATTCGTTCCCGGTGGGTAAAATGGTAAATGGTAAATGGCCTGTATTTATATAGCGCTTTCTAGTCCCTAAGGACCCCAAAGCGCTTTACATATCCAGTCATTCACCCATTCACACACACATTCACACACTGGTGATGGCAAGCTACGTTGTAGCCACAGCCACCCTGGGGCACACTGACAGAGGCGAGGCTGCCGGACACTGGCGCCACCGGGCCCTCTGACCACCACCAGTAGGCAACGGGTGAAGTGTCTTGCCCAAGGACACAACGACCGAGACTGTCCGAGCCGGGGCTCGAACCGGCAACCTTCCGATTAACAAGGCGAACTCCCAACTCTTGAGCCACGATCGCCCTAAAGCCACGATCGCCCTAAATGGGTGATGGGCTCCGCCAGGGCTGCCCTTTGTCACCAATTCTGTTCATAATTTTTATGGACAGGATTTCTAGGCGCAGCCAAGTGGCGGAGGGCTTTCACTTTGGTGGCCTCAGAATCTCATCTCTGCTTTTCGCGGATGATGTGGTTCTGTTGGCTTCATCGGGTGAAGGCCTCCAGCTAGCACTGGAACGGTTCGCAGCCGAGTGTGAGGCAGCGGGAATGAGGATCAGCACCTCCAAATCTGAGGCCATGGTTCTCAGCCGGAAAAGGGTGGAGTGCCCACTCCGGGTCGGGGATGAGTTCCTGCCCCAAGTGGAGGAGTTCAAGTATCTCGGGGTCTTGTTCGTGAGTGATGGGAGAAGGGAGCCGGAGATCGACAGACGGATTGGTGCTGCGGCTGCAGTGATGCGGATGCTGCACTGGTCCGTCGTGGTGAAGAGGGAGCTGAGTGTAAAAGTGAAGCTCTCAATTTACCGGTCGATCTACGTCCCTACCCTCACCTATGGCCACGAGCTGTGGGTAGTGACCGAAAGAATGAGATCACGGATACAAGCGGCGGAAATGAGCTTCCTCCAAAGGGTGGCTGGTCTCTCCCTTAGAGATAGGGTGAGAAGTTCGGCCATCCGGGAGGGGCTCAGATTAGAGCTGCTGCTCCTCCACATCAAAAGGAGCCAGCTGAAGTGGTTCGGGCATCTGACAAGGATGCCTCCTGGGCGCCTCCTGGGTGAGGTGTTCTGGGCATGTCCCACCGGGAGGAGGCCCCGGGGCAGACCTAGGACATGCTGGAGAGATTATATCTCTCGGCTGGCCGTGTTCCCCCAGATAAGCTGGAGGAGGTGGCTGGGGAGAGGGAGGTCTGGGCTTCTCTGCTTAGGCTGCTGCCCCCACGACCTGGCTCCGGATAAAGCGGATAAAGATGGATGGATGGGATTTTTCCCACTAGAGCAGTTTCATGATGACACCCTATGCCCAGCCTTTGATCAGGTGAACAATTGATGATCGTATGGTGGACCCTAAGGCAGCGTTGACCTACCTGCATTTTGTACTGATTAAAGACACATGGGATATGATAAAACGCTGCAGCGAATAATGGCCCGATATTATCAGTCGGGCAGGCAGGTAGATGCACTGATGGTGTCCATCCTGCCTGGAATGTCAGCTGGTGAACCAGCAGGCCATTTGAAAGGAGCCATTGCGCCCACTACCATTAATAGAGTTCCCTTTTGAACGCATTGGCATGGACCTCATCAGGTCATTTCACCAGAGTGCATGTGGCTTTCACTCTGTTTTAGTTCTGGTGGATTATGCAATGCGATATACCGAAGCAGTGCCATTGCATGCCATTTCTGCAAAAACTGTGGCGCAGGTGCTGTTTCAGGTCATCTCTCAAGTCGCCCTCCTGAAAGACATGCTGACCAACCAAGGCATGTCATTCATGTGTCGCACCCTAAAAGAGCTGTTCAAATTACTGGGCGTTAAATCTATTCAGCCCAACATCTACCACCTTCAGACTGACAGGCTGGTGAGCTGCTGAATGAGACTCTATAGTCTATAATTCATAAGTTCACAAGGATGAACACAATTGGGATGGCTGGTTTGACCCTCTGTTGTTCGCAATGCAGGAGGTGGCCTCCAAGGGTATGATTTTCATCATACTAATCACACTTTCCCCTATTGCATAGCTGCTGGGGCCGTTGCATAGCAGTATGGACTGAGAGCGGACTGTGGAGCAGAGCTGGGCTGAGCAGGAAAGGGGATGCATATGATCATCAACAGTACAATGACACTGGTCCAACCAGGCCGGCCAGTCTGGTTGGACCAGCGTCACTGGTCACTGATGTGACACTGATGTTTTATGTGATCACTGATTGAAGCTTCTGAACTCTAAGGAATTCCTCAGGTAGAGATAGATGGATTATGGCCTGGGGCCAGGCATGAACTGAACTGCAGATCCTTTGCCTGAATTCCTCCTTTTCCTCCAGGCGAAAAGGAAACAACCACCGTCCAGGGAAAATGAGGGGCTGGTTAAGAAACTCCTTGAAGTTTTCAAAAAACAAATTATGCTGGGTCCAGTCTGGCTGGATCGTTCTGTCACAATCTGACAGCAGTAAAACACGCCACTTGCCCTATAGAACAATAACCAGCAAAAAGCACTGGTCATCGTGTTTCCAATACAATTAACGCTTTAGCCACAGAATAAAAGCGGTGTAGCCCTACCTGACATCTACAACAGAGTATTAGGGCCACGTTAAAGATAAAAATATTTGAGAATAAAGTGGACATTTTGAGATTAAAGTCAAATTCTATTTCAAGAAAAAAGTTGAAATGTGAAGAGTATAATTGTTGTTTCAAGACAAACTACCATGGCTGCTTTCTCCTCTATATAGCAGCCATGGCAGCAATCAGAATCTGTTATTTATAAGGAAATGATTTCTCACACAGTGTGGTGATAAGTATAAGAATGTTTAAAAGATGGTGCAGAAAGCTGCATCTAGTCAGAAGAAAAAAAAAAACAGTTGGCTGGATTAGTACAAAATAACATGGCTGACAATGGACAATGATACTGATGATTGTGTCAGAAGACAAGATAGCCTGGCTGATCAAGTTGTTTCACTAACTCATCTAAACAAGAAATTTTGTAGAAGGCATAGAAGCTGTGAAAGTTTACCTTGAAACAATAACTGTAATCTCCCTATTGTGACTTTTTTCTTTTTTTCTAGAAATAGAATTTGAATTCCAATCTCAAAATTTCAACTTTATTCTTATCTCTATAATTTTACTCAGGTGTCAGTCTGTCATCAGTTAGCCAACTGCAGCTGGTCCAAAACGCTGCAGCACGGTTACTAACTGGCACACGCAAGCAAGACCACCTGTACTAGCATTCTTTTAGTTTTCAAATTGATTTTAAGATTTTATTATTAGTTTTAAAGGCGTTGCACGGGTTAGCACCCTCATACCTTTCTGATCTTTTAAATTGGTACACTGCTGCAAGATCGCTGAGGTCTGCGGATCAAATGCTCCTGGCTGTCCCGAGGTCCAGATTAAAGCACAGAGGAGCAAACTGCTCCTAAATTGTGGAATAAACTGCCCCTTCACAACAGGACCTCTCCAACATTGGACACTTTCAAAACCCTTCTGAAAACCCACTTTTATTCCTTGACTTTTAAATCAGAATGAGTTTGTACTACTTGTATTTGTCTTATTTCTTACTCAAATCTTCTATCTCTTTTGATTATCTTAAATGTACAGCACCTTGATCAACAGTTATTGTTTTAAATGTGCTATATCAATAAATTTGACTTTGAATTCCCAAATACAATGTACACAGTAGTTTATTTTATCATACTGACCTGGTAGTGTAATATCTTGACCGCATAGAATGAAACAATCCATGTTTATCCCCAAGGATAAAGGCCTCTTGTATCAATTTCTACTATTCTGTTGTTGTTCAAACACCAAATTGTCTTTGGTAAACTCTGCCAAGTCCGCTGAGTCAGAAAAATCGAATAAATAATCCATAAAGGTCATTATTTCTACATATCTGAAAAATACACACATGCACGCGTGCAATGTACTTGAAGTAGAGACAGAGTGAGATGATGAGGGATCTGTTGCTTCTATAGTCAGCATGTGATTTATGTTCATATTACTATAATTACAGCAAATTTATTCCTCGCTTTGGCACGAGGCCATCTTGCAGCTGTGTTAACAGTCCCTCTAAATCAAATTTGGGCCTGAAAGCCAGCTTGTGTTTGTGTCACGGCATGGGAAAGAAAGGGCCTTGATAAAGCTACTGTATCATAGCCACCTTCAGGCTATTTCGCAACAAAAGCACATTGAGGGAGAGTGCTTCCATAAGCGTGTGTCCCAGAGGTCACACACAATCAGTATGACGTCAAAGCCCATGGCTATGGTGACACAAGGAGGTATCAGCAGAAACCCCTCTGCTGAGTTGGAAAACATCACTAACATAAAGGGCAGAGTTGCTATAACGCCCAAGGGAGATAGAGTTGTCTTTGCGTGCTACAAGGTGAACTTAGATATAGCCAGTGCTTTCCACCTTTGAACCTCCAATGATTGACTGGAGACATAGATAAAAATCTTTCCTTTCTCCAATACTGACTGTTTACTGTATATATCTGTATATAATGATACTGGCCTATGTAAGTTAAGTCTTATTGAATAGCTGGACCCCGTGTATACAGTGGAATGCAAAGGGTTGGGTAACTCTGAGTGAGTTAAATGAAGAGAATAAAAGATGAACTCCAAAAGCATGAAGTTGAAAGATTAAACACGTTTCGATTAAACACATTAAAACAACAAGTTTCAAGAACTTATCGATATTTTTTATATGACTGGGATTTGTCAGTGGCTTTGAGCCCTTTCTTCATTGTTATGGTAACTGACAGGTTGACAGATGACATTATAAAGGAGTTTCTGTGGACTATGATGTTTACATTGTAATCTTTTGTGAGAGTTGTTCACAAGAGGAAGAGACTGTCATGGTCCTGGGTGTCACCCAGTTGTTTGTATTTAATTTAAATCTCTTGATTATTGTTATTCATGGTTTTAGTTCTTTTGAGGTTATATTTTGTTGTTCTAGCTTCCAGTTTCAGTTTCTGTACCTTCCCTGTGTTCCATGTGTCATATTCATTCAGTCTGTTTCTCAGTGTCACGTCCGCATCTTTGTGAATTGTCACTCCTGTTTTACTTTGAAAGTCCATGTCTCATGTCAGTGTTTCTGGTTTTGCTTCCCTTGGACTTGTCAGGTTTGATTGCTCCCAGCTGTGCTCTCCTCCTGTGTCTCATTCCCTCGTTTTCCCTCAGTGTATTTAAGTCCAGTGTGTCTGTTTGTTCTGCCTGCCAAGCCTGCCTAGTTATTTTATATATTCAGTTTAGGTAGTTTTTCTCGTGTCCAGCAATAAGCTTTTTTAAGTTTATTTTCGTGTCCTGGAGTCTGCATTTGGGTCCTCCATTCCTGCCTGTTGCACACAGCCCATGACAGAGAGCCTGGAAAGGTTGGAGGTATGCTCTGGAGAGAAGAGGAATGAAAGTCAGTCAAGCAAAACAAAATACTTGCGTGTGAATGAGAGGAAGATGTGTAACTGTTAAGATAGTAGAGGTGGGAAAGAAGGATGAGTTTAAATACTATATTACAAATACAAAGCACTGGACAGAGCACAAAAGGGGTGAAAATGAGAGTGCAGGCGGGGTGGAGATGAGTATGAGGGTGACAGGAGTGAAAGGGAAGGTTTACAAGGTAGAATTGAGAACTGCTGTGATATATAGTTTGGAGGATTGAATGTTTTTGTGGACCGAAGAGTTTGAACCAG